>NC_139482.1:61518076-61918697 GCF_008360975.1 Lichenostomus cassidix
CCATCTTAAATCTCCTTTAAAGCCGCATGGCTTTAGAGCCAGCAGGACTATTTGCAGATGTATGACTCAAGGGGTGCCATGCTTCTCACTGAGCTGAGCAGAATGAAGAAGATTTTTCTCCTTTCATCCCCTTGCCTAACACTTGCACTTTACTGGAGTGTTGCAAACTGTCACAGCAGCAGCTCCTCAGGTCAGTTTCTTAGTTTTATCCATATTAACGACATTATCAATATTAACGACATTAACGACATTATCAATATTAACGACAATTCAGTGACTGAAACTTTCATACTGTAGAAGGGCAAATCCATTCTCTGTACGTTTAACAACGAGTCTGAGGTAAGTCCACATAAAGAGGGAGACGTGAGAGATGTGTTGAACAGTGGCTGTAGTTTCTACCACTTACTTTGCTGCTATTAATAAATTGCAGTTTAACAGACTGCACTTTCAAAGACCAAGTGTTTGATGTGCCAGATCTTTTCTAGCACACAAGATGTCCAAAGCCATAGGATTTTCCTTTCCTTGCAGCACCCAAAATACGGCAGTGGCTTTTCATACACAGGGAAATGACAGACTCAGAACTGGAGAAGTTAATGACCCCTCCCGGCCCCCCTGCCCCCTCCCCCCAACAAACCCCCAAAAACCCAAAACCCGAGGCAGTGCCTTGTTCTTTAAATTTAGCTGCTTCTGAAGTTTCTTCTGATCTGTGATTTCCAGAGAAATAATTTTCTTCCAAATATGACAATATGGTTGGGGGGGCTTCCACTGGCTCAGCCAATGTATCTTCAGGCTAAAAAAAAAAATTCCAAAGAACTGTTTAGAGTAAAGGCTTATCACATATTTTAAGGGAAGAATCACTAGATTACCTTCCTCAAAACACATTATCCAAAACTACCAGACCTATGAAGCAAAACAGAATTTTGAGAAAAATCAGTGTAACACCTTTGAGCCTCATTCCTCCAAAGCAAGGAATGTACACTTGACAAACACATAGGCAGGGAGAAAACCACAAGCAATGTACAGTTTTCAGAGACTGTGTTTTCAAGTACAACCTTTAGCTTGTTTCATTCCAGGTCAGCATTGCTTTACCTATTAAAGTGTCTTTATCTCAACCCACAAGTTTTCTGACTTCTCCTCTTCCAATTCTCTTGCCATCCCACTGGTGGGGCAATGAGTGAGTGGTTGTATGGTGCTTAGTGGCCAGCTGGGATTAAATCACATCTTTCAAAAGGAGGAATAAAAGCCAAAAGTTCTATTGTTGTTGTGTGTAATTTTGAACAGTGCCTGTAGTAATTCTGTAAACTTAGTAATTCTGAAGATTACTAAACAGAAGCTATAAACCATAGCTAAAAGAATGGATATTTTTCTGGATAGAGAAGCTAGACATCTTCATGGCAAAAGGAAGGATAAGAACCATCTCAGTTCTCTACTGGATGCAGAAGGGAATTCGGTGACTGCAGATGGGGAGAAGACAGAGGTGTTTATTGCCTTCTTTGCCTCAGTCTTTATTGGAAAGATGGTTTGTCCTCAGGACAACTCTCCTCCTGTGCTGGTAGATGGTGTCAGGGAGCAGGATGGTTCCCCTGTAATCCAGAAGGAAGCAGTCAGAGAACTGCTGAGCCACATGGATGTTCATAAATCTACGGGACCAGGTGGGATCCATCCCAGGGTGATGAGGGAGCTGGCAGAAGAGCTTAAAAAGCCACTCTTCATCATTTATCAACAGTCCTGGCTCACCGGTGAGGTTCCAGATGACTGGAAGCTGGCCAGTGTGACAGTTTACAGGAAGGGTAGGAAGGAGAATCCTGGAAATTATAGGCCAGTCAGTCTAACCTTGGTACCTGGTAAGGTCATGGAACAGTTTATTTTGAGTGCTATCACACAACACTTACATGATGGCCAGGGGATTAGACCCAGCTAGCATGGGTTTAGGAGGGGTAGGTTGTGTTTGACCAACCTGATCTTCTTTTCTGACCAGGTGACCCGCCTGGTGGATGCAGGAAAGGCAGTGGATATTGTCTATTTGGACTTCAACAAGGCCTTTGACACTGTTTCCCACAGTAAACTCCTGGAAAAGCTGGCAGCTCATGGCTAGGACAGGTGCACTCTTTGCTGGGTTAAGAACTGGCTGGATGGCTGAGCCCAGAGAGTGGTGGTGAACGCTGCTGCATCCAGTTGGCTGTCAGTCACTAGTGGTGTCCCTCAGGGATCAGTGCTGGGGCTGGTTTTATTTAATATTTTTATTGGCGACATGGATGAGGATATTGAATCTACTGTTAGTAATATTGGACATGACACCAAGCTGGGGGTGTGTGTTGATCTGTTGGAACGTAGGAGGGCTCTGCAAAGAGACTTGGAATGATTGGATAGATGGGCAGAGTCCAATAAAATGAAGTTCACCAAGTCCAAGTGCTGAGTCCTACATTTTGGCCACAACAATCCCCTGCAATGCTATAGGCTGGGGACAGTGTGGCTGGATAGTGCCCAGGCAGAAAGGGACTGAAGATGAGCCAGCAGTGTGCCCTGGTAGCCAAGAAGGCCAATGGCATCCTGGCCTATATTAGAAATAGTGTGGCCAGCAGGACCAGGGAAGTCATTCTTCCCTTGTACTTGGCACTGGTGAGGCCGCACCTAGAGTACTGTATGCAGTTCTGGGCTCCTCACTTCAGGAAGGACGTTGAGACACTTCAGCATGTCCAAAGGAGGGCAATGAGACTGGTGAAGGGCTTGAAACACAAGCCCTATGAGGAATGACTGAGGGAGCTGGGGTGGTTTAGCCTGGAGAAAAGAAGACTCAGAGGAGAACTTATCATTCCCTACAACTACTTGAAGGGTGGTTGTAGTCAGGTGGGGGTCAGTCTCTTTTTCCAGGCAGCAACTAAGAGAAATAGAGGACATAGTCTCAGGCTGCACCAAGGGAATTTAAGTTGGATGTTAGGAAAAAGATTTTTACTGAAAGAGTGATAAGGTTCTGGAATCGTCTGCCCGGGGAGGTGGTGGAGTCACCATCCCTGGATATGTTTAAAAAAAGATTGGATGTGGCACTCACTCCCATGGTTTAGTTGAGACAGTGTTAGGGCATGGGCTGGACTCGGTGATCTTGGAGGTCTTTTCCAACCTGGTGATTCTGTGATTCTGCGATCTTTCTTGAATTAGCTACAGTTGTAACCAAACGAGAAAAAGTCAAGGCACAGTAAGATTTCATGGATTAAATTTCGTGGTGTGATGTAAAATGGAGAGGAGTTATCAAACACTAAGTGATTTTGCTGCCAATCAGAAAAACCCTACCTTGCTGCAGAAATTCAGGAAAGGTAAAGTGCAAATTCTGCGTCCAGCGAGGAATTACCCCATGCAGCAGTACTGGCTGGGGTCAGCTGCCTGTCTTTATCTTAGAGAATGATAAGAGAGCAAGGACTGCCTCAAGAAGGGACAGAACAATATTATCAATGTGTAGATCCTGATAAGAGGGAGTAAAGAAGACAGAATCAGATCCTTCTCACTGGTTGTAGCCAGTGAAGGGAAAAGAGATAATGGACACACATTAAAATATAAGAAATTCAGGCTCTATGTCAGAAAAAAACCTGCATTGAAACAGAGAGGCTGTGGAGTCTCTATTCTTGACAAAATCCAAAACCCACTAGCACTGAATAAAATGCTCACAGAGCAACCTGCTGTATTTGGCTCTGCTTTGAAAAGGGAATTGGACAGGGCAATCTTCAGAGATCCCTTTCAAACTCCACAAGTCTGTGATTCTGTGCAAAGAATGAGGCAGGCCAAAATTAGTTTAATGAGCTTGGCTAAGAAATTAATAAATATTAATTTAAATACCTCAGGAGCAGGAGGCCAGGTCAATGCTTAATAAATTTACAGAAAGAGTGATCAGAGAATTTCAAGTCTATAATAGAAAAAAATAATGTTTTCTTCCATTCATGTTGACCTTGGAAGAATTAAAATTCCTGCAGAAAAATATTATTGGGAAACTCAGCAGAAGATATGTCTAAAACTGAAGTCTCTGTATGAAAAGGGTAGGAAACACAGTGAATGAATGACAGGGCATCACAACCAGGAAGTATTTGCCCACGGGTTCTGTAAGATTCAACAATGAAATAGCTGAAATATATCAGTGCTGTATCAGGCAAATGTGAGCACAGTTTCTGTGAAGTAATTTCTCAGAAACCTACTGATTTTCTCTAAAGGAACCAATGAGATCTTATATTAAAAAAAGGAATGTTTGACACAACCAGCATGGAAAGCTTCATTGTGAGGAATGGACTGGAACATTTAAGCCTGGCACAAAAAAGGAGGTGGACATGATGTGACAGGAATCTCTAAATATGTTAAGAAACAGGTGTTTACTCTGTCATCTGGCTGATTAACCACCAAATGAGAGCTGTAGTTAGCATGTTCAGAAAGGCAAGCAAAAGGTGCACATCCTTCACAAAACATGTCATTAACTTAGCTAAGGAATTCTGCAGCAGGAATCTGAGGATGGTAAAATTTTCATTGTTAAAAAAGCCCCAAACAACAAAGGAAGAAATTCGAGGACAAATAACTCAGCTGAGGTCCATTAACCACATATACTCTTGGCTCAAGCCTTTCCTGAGATAAAAATTGATGCTGAGTAAAAGAGTGTTCCTGGTAAGTGTCATTTATATGTTCCTAGTCTTGTATTACACTCTTCCCAAAGCTCTGGTTGCTGATTGTTGTCAAATATACCAGATTTTTGATCTGGCACAGAGCCATCATTCTTATGGATGGATAGACGCATGCTGCTCTCACAGGAGCCTTTGGAAGTTGCCAAATATGAAAAACTACTGATCAAATCCAGACCCCACCATTTAAAAGAGTAATTATAAAACAGACATATTTAAAATAAATATTTTAAAAATAAAAAATAACATATTTAAAGTAAATAAATCAAATAAATTTACCCTTATGGGATGACGGGAAGGTGCAAGGGCTTCTTGTGCCTCAGAAACTTCATGTTCTTGAATGCTGCCATTGCCACTGCTGTCCCCTGAAGCCTGTGCAAAATCCAGTTATGGAAGCAAGTTCATAAATTCAGGGAAAAAAGCATGATCTCCAAGGAACTGGCTGTTTAAATGCAGAAAAAACCCCTCTTTTTTGGTTGCTGAAGCCTCAATGTCATTATGATGTTAACTTATTTCAGTACTTACAGCATTCCATGAAAATGACCCTTCAGAGAAATAAATGCCATAGTTCATTTCCTGAAAGGTGTTTTAGACAAAAGAAAATGATACTTTTTGAAAAAGCAGGTTTGGGGCTTGCAAAGGAAAAAAAATCCCCCACACAGATAGTTTTAAGTATGATACAATGTTTCCAAGAAAAAAATACTGCATTTAGTGTTATGGAAGATGTCAAATGGAAATTTACTTTGAAATCTCTGAGGCATTGAGGAAGTATTTATAAGAATACTTACATAAGGGTCATCATCTTCACAATGATCTTCAGTAGCCCTTGGGTCAGATTTGATTGTCAGATGTTGAATCGAGCCCTGTGTGGAACATCAAAAACATTTCAAGGGAGGAATATTTTAAGTTGCAGGTGTGAAAGGGAGTGGGGATGGAGAGGTGGGAATTAAACAAAGCAACAAAATACCCCAAACTGTGCGCTGATTTATTTGGAAAATGGTCTGAAGTATAAAATATTATGGTAGTAGTCCAAATTTAAAGACATAAAATTAATTTGTACATTTACTTTTTGCGAAATGTAGAACAAATTGAAGCTGTCAGAATATAAATGACTATCATGTCCCAATCCTGACTACTTTTTTTAGTTAAGAAGTGCATTGCAGCTCCACAAGTGGCACTTGAAAATACCTCATAATGGAGACAATTGATGGGAGGGGAATACCAATAAGTGATTAACTGGGTCAGGAACAAACCTGGAAAATTTAACACTTTCCAGAGAGGAAATAAAGGAGATAGATTTTCTGATAAGAAATTTCTTTTCTTTTCAGAATCACAAACCGTACTTTTCAGTCTGACATGCTGAAGGAGCAGTAACAATTTCATTTTAAACATTTAACTTTTGTTTCTGCAGACTCGAAGTGTTTTAAGAAACATGTGGGGCACGTTTCCTTATTACAAGATCTCACAAAGTTAGATATGATGCATACACAGGGCACAAAGATGGATATTTAAATCAAGAACCAGTTTTCATACAACACAACTCCTAGAATATTTTAGAAAGGAATAAAATTTGTGATTCTATCTTAATTAATCCTCTAATTTCTGAACCTTTAAAGATTCTGAAACTCATGCAGTTGGTACCTCCAGAGCTTGCTGGCATTCTGAGGCAATAGCTCAGTAATCTCAACCATCTTATTTCTCTCAAAACTTAATGGGCAACTCAGATATTGATTTCAGACTGACTGAACAGTTCACTGAAAAATCATACATGAAAGGAAGCACAAGCAATTAAGCAGTCTTCTGGAAGTGATTTTTTTTTTTCACAGTACAAGTGAATCACATTTGGAGAACACTTTTTTCTCCTCTTCCTCTCATCTGTGGCCCTGGATGGTGAAGGAAGCAAAATGGAGAGCTCTAATGTTTCCCAAGTGTCACTGCTAGCCAATTTGTCCATCTAGGAAAGTCATGGAGCAGTTTTCATGGTAGGGATGGTAGGTACGAGGTATTTTATTCCCTCTCTGCATCTTGAGGCTGTTGCTGCCTTTCCTTTTAAAGCTGGTTTGCAGCATCTGGCATCACTGATTCAGCTATGCTTGATCGTTGTCTGGTTTCTACTTTTCTTTACAATCATCAGGGCTAGATTTTCCTTTGGCTTCAATAAATCTAATGTCAGTTATATCCTTTTGTGTCTGACAACCAGAGCCTTAGACACATGAACTCCCATTAGACAGAGCAAACCAGCATCTGACATCTATGCATTTGCACAATCTGCTGTGATTTGTTTCTGTTTTGGGCTATTAATGTAAACAGTTCTTGGCATAGAAGCAGAGTTTTAGTGAGGTTCAAGCATTTAGTTTTTCTACTCAAAAGCAACTGTGACATATGATGCATGAAGAAATAAAGGCACGGGACCTAGAGTACAAGTCACAATTATTGGTAATGAAGCAATCAGAATATTGGCTGAAATTTATGTAGTCAATATAGCATAGAGAACAGGCTGTTTCAGTGGAAATGCATTACAATGTCATCCACCATGGATTTCTGTCATCCTATTTACAGATTTTTGGTGATAATCTCAGCAAGTGATCATCACATATGTTTTCCTGGTGATACACTAAAGTGGTTTCATTTTCTGGAATGTTTCTCAATCTTAGTTAGTGATCAGGCATTCACAATACTCCAGTCCTCCTATTTGCCTAAGAAAGGTAGCACCAGCAGGCAGTTTTTCTACACATCATTTTCCACCCCTTATTTGCTGCTAATCAATACAGTTCTGTAATTCTAGGTGCTTAGACTAGTCAGACAAATTATAAAAGTACATTATCCTTGCTGCTTAGCAGATGGAACTCACAACCTGCCAGTACCCCTGAACTTTGGAAAGGACATCTTTATTCCCTAAAGAAAAGGATCCACTCGGTTTCATGCTGCTGCTTTACTAATTTAGAAATTAATCTCACAAAACACAGTACAAGTTCTGGAGTACAGGAAATAAAAAACCAAGACAGATAAATTCCAACATTTTCCTTTCCATTTGACAATGAGTTGATCTCACAAATAGTGGCTGTTCTCAGTGGCTTAGCATTTTGGTCAGGATGCATCAGGAAGGATGCCTGCCCTCAAGCTAAGAAGGCCTGGGAGCCCTGTAGTAGTGGTTTTGGTGCATTCTACTTCCTAAAGAACCTGGCAAGCTTCAAATAATATATAGATTGTGAAAATACACCTTTATCTTCCAACTATCTTTATCTTTGATAACATCATTCTCCTTCTGATGTTGAATACCTAACTAATAAGAATTTAAAACATTGACTTAATAGTAAGGTATTCTCAGAAATTAAGAAAATGAATTCTCTGAAATCTGCTCTTCTTGGAAAGGCCATAACAATTTATGTTAAGTTATGTTTAAGTACGTTATGTTTAAGTACATATTTACTTTGAAATGTCTAATATTTAAACAGAAGATTGAGCTTAATATCTGAACTATTAATAAACTTTTGAGGATCTCAGAACATTTGTATTTTAAACCAAAGGTTATATAACTGCACTGCCCAAACCCTAGTCAGGTATGGAAAATGCAAGCTATATGATTTGACCCTCATTTGGGATATAACTTTGTAAGCAGACTTTTTTGGGTAGAGAGTGAATGCATTAAACACTGATGCATGTAAATTTATCAGACAGCACTTACTGTGAACTTTTCCAATCCTGTGGCTCCTGCATTACCAACAAATATCCCAGAGCCAGACTCAAATACCAAGGTTCGAGCAGACCTTTGCAACCGCAGCCTCTGGTATTCTTCACAGTCCATGAACAAAGCAACATCATTTCCCTCAACAGCCACTGTAAACCTATTCCACCTGTTAGTCATCACTGGCACTTTAAAGGAAGCAGCCTCTTGGGAGATATGGGATCCAGGCTCTGTGTAGTACATGATTATTCTCTGGGTGCTGTCATCAACCAGTGAAATCCTCAGTCCCAGGTAGATTGTTTTCTGGAAGGCATCTGTTATTGCAAAGAGCACTCCTCCATGATCACTGTTTGGTTTCACAGTAACCACGATAGCAAAATCTCTGTAGAAAGGCGATGGTATTACAGCACTGGTCAGCCGGCCAATGTTGGAATCTGGACCAAAGCTGTAAGCTGGGAACCCTCCATAGCCAGTGACAAAGTAGACAGAAGGAGGAAGAGGGACTCCTATTAACTCCGTGAGGTCAAGGTGTCCTTTTGAGCCTCGTTCTGTGCACGAGAAAAAATGTGTTATTTATCCTTGAGGTACACAGCCCATTTAATTTATATGACTTAAGAAAGGCCTGGAAAACTGAAATGCAGTGTTATAATACCAGGAACACATTTCTAATACTTCAGGCCACATTCCAGGTAGTGCTTAAACACATCTAGCTATGTATACGTAATCCTTTGCCCTTTGACTAACAGAGGTTACTCATATGCTGAAGGAAGGCACATGTAAACATTTGGTGAACTTGAATGGCAACAAGTATTTCCTGCAACATATACTTACTTCAGCTGTCCATAAACTGCAGAAAATGCTGAATGTGCTTGCATAGTGCATTAAGCAGAAAACAAGAAACATTTGTTTTCTTAAATAAATTGAGATCCTTTACTGTCACAAAGACAGAAATAGTTCTCTACAAACAGCATGGCCCAGTTTCACAAAACAGGACAAAATTTATAGTGCATTTGCTTTTAGCCCTTGCAGTTACCCGTGTATACAACAGACATCAGATTTTATTTATGCCATATTTTGACGTTTGTCTCCTTAATTGCAATGCATAGCTACCAAATACTATTTAGCAATCGAAATTCAGTTTTGCAATGAGAGTATTTACGTTTTGGCAAACAGGCAGAGTTATGTGCCTCTGCCAAACACGCCCAGAGATACAAGTCCTACTGGGCAGTGAAGGAGCAATGAGAATAGCTAAGTATCTGCACCCAATTTTAACTAGAACCTTGGGAAGGCAAGCACTAGCAGCATATTAGAAACAGAATAACCAATTTTCTTCTTCTAAGAAGTAAAAGCAAGCAAAAAACCCCAACATTTTTAATCCTAATGAGAGATTCAGGTCTGAATCTATACAGAAATACTCTTTCAATTTTTAAAAGTATTCAGTTACCTGTGACTGTAATGGCCATATAGGCAGAATAAATGCAAATGGAATAGTAATGGAAAAGGTATGACAGCCTATCTGAATACTGCAAGCAAAATGAACTGAAAAACTTCGCTTAAAATACCTGATTAAAATCAGACAAAACAAAATAATCTTACTCTCTGTAAAATGGCACGCTGGTTCTTTATAATGAAGAGCTAGAAAGTTTCTTCAGCTGCAATGTACTTCTGTTATTCATTGCTCATATGCAGTACCAGCCTGGATTATGTGTTGCAAAGTGTTTTCCATTGTAATAGTGGCTTTGCAAAGAAATTGTAAAATGTTCCTCCTGTACCAAAATGTTATAGTACAGTTGAAATAAATCCTAATCTATATTCTTCCCAGTAGTTGATAATCATATAATCATAAAGGTCTGAAAAGACCTCCAAGATCATTGAGTCCTAATGTTAACCCAGTGCCACTGTGTTCACCACTAAGCCATGTCCCCAGTTGCCACATCTGCACACCTTTTGAACATTTCCAGGGGGAACTTGTTGACTTGAAAAAAGGGGCTAATGTTCTTCATACAGAAACAATTGCCCTGAAATATTTTTGAAAATTTAGAAACTATGTTTAGAAACATTAAAACTAGCTCCTTATCCAGAAACCAAATCCCTTTGAGACTTCTAAATGCTTTGCCAGATAGATTTTTTTCCGGTTTCCAAAAGCTTGAAAAGTGGATGCACTTTTTTTCTGGCCAAACACAGCTAACAATATTTTATTGTGAGTCTAATAGTGGGCCATGTTTTCTATTCACACATACATACACATAAAGGAATCTCCACTACAAGCAAAATACATAAGCCATTACACAAGGGTAAAAAGGTAAGGAAAATAGTAATCTTGAAGGATAATATAGGAACTGTACACAGATACCAAACCTATACCCAAAGAGTCATGGTAAAGTGACTAAGAAAAGAGATGGACAGTATCTAAAGTGTGCAGCAATCAGGCTTGGACAGTAGGGTGCATCCTAGGAATGAAACTAATAAATACAACTGTAGTTCCCCATTTCCCATTCTCAAAGGAAGCTTTGGTGATTACAAAAGAGCCTGCTCATTCTCCCCACACATGTGGAGCTGCAATCCAGGTGCAATTTTCCAGTCACTTATCCAACAGTAACACACAGAGCCCCAAACATGAGCTCTTTTAGCACAGCCTTTGAGACAAACAAAATGTATTTGCAAAAGGTGCAGCAAAAGACAGCAAAGATTCAGGATTTCCATTTGAGTAAAATAAGTCAGAAGGCCCAGCAAAAGTCTGAACTTCAGTGAGGCTGGGGTAGTATCTTACACCTATCCGCTGCAGAAAATCAAAACAAAACAAGAATTGCCTAGCCTAATTCTGTACTTACATCTCAAATCCAGCTCTTAATGGATTTATGAGGACCTAGAGACACAGTTAAAAGCAGAACACAGACCTACAGCCACAGGTTTTCAATTATCTCTGACAAAATTAATGTCTCCCTAATGCAGTTATGTTAGAATAAAAGTACTCACTTATTCCCTTACATAAATAGGTAAATGCTATGCTATTTTAAGTACTTTTAAGCCAGCAGAGCACTATGTTGCACCAGAATAGTTCTGTTTCAAACACTTCTAAAGCACTGGATATTGGGGAGCATCCAGAATTCATCCTATTTATATCCATGTTTCCTAGACCTGAGGCACTGGAAGGTGTAGTAGAGAAGCAGCTTTAATATTAGCTATATTTTATCTCAACAAGTATATCCCCATGAATTGGGATATTATATAATTATATATATAATTATAGTATATATAAGAGTATAGATAGTACACATTATATATATAATTTAGAGCTATGAGCTGTGATATACTTTGCAGTTTTTACTATTTGTTGCTGCATGTTTTAGTTGAAATTGCTAAAGAATAGCTGACCACTCCCACTGAGTAGCTTCAGGGACCATTTGAGAAGCACCAGTGTGCTGTAAAAATCATCTTGTAAGTCAGTAGTATATGGTGCGTTTCAAGACTGCAGATGACAATAGCAGAGGTTAGGTTGTTTTGGGTTTTTTTTTCCTTTACTGCAATTTTTGATGTAATTACTTAGGCAGGGTGGAATTTCAAACCTGTGGGATCCAAAATACTTTTTCACTGCTCACAAGGGATGAAGTGCAGAGGAAAGAAAAAAACCTGCCTGCACGGAGGCCTACTACATTTGTTTTAGATGTTAAGGCATAAACATAGTATTTATATGTTATAAATGGGAATGGTGGCGGAGGCAGAGAAAAGCCCACATTCATAGAATTTAACCTATCACATCCATCTGTGCCTTTTTGGTTAGGAGCCTCCTTTCAGATGCAGTGTCTGGCACCCACAGCACTGCTCTCTGGACTGTGCACATGCGTGACCTCATCCTGGTTGCCTCCTCCTCATATTTTACCTCATGGAGCAGGGTTGTCCTAATGCTTGGCCTTGTCCAAAACCCTTGGATGATCAAGCTGCATGACAGAATTATATAATGCTTTGGGTTGGAAGGGACCTTAAAAGTCATGCCATTCCAGCCCCTCTGCCACGAGCAGGGACACCTTCCACTGGACCATATTGCTCAGAGCCCAATCCAACCTGGCCTTGAACACTCCCAGGGATGGGGCACCAACAGCTTCTCTGGGCAACCTGTGCCTGTGCCCCACCATCCTTGCAAGTAACAAACATCTTCCTAATTTCTAATCTAAACCTACCCTTCATCTTATGTGTCTGACCCCTACGTGCCCTTGGGAAAACACCCTCTCCAGCTCTCTTGTAGGCCCCTTTCGGTACTGGAATGTGCTCTAAAGTCTCCCCAAAACTTTCTCTTCTCCAGAGAAGATGCTATCAGGATGCTATATTGAAAGCTACTTTAGGAATATGACTAGAATCTGGAATTTTCTTACAAATAGTAATTTAAAACCCAAGATTTTTCACTTGGAGAAGGGTATTTGTATTTCCTGTTGTCTACAAGAGCTCATATAAAACTTGGAATACCCATAGTCTGTATTTCTAGCTGATACATCACATTTTGACACAACCGAATTTAAAGATTGTATAAAGCAAACTATCACACAGGCTTTGGGAAACTACTGCCACAGAGTCCAAGGCTACAGGGTTGCAGATAAGGACACTGTTTGTCAGTCTACTTCTATCCATGGTTTCAGCACTAGAAAATATAACAGAAGCAGAGTTCAACAGCAAGGCCTCACCTCTGACATAGAGAGAATTACCCACCTTAACCTGATTTTAAAATATACAGTTCTAAAGTCCCAAGTCTGAAAGAAAAGAAAGAAAGAAATATTGACAAGTCCTTTGAGCTGAAGAATACAATTGGCACTGTATGGTGTGACCAACCTAAGTCACACTACTGCAAAATAAACACATTGCTGTTGTCTTCCATGCTGTGAGAAGATACTTGAGCTGGACTATCTCAGCTTCATGAATGCAAAGACTGAAGTTACAAATATTTGTTGTAGTTGGCCCCAGCTACTTACTTTTTAGCAGTAATAATCATTCAGCTGATATTTTAAGGATTGTCCCATTTATGTTTTCCATTATGTTTTTTAGCTAGAAATGCCTTTTAACACAATTACTCAGGTAAATCAGCTGCCACATTTAGCCCAATTCTGCTCCAGGTTAATGAGCAATGATGGGTACATAAGAGTCAGAATAACATGCTCAAGTGGATGCTATTTGCTAAATGTAAGAAGTCAGCCACCCTCTTGCTAAAACTATGGCAGCTGTTTTTAACTCACTCAAGGGAGGGCTTGGATGGTTCCACACAGATGGGAGTGGGATGGGTGCTGAGTTTTGAATGAAATTATTATTTTCTCTTGGTTTTTAGCTTAAGTTCTCCTAGTGTTTCCCCCTGTTCCACTTCAGACACTTTTATTTGAGCTGCTGTCCATATTCCTGGCCCATGGCTGTAAAAGTCCCTTCACTCAAGATGGTTGACTTCTGTGCAAGAGCACCTCATGTCACCACTGTCCACTGCTGCCTTGCTGGCAGCTACTTTTCATGTTCTTTTAAGGAAAGGGGAGAAAAGAGATATTTTATGAAGCTTTCAAAACCAAACCAGGCTCAGAGCAGCAAAGAACAGGCACTTCTGCGTCTGTAAACTTGAGCCAAGCTGACCTTGCTTCCCTGTCCTTTACTAGTCCAAATTATCACAACTCCAGGTTTTAAGTTCCCCTTCCAGCACCGTAAATAAACCTTCTCTGTCTCAATGGTGCACTGCCTCTGCTGTGTATTCAGAGACGCTGTAACTGCAATAGAACATTGTTTTATATGAGTGCAGTTATGAGGTGCAGTAAGAAAATTCCTTCTTCCCTGCTGCCCAAGTGCATTTATTTTGCAGTTAACAAGAAGTATTTATAGCAGTAACATTAAGCAGAGAAGGATTTCCACATCTACCAAATAAAATTTAATCAAGTACTGCAAAGAGAAAAAGAAGGGGAATATTTTAGCACAGTCCCAGATGTGCTGCACGAAATAGAAGAGGCCGACATCATTGCCGCTTCCAGGGAAAACAGCATTGGCTCTGCTTGCCCTGCTTGAATACATTTTTAGCTGCCATTAACACACTGTTGGAAATCATGGATAGAATATATTGGTCTTTAAGCCTGCAGCATTTCCTTCTAGATGCCTCTGGAAACCTCAGAAGCGCGTTCTAGTGGTGTTGCACACCCAGAAGTCAGGCTGCAGCCAGCAGGAGCTGCGGTACTCACCGACACGCTACAGCAGGCCCGGCATTCCTCAGCGAAAACTACTTTCCAACATTTTCTGCCGGCGCTTGCTTTTACGTCATTGTCATTCTGCCCTCTACTGGGCAAAAGTGACTAAGTATAGTTAATTTAATAGGCATCTATTTTGCACAAAATACAGTTCGGGGTTCTCCCCCATCCTACATTTAATCTTGTTTGAGAAACTTTATTTCATTACAATAAACTAACAACTTTCCAACTAACCACCACCACCAAAATGCTTTTTTCTATACAATCAGTTTTTCTTTTTTTATTTTCTCTTTCCACCACCCCCCAATCTAATACTGCATTATTTTCTCATTGTTTTGTTCAGCTAGAAGAGCTTCCATATATTTTTGAGCACCCTTTTTTTTTAATACATAAACCCAAGGCTTTTTGATATGTACTCAATGAACTGTTCTCCTATAACAAAATCTATGTTTCAAACACACCAGTTTCTTTGAGCCACAGCTGTAGAGAATACAAAATACAGCATAGACACTAAATATTTATTGACCTTTTTTCCTCAGAAACAAATAAGAGGAAAAAGTCGAAATATTTAGCAATTCAGCTCTGGTAGTGAGGCAAAGCTAGCTGAACTCTTTACGAGAGGGTAAAAAGACTGAAACCACTGTCTAGAAACTCAGAGTCCTCTGTATCTTTCTTTATGAGGCCTTTTGAGCCATTAGTTACCTGTGAGGGGTATCCTTTGAAACATCATTCCCTTTTCTCATGCTAATCCTTTGGGGATGTACCAAGTCCATTTAGTTCAGCACTTTTTTCTTTGCAATCACATATATTTCATATATTCCATAGGCATTAGTGCAAAAAGCAAAGGCAAATAGCACAAATGCACTTCATGGAAACAGATTTCCAGACTTGCTAGGACATCCAACCTCCTAAAGATAACTGGACAAAATTAACCTGTGTAAGCATTACAGAGTCTGCATTGAATATTGCAGCTGTTCAACAGTAGGCACCTGTAAAAAGGTTGGACACTGACTTTACAAAATGAAATTTGTGTGTGGTACATGGGCAATCTGATTGCCAGCTAGAGGGACAAGCAGCCTTTAATGACTGCAGGAGAGCAAGAGCTTTTGCATTTCATCACTAGGAAGCAACACAGCACTTCATAAATCAGTAGGGAGCTTTGGCTGAGGAGAGAGCATCGCTTATGAATCACCAGTGTCAGTGTCTGCTGTGCAAACTCTTTTACAACATCCAAGCTAGGATGTTTTAATTTCCATTACATCCATACACAAGCAGATGTGAATTATCACGCTACCCTTCTTCTTTCACAACAACCTTGAAAATCAGACAAAGTACATTGTCTGCTGTGTATTTTCTTGGGGGAGAAATATATATTGCTGTTCTTGTTTTCTCTTTCTGTCTCTCTTTTTTTATCTTGACTTTTATCTTGCAAGGTTATGACCAACATCCTTATTGCAAAAAAATTATATATTTCTAAGATGATGAAGACAGTTCACTTTTAAAACGCTGGCAGAGGGCAGCTGACAGTTTCCTAGATTTAACAGTTGTACATGCCAGCAGAGAGTCTCTGCCCAAATGTGGCAAAACAGGCACTGACATACTCTGGCACACTAACCCGAATATAAATTCTCATCCCATATAAAGAGATTGAATGGGAAGCAAGGATAGAGAACACTTAATCAGCAGCTCCTGGGGTTGCCCCTGCTGTCTTTTCTAGACTCTGCTCTGCAAAGTTCTGTCATAGAACAGGGGCATAAGAAGGACATGCAAGGTGGGATTCGTGCTTTACAATTTGCTCTATGAAAATTAGAAACCTTGCGCTAGAAATGCTCCTTCACTGCTCACACCTGGTTTGGTACACCATATCCCTCTCTTGCATCAATCAAATGACCTGAACACTACCTTTGCCCCATTTTTCCAAAGAGTACCATGCCTTTCTGTTTTCCTCTGACAATGTGAATGACCCAGCAAACTTTCTCCAGTCAGAAAATGCTGCTCCAGACAATCACATGCCGAGTCTGTGCCTGTGTAAGAAGACAGATGTCATTCTCCCTGCTCATCCCACTTTCAGGACATCTGTTTCATCACAGCAGTAAAAGCCTTCATGTGCAGGCCAACTTTGTACGCTGTGTGCAGTTTGATCTTGCAAGCAGACCCTACCCAAGAACGCCTGCAAGGAGTTTTGGAGTGGGACACGAGAAACAAATTGCTGACAGATATTTTTGTAGCTTTCACAGTCTATCATGGTCTCTGTGTGATGGAAGCCGATATATCTATGAGACCTCATCAGAACTTTAGGCAAAGCATTATGAAGCCTTCTTCATGCAGCTAAGCTGAGAGCAGAAACTAATTTAATTCCAGTTTAGACTAGACGAGAACAAAAAAATAAAAATATTGCAATAACCGAGGTTAAGTTTCGGGATTTTTTGTTTGGATCTTCGTTTTTGTTGTTGGTTTTTATTTTTAAAAATTAAGAGCTATGGCCCCAGTAAGGTAACAAAAACTAGAGTATTTTTTCTGCATCCTTGACTCTTCCACAGCACTTTGAGTTGTGGTGGACAATGCTCGTCTCTCAGAGGAGTATCCATCCTTTTTATGTTAAGCAACATAAGTTGGTATTTTATTACTAATGTTTTATTTGCAAGTCCTTAGGAGCACTTATATTGCCTTGCAGGAGCATCCCTTTCATAAATGTTCTTAAATTTATGCACCTGACATTTATCATTACTTTTTATCCTTCTAAGTGTGTTCTCATGTATTCTTGTTGCTATTGGATTTAGTAGCTAACAGACTTGATATTACAAATGGCCAGGATTCAGAGAAGTTGAAAAAAGGTTGTGAGGTAGATGATGTGGGAACAGTTAAAATTAAAAGTATGTCTTGTATTGGACATGAACATTTCTGACAGCTAAATGCTTTTATAGCATGAATGCAGCAGTAAAATTGTAGAAATAAAATCCAGTCAACATAATTCTTCTTTCTCCATCTTCCTTTTGCCCAAGAATTTCATTTCCCAAGAGTTGTGTTACAGTACTTTTATATTTCATTATAAATCACATATGCTTTTATTATGCTTCTGTTTTTTTGCATTTCCACAGTGAATGCACTGAATTTTTTAAAAAGTTGATTGATTTCAAACAAGATATCATAAAAATGTCATTTCTAGTAAAAAAACTCTAGGCTGAAATCCTGGCTAAAGCCTTAAGTGAAAGACCTTCTGGTTTTAAAATGGCTCCTTGATATAAATTCCTAGAATTTTGTGTTATGATTGGATTCTATTGCCGGGAAAGGATAAGCACTCACTAAATCTTTTTCAGCATTTAAAACATCTTATGCAAATATGTTTGTTCTCCAAACAGTCCCTCTCCAAGTGGAAACACAAGTAGTGTTTCCCACCCTGACTCTGTTCCTGATCCATGAGGTTTGTAAGGATTTAATGGCCATCAGGCCTCCGTGTCTTTGCCAAATTTGGTGCACAGAAGTTCAGACTCAAAGCAGACTCAGAAATCATTGCACAGATATGTGCTGCAATTACATATGTATTATTTCTTGGTGAATCCAGGTTAAAATCAAACCATCACTGTAATACCTGCCTAGAGACCTCCTCTTGAACACAAATACAAGTTCTTTTTTTCAGCTCAGTGGAGTAACTGCTTTTACTACTTAAAAACCACAGACTTCCCACTGGGGACCTCACACATGATCCTGTGCAACAGTAAACCAAGCAAATCTGATTCAGCTACATGACTTCATAAACAAATATTTTGCAGAGCATCTCTTAGAGGAATTTTTATCTTCATTAAGAAGAATATAGAGGTTTTCTTTAGAAGACAAATGAAATAAAAATGAGATGCTTGGTATAAGTATTTCACCCCATTCATACAGATGGAGTAATGCAGTGCAGTGACTTTACTTTCACCTGGCTTCAAATGAGCACAGGCTCATACATTACATTATCCATGGTTTTGGCACTTTCTTCACAACCAGAAATGCTAGAAATTCACCAAAAATCCTCAGATAGAGACCTGCACACTGCTGTCTCTGTCAGATAGCTCAAAAAGTTTCAATAAGTTCTACAAACAAGGTTTATAATTTTTTTTAATTTTAATTTACATACTACCATGGAACACTAATATTTTGTGTTTAATTTACACACTACCATGGAACACCAAAAAAAAAATGCTGTGTTTTTCCCACAAATGCACCATGCTGAAAGTGACCATGCTATGAAATGTGTTATTTTATGTAGATGATGACCAGCAGTCTTCCCTCATAGTGTAGCTGCATTTTCAGGCATGTACTCCCCCTCTTCAGTCCATCCTTATCCACCCCTCATCACATGACGCAAAATGCAGTCTCAAGAAGGGACTTGAGAAACTTCACAGAGATGAAACAAACCTTCACTCTGATTCAAAGCTGCATTTCCCTTGTGCTGTTTCCAAGGAATTATGGCAGGAGCACTATGGCAACATTGGAACAGCCCCATGTGTCAGATCTTTCATCAATGTAGTTCCCAGTTTTAATCAGACTTTTGCACATAAATAAGATTTTCTATGTACATACGCATGTACCAAAGCTTGAGTCATCTAGCTGTGACATCACTGATTACTACCTGACAACTAAATCAGATAGACTAGAGTGCCAGGTAGACCATAGTTAACAGAAACATCACTGACTCAAAATGAAGCAGAAGGTAATACATTTTCCAGCTTGGTAACATTCATTTTAACAGTTCTACAGTCACACAGAATTATGGAACTAATTCTGATGTCTCTGGAACTTATTGTTCTCACAAGCAGTCCTCCACTGATTGGATACAATGAGAATTAATCAATAGCTTCTGTCTAGAATCACTAAAAAATCTGTTATATTTTATTCAGGATTTAAATGTATGACCAAAGGGGGGAAAAGGAACTTTTATTTTTTTAATCACTCAAAGAATATATTATGTTTGACATGTGCATGGCCAAAAATAATTTCATTTCCTCCAGGGTATGTAGAGAATAGATGAAGTCCTATGGTTGGTAAATATTGTATTTTTAGTTCACTCAAATGTTATTTGATACAAGAGATGAAAATAGAAAAAAAACATAAAAGTAGTGTACACCAGTAATTCTTAGATCTTGATACTCGATATACAGTTGAAAGTCTTTCCCAGAGAAATCTCAACTGCATGCTGTCCCTAACTTGCAGAATATAGCTGATTTACATCTGTATCCAATATTTATAAATCCATTTAAAATGTGTCAGTATATTGGCCTTTTGCTTTTAAAAAGTTGGTTGCCACAAAATGTTGTTCTTTGGGCTTAAATTTCAAAGGTTACTTTCTCGAGGCTATTAGCATTGTGACAAGAATAAGAAAGAGCAATGTACTTAGAATTTATTGTGTTTTTCTTAAGGCTCATTTAAACTGAAGATTCAGAAACTCAAAAAAGAAACTCATAACAAGCAACAAACCACAATGCTGTTGGCATTTTTTGGCTCTGATTATATGCTTTGCTCTTTATTTTCACTGTCTGAACCCTGAAACCCTCTTGTATTTTAAGACACTAGTTTCACCAATTTCCCTCGTGATAAGCACAGCTGTGTGTTAGTAATAGCACAACTATGTTGCACAAAATTTTAATTAGGTCTGAATTAAAGCATGCCCTTTGATGGGTCAGACTCCAACAGAAGTCTCCAGGTAGTGGAAATTATAGCATCATGCAGCCTAAAGGCTGTGTTTCCCACGTTCTGAGCAGTGAGTTCACCAGACCTTTCAGTTCTCTGCTCTCACCTCCTTTTTCTTCCACCATCAGCTGGAATCACTTTCCTCCTCCACCATGCCATACATAGCCTAATACCACCTCATGTTTGCTCTAACTTTGTTTAGTAGCTTCTTGCCAAAATCACTGGACAAAGACATGCCATCCAATGTGCTGAGCTGCAGCTTCAAGACGCATTTTTCAAACTGTAGGCTTTATGACAAATGATATAGGCAGTGCTGTAGCCCTCTTCCCTGAGAATGTACCGGTTTAATCTTGTTCTCTGGCATATTGCCAGACCTGTGCACAGTGATGAGCTTGTATAAGGCCAACAGGCACCTAAGTCTTGAGTCTCTACCAAGTGTGTCAACATTCTTGTCAACATAAATGTCCCAGTAATCCTCCAAACCTCCCCTCTCTGTCTCCCATTCTCTACTCACATTTGCAGACCTATCAAGAAAATTTAAGGTGAACAGGATCTCATTATTCCCCTCTCTTATCAGTCTTTGAAAAGAATATTAAGATCATATGGTTTGGTATTTTTTTGTTTTACAAACTGTTCTAGTAATTGAATAGTAACACCAATGTACACTTTTCTGGGCATGCAGCAATTAACATGACTGCTCTGGCATCATAGAGAAAAGCTATTCTTCTGGCATCCAGATGTCACAAAATACTACCAACAAAAAAGCTCAGTATGTTCAGGTTCATCCCCTGGAAGCTGAACATTAGGACTTCAGTTTACATTCAGTGAGCTTTGACCTTCTTTGTACACACTACTCTGTGCACAAAATGCAGCAGTAGTAAAAAGCGTTCAAGGAACAGCAGAATCATATTGTAATAGGTTAAACCTGAAACAGTTATGAAAATTGAGAAAAGATAGCTAAGAAATTGGTTTTTTTGATTCTTGGGAGCTCTGTACTTGTCAAAAAACCCAAAGAAGTGTAACTGATTTTCACATGGGGTGGATCATGGTAGTTCTGTTGCTTTTAGTACAGCTATGACAATGTTATATAACACAGCAGCTACTCTCAATATCCAAACTCATACTCTGCAAGTGTGGAAACACATAGTTGATGGCAAACCCAAACTTGTATTCATCAGTAATTTCATCACTTTCTTATATAATCATCACTCTCTTGTTTAAATGCTAAGTAAGATTCCATAGAAACATAAATTGCAATTTGGCATGGTGATTACAGCTGAACGTAGAAGGTATAATCAGAACACTGAAATCTACAATGCAGAAAGTATCCATTTCCCCACACCCTCCCCATGCACTTTTCCATAAGGATCAACTTCTTTGTGAGCCAGATCAGTTCCCAGTGGTCTGTCTGGCAGCTGCATTGCTTGCTTTGGAGTAACACCAAGGAACTAGCTGATACAGCCTGTGGAGTCATATGTAGGGGCTTTTCTGTTATTTTAAAGTAAGGAAAAGAATCACAAAATTATTTCAGCCTATAGAATGCAACTACAGACCTTGAGACTCAACAGGGCAAGAGGCTTATCTTGGATCTGACAGGATGTCTCTTTCTGCAGCTGAAATTTGTGGTTCTGTTACATGACCACGTAGCCAAAGTCACACAGATATTAATGTGTTTGGCTACACTCTCATATCTGGAATCTGAACATCTGCAGTGACATGAAGTGACCTAATGAATTCTGGTAGGCCAGAAAATAAAGACAGATTTTTAAAAAACACTTAGTAGATATCTAGAGCTGTGTCCCAGCAGAGGTTCTGTGCCAGACTGAAAGGGAACCAACAGAAAGACACACATTCTGATGGGCAGGAAAAACAGTGTTTAAAAGAAATACCGGCAATACTGCCAGTATCTTTATTGCAAATCTTCTAATTTCAATGCTTTTCATAGTGAAAAGAGCCACTGATTGACTTCCCACTTGGAAGTCCCACTTTATTTTCAACATAATGTGCTACTAAAGAGAAATTGTCTGAAAAACAAAGACTGAAACAGTCTTGCTGTGCAAACTGCCAGACTACTCAGGTAGTTAACCATGATAGCAGGCAATGCACCAAAAGCCTACGAGCACATACTCTGCTCTTGATCAAAGCTGCTGAGATACAAGTGTGTATAGCTATGTTTGTACACATAAATATACTTAAGGAAAAAAAAAATAACTTATCTAGTTGTCACTATATAATAATAAAAAATTTTATTTCTGAGACTACATGAACAAAAATACGCAAGTGTGACAAATTAATTCAAATTATGCAACCACTCTGGAATTCCCATAAACATTAAAACAGTATGTGGTAGCAGATTTTTTTTTTTTTGGAACAAGAGCTGCTCAGTCTAGTTTTGAAGCAGTTGGTGATGTGTTTGCTAACAGCAGGGCCTTATGCTGCTTGATCCAGTTTTGCCTATGTGGCAGCTATAGATATTCCAGACTAAAGAACTGATATTTATTGCTCATTCATTTCCACTGAGACAAGTCTGAAATGAGCCCTTGTATTTGTACTTAGTCCAGTAGTGGAAGAGAGTAAAAACAGAAACCTAATTCTCTGGCATGCTTCCTGCACCAAAACCCAACAGGCATGAAGGAGATGTGAAGCACATCAAGTAGGAATGGATGTGGTTTACTCTCCTGAAGAAGAAACCAGCCCAACAACAAACAGTGGACAGAAGGCAGAGAAATAGTATGCTGAAAAGTGAAAAACAAAGCACACACCCTCCACAGACAGCTGGAAAAAACCCATACTTCCCTTTGGAAATGAATTGGTTTTTTTATTGTTGGGTCATTAACAGCTAACAGGACTGCAGCCTTTGCTTACCCTAATCACTAATGAAATTAATTGACTGTGCAATTTTTGAGTTAAAAGGAGGCTTTATACAGGCCAGAGAAATCTCTCAAGAAGGGTTGGAAATACCTTGTGAACTGTGGTTATTTTCATACACCCTTTTTGTGTTTGTTTTGCAATATTTTTTTAGTTAGCAAATGTAGATAAACATTTTTTTAGTTAGTGTTTTTTAATTGATGAAAGCAGCACAACACAATTCTTCTTATGATATAAAAATAATTATTTTAAGAGACACATTGATATACATTATCTCATTGTAAAATGAAACACGAAGCCATGCCAAATGTCTTTGGATTATAATTCTGGCATAGTTTAACAATACAATAAATTTAGATTCCAAGGTTCCTGTAATTGTATAAAAATATCATTGTCACCCAATGTTAAGGCAGGAATTTCCAGTTTAGCTTTGAAGAGCCTGCCTTTACAGTTTGTCAGGAATTGTTTGTCTCCTCGTTGGTACTATAAAGCTAATATGGTGGGATTGAGCCTTGAGCTCAATTAATGAGCTTAATGTTCAAATGTGTTTAAACTCAGTGTTGAAATTTGTATATTCCTGGATTGCCCAGCTCTGTAGCCTACTTCTATGTGAAATTATAAACCCTTCAGCTCTATCAGAGGATAGGGTCTTGACTGCTGAAATTATTCTACTTGGCTAATAGATTTTCAGTCTTTTCTTTCAATTTCTTTTCTGTTGGAAACTGTGAAATATAACCAAGTCCACAGTAGATTTTTACATAGCACATATTACTCCACTATTTATACTTCCCAGAGTTCATTCTCTTCAGTGAACTAAACATTCTCCACTACAGAAAAGAAACAGTATTTTTCAGAACACATGTAATGTCAACTTTTAACAATTTAGAGCAAGGGAAAGGTAAATTGAAATAGTTTTGAATACTTGTCACATTTTTCTACTTAATTTCCAAGAGGATCCCAAGCTGAGAGAGGAAGCAGATTAACTGGATACCTGAATACAATCCTGCTTCACTTTTTTTCTTCATGTCTGTAATTTCATCATACATATTTATGGCAGTCATGCTCCTGACAACCAGTTTTAAAATTAATTTCTCAGTTCTTATTTTGATAGTAAAAATGAATGAAAACTTATTGTTTAACTTGTGAATTAGATTCACTTATCACAAAATGTGTTTTAGCACAAAAAATGAAGCCCAGCAAAGTATCATCTGTTAAACATATAATTTAAATGTTAAATGCCCCAATCAACATCAGATCTCAAACATGACTGCAAAATAATAGGATTTTTTTCAAAGCACGCATTTCTTGACTCTTTTCTTTATACAAAGTATCCCAGTATTGACCTTTCTCTTTCTACAGTTTCCTACATTCCATAGGAATTTCTTTCATTTCATACATTGATCAATGGAGTTACTGTTTGATTTACATCAGTCTTGATTCACAGTTTGTGAAAGATGTTTTTCTATGTGAAGATCTTTTAAAAAATGAGCCACTGCCATGCTTTAAATATTTTTTGTGAAGCTCCACTTCATTTGTCCCCAGCATTCTAAGGGTTATAAGACACTGTGAGGAGCAAAATTATTATTTTAGAATCACATTTAATAACTCTCACATTTTTAAGCATAGCTTTTGCAAATCATATTTAGAACTGAGAGCATTCCGAATTCTATACTTATTTAATATACTCTCCATGCACACATTTCACAACAAATTGTTTTCTAATACCAGTGAAATGAGTATATAATGTAGAAATATTTAAAGAATATAAGTAACCTCTTAAAATAATTACTTCATTTATGTATCTAAAATGTAAGTTTAGTTTTCATTCCCATCTCTTCAATGCTCACATCAGAACTGCTGAAGATGATAAAACCAGATACTTCTTCCCTGATCATGGAGTATAAAGCCTTCTAACACAGACTGCAGTGACTGCAATCCAGTGTTGTGTCAGGGTGCAATGGAGTCACAGTGTACACAGGAGGCGATGACATTGCCAGTGCTGCTTTGCAGGATTATCTTCCCAAGAAACACAATGTTTTGATTTCAATTGCCAGGCAAAAGGGAATGCCATGTATATCAACCCATTAGAAGGGTTAAAATACTTATCTCCAAGGAGGCTCATCGCATCTAGGAAGTTCAAGGCTAACCAGGGTGAGCCAAAGCTGGTTTGATCTAAAAATGATCATGATTTAAATGGAAAGTTGGAATAGATGATCTTCAGAGTTCCCTTCCCTTCCCTTCCCTTCCCTTCCCTTCCCTTCCCTTCCCTTCCCTTCCCTTCCCTTCCCTTCCCTTCCCTTCCCTTCCCTTCCCTTCCCTTCCCTTCCCTTCCCTTCCCTTCCCTTCCCTTCCCTTCCCTTCCCTTCCCTTCCCTTCCCTTCCCTTCCCTTCCCTTCCCTTCCCTCTTTCCTTTCCACCTGTATTTTCATTATTTTGCTTTAAAGGTAGGAAATAATCTTTTGTAGCTGTCATTACTCACTGTTAGGTCACTGTGAATATTACTGGGATTTTAAAGAGGACTAGGATGCACAAGTCCACTCTGAGAATTTTGAGACCTTATTGCACAAACTTTAATGCATGCACTTGAAGTCAAGAACCTGCTCCACTGATTTGCTAAGGAAGTAACATGACTTTAGAAATCTTGGAGGAGTGGAAGAGTGGTTGGATGCATTTCTTTTGAAGAAACCTTCATTAAAAGGTTTACAGAGAAGCTCATGGTGGTGAGAGGGAGCTGTAAACAACAAATGTGGTAAAAGAGGGTGAATAGGGCTTGCAGTAAAAAAGAAACAGGAAAGATGTCCTAGTCTCTTGGAGTGCTATGAAAATCCATGCCATTAATTGTCTGTTAAATGCCAAGGCCACAAACACCTAAACATTTATAGAGCCCCACTTGCCAGGTATTTTCCATCCTAGTAATTTATATGAACACAATCCTGGTCAGTGTGAAAGAACAGCTTCTCAAGTTCTGTTTCTATCAGTTTCAGAAGATATTGGACATTTTCAAGCCTCTTCTCAAGATATCAGTAGGCTGCAGGATGGTGTGTTTCAGACTGGTTCAGAATGGCACTTAGAGATGTGCCTTTTGGGACATCACCCCACTGAGGTGAGTAGTCAGGTTTCTAAAAGCAGGGACATGCTGAAATACTCTCCTGAGCTGTGGCTGTGATGTCTTCTTATTCATAGTCATCTCAGGATTAGAAAAGTAATGTGAAATTTCTGAAACAGATTTCTGACAATCAAAACCAATGGTGTATTTAAAAGGCTGAGCATCTTGGGCTTTTAAGAGGTAGTTTTTCTCTGTTATCTGGTGATATCCTCATTGTTCTGACAACAGAGTTTTATATTTTCTGGCTATATTTATGTTGAATTCACATCTCACTAAAGCTTCTCATATCTACAGCAAAAGAATCTTATATGATATCCTCACTGTGAGAAGTTAACAGATATCCTACTGATAGGCAGTAGCAACTCCCCCAAAAGTAAAGCTAATGGCTAAAGGATTATTTATTTAAAATGGAAAGAAAAGGCACCTTTGTGTGAAGAGTAACTAAAACAGATGTTTCTTAGAAAGAGACAGGTTGTCCAGCTCTGATATGGGATAATAGTGGATCTAGTTGTTACTGTGCTTCTTACAGAACTGATTTATCCTTGTATAATTCTTTGATGTGACTGCAACCAGTAGGAAATCAGACTTGTATTTCACTGATGATACACACTGTGGAATGAATCAGATAATGGAAAATTTTTTCCCAGCAGTAGGGAAGGTTTTTTATAATTAACCAGCCTGATATGGCTGTATATACTAACAGCACTCTAAGTGATATAGTCCAGAACATTTTGCAGAAGCAAATCAAGACAGACTTTATTAACATTTATGTTAGCTTTTCTTTCACAAATACCATTATTCTAGAAGAACTGTGGAGTAAATTTTTTCTGTTTTCTTGTTAACAATAATGTTTGTATCAAGCAACTCCTCTATGTTAGATTTATCAAATTACATGGGATTTTTGTGGGTATACAAGACATAGTCTTGGAGAACTATGATCTCAAAAGCCTTAGAATAGGTATTCCTCTGTCGCCTGTAACAGATAACAAAAAAGTTAGCAGATGACCAAGCAAACACTTTTAAAAAGAACTATAAATGTTTTAATCCTTGAAACAGGATTAAAGAAAGCACATGGAGAATGTGGAGGAAGAAAATGAGAAAAATAAGACAGAAATAAATACATGTACTTAAACTACCAACTCCCAGAAGTCCTGCAGAATCTTACTGAAAACATTATACACGCAAAGTATTACTCCAAGGAAATCTTTATATTGAAATACTCTGACTACTTTTGCATTTTAAGCATATATTGTTGCTTATAAAAAGCCAGCAGTAAGCCTAGAAAATGTATTGCAAAACTACTTGGCAAGAATTTACCTTCTTGAGATAAACCAGAGTGCATATCAACACTGATCCTGTGCTACTAGGATTTACTACAGAATTTAGCATATTGCAAGGGACAGACAGTGGCTCTGTGAGACGTCTTAATGTCTGACTGTGGTATGACTTTTTTAAGATTTATTTTTATATAGCTCAGAGGCAGAACATCATTGAATCATAGGATGGCTTGGTTTGGAAGGGACCTTAAAAATAATTCAGTTCCACGCCTCTTGCCATGGGCAGGGACACCTTCTTCTAGACCAGGTTGCTCAAAGCCTCATCCATACTGGTGTTGAACACTTCCAGGGATGGAGCATCCAAACTTCTCTGGGCAACTTGTGCCAGTGCCCCACCACCCTCACAGTGAAGAATTTCTTCCTGATATGTCATCTAAACCTATCCTCTTTTAGCTTAAAGCCATTCCCCATATCCTACCATAAAATGTATTTGTAAAAAGTCCCTCTCTATGCCTCTTATAAGCACCCTCTAGGTACTGGAATGTGCTATAAAGCCTTCTCTCTTCTCCAGGCTGAACAGTCCCAACTCTCTCAGTCAATCCTCACAGGAGAAGTGGTCCATCCCTCTGATCATCTTCATGGTCTTCTTTAGGACTGACTCAAGAAGTTCTAAGTCTTGCTCATGCTTAATTTCCTGCTTTTGATTATTCTGATTGATTATAGACTGTAGTAAAATGCTTGAAACACTGACAGTGGCATACCTTTAGGTGTGTATTTTTTGTCTACTTTATTTCATCATATTATTTTTTTTCCTATGTTTACCTACTTTTTATATAATTTCTTGCAAGAAAAACAGCAATAGCAATATTCAAAGCCAGTCTGACTTTCTAAATCAAACTCTTTGGCCATTGTAGAGTTAAATAAGAAGATCTATGGAACTCATAGTACATGCCATATTTATCTCATTTGAATGCAATTTAAATTGTTTGTACAGCTTCTCACAAAAGGTAGAAAGACAAATCACCTCTCAATTCTTCCAGTGATTTCACACTTCCCATGTAAGTCATCTAAGGGAGACAGATAATGGCATCTTACACACTTCTGGTTATTTGTATACTTATTATTAATAAAACACAAGGAATCAGGTACTTTGCTAATTTCATGAGACACATTTTCATTGCAGATAATAGAAATAGAAAAATTCAAGACCAGTCAAATCAAAGACTGCTTTGACATTTCTAAAATTTTTCATTTAAGACATTTTTTTCTCCTTTCTTCTTCAAGGCCCAAACTTTTATCAGAACTTCTGAAAAAAGTTGCAAAGTGTTTTTCCAACACATTCATAATCTCTTCAAATAGGTGGCTGAAAATGCTTTCTCTGATTAAGATCTTTTATGAAAGTCCTTTTGATCTTAAGAGTTTCTGAAGGTTCCCAGTCACTTAAAAAAATGTTGCCTGTGTTCAAAAATTTGTATGTATTTGATACACTAGGAAATCCATATTCATCTACGGAATTCATAGCAATTTTTATAAAGCACTAAGAATTATATTGGACAATCTAATTCCTGTGCAATGAAGCCATCTTTCCAAGTGTCTTGACACAAATGTGTGGACACCACTCCAGTGCCTACTGAACATTTCCAGCTCAAGCACAGAACAACTGTACCCCGCATTAGCTATATATTGAAACAGTTTGGTCATATCCCAGTCACTAATGTTGGAAAGAATATTGGCAGCATTCAGTAAATTCCATCTGTCCTTACTCTTTCTACAGTTTCTGTTTTCAAGGCAGTGCTGGGTCTTTATGATGCTGCTTTGGCCTTATCACACTGTGTGCTGATTTAGGGTCCAAGCTTGCAGAAAACAGCAAAGATTTCAATCCCTCTGGCTCCAGTTTTCCATTGCTTTTGTATACATTTCAGCATCCAGTTTGCCTGAATTTTCATTTCTAGCAGTTAATACCACATAGGCTACTCCTGTTTTTCAGGTCCATAGTTCTGATTTCTTTTTCTTAATTGATCTGACGAAGTTTTTATAATTGAGAGAGTTCTTTAAAAAGCCTATTGATTAAAGATTTTTAGAAAACATGTTAGTACCAAAGAACTTCTGCCAAAATACAGTCATGCTTCTTTTGATGGGTCTGGCATGCGATATAAAATTGGATACTAAACATAAAACTGTAACTGATTTTTTCAATTCACATGGACATCTTGAGTTCAAGACCTTGGGACAGTTCCATAACATAGAAATCCCCATTTTGTGACTGACACAGTGTTAGGAGTTAGACTCTCAGGAAACACAAATAAACTGGGAGATGTTGGAACAGGTTTCCAAGGTTCAGTAACATTCCAGAACTTACAGAGTGAAAGGGGGGAAATTGTTGAGAAAATGCCCAAGTTTCACTTTTCATTGAAAAGAAACATAAATTATTATTGCTATTGACATTTTTAAGAATGTTTTAAAAAATGCGTAAGCAAATATTGACTTAATCTAGAGCTAGATCTATAGAAAGTGGATTCTGCAACTCATTCTCACTTCTGCAGTCTTTCTGTAATGAAACTTGTAAGTGAGGAAGGCATAAGCCTTTATAAGGAAGGCAAAGGTACAAGCTGAAAAAACTCACATTTAATCATAGCAGGTTTGCCTTGGGCTGGGCAGTTTCAAAGGCAAGGATATATCCAGCAGCAATTAGACCAAATTTGGTCTGCAGTGGAAGTAAAAGAGGCAAAAAAAAGCTTAGCACAGCCTCAGCAGGTGCCAGCTGTTTTTCTGCACACCATGAGCCATGCTGTGTCAGCAACAAAGAAGGCACCCTGTTGCTGCCTCATGACATCTATTTGCTTCAGCCTTCAGTGGTGGCTGATGTCCAAGTCAGAGTACAAGAAAATGAGTAATTATGGAATAGACTGCCCACAGGGAAAATGAATCCTTCAAATCTTGCAAAAGCTTTGCATCTTTTTACTGGTCAGCTTGTTCCTGAAGGAACAAGAGTTGTATTCCTTCCATGTTTTAAAAAAATGTCCTTGTTTTGCTCTTACATGAATTTTAGCATCTAGTTCATCCAAATTAATGTTCGTTTCCTTTAGTAGTGACTGGAGACCATCTGCTGCAACCAAAAATTATTAGAAGTTGACAGATATCCAAAGGCAGCTTTCCTTCATTAATCTCTGCAGATCAACTGTTGCCCTCTGTATCAGACTTGTGTATCTTCACTCTGGGTATGTGGAGCACCTCCTCTCACAAATGTGCTGGTTTATTGCCAGGGGTCAGAGGTTTTACAGGAACCCTTAAGAAAATAAAATTATTTTCCCAACACAATGCATTGCACTCAACTTTTCTGGAGAAGAGCCATATTCAACTACTGCAAATCTGCCTTCACTTGGTTGAAATTCAAAATAATCAGGGGGAAAAGAAGCCAGTACCAATACTGAGTTCAGAAAGCAGAGGACAGGTTTTTTTGAAATGATCCAGACTTCAAAGTGTCAGTGTTCTACATACACAGAACTACATGCTTGAACAGTTGGCTGTAGCACAAAATGCTTCAATGCAGAGAAAGAGCAGGCTGGAAGCAGTTATAAATAGCAATTTCTCTCTGAACAACGTGGACATTCCCATATACAATTCCTAATGTACACTTTAATAAATGACAGTTACAATGGACTTGGTCAGTACTCTTGGCATGAAAAAAGGCCCTATGAATACAGACAAAACTGATCTCTGAAATACATCAAATTTTGCAGTTACAAGGCTGCTGGCTTTTGTTAGACAAAGTAAAGAAAACTTCAAACCATCCTTTTTTTTTTCGGTCTGCCAAAGACAGAGGTTCTCAAAGAGCACATGCCATTGCATCTCTCAAATTTCTGCTGTTGGCTATATTAAAATAACAGATACAAGACAGCAAAGCTAAAAATAAATTATTGCTAATAAGAAGGCAACATGGTTTTCTCTGGACAAAATATCATGCATCTATGTAAGTGTAAGCCATGCTACCCCAAAATCATTATGAGCTTCACACAAGTCTCTCTAGATTTTCTTGTTTGAAGTTATTATATTAGTAACAACAGTAATTATTAGTTTTCATGTTAATAGTTAAAATTACATTGCAAATCCATAGAAAATCTGCTTCTCTGTTTTGGCAAATAAGCATATTTTTTCTCAGCATGTAAGCATAAATAGAGCAGTAAAAATATGATGGAGCAGGGAATCCCAGGACCCAGAAAGATTTCATCATCATCATCATCATCATCATCATCAGTGACTGAGTACCTTCTGGCATATCTGCAATACAAGCTGAGAAAAACCCTCTCAAACCTTCTTCCACACTCCAGGTGGGACAAAGTTCAAACAGCACAATTGCACCAGGGATATCACACAGGACAATCTGTTAGGGCTTAGATTCCCACCATCCTGCCATTTCTATCTGACAAGAATTGGTGCTGGCACCATTGCTGCTCTGCAACCAAGGCACATAACAGGCACAGATTAATAATAAGGTAACATGCTGAAGTGAAAGTCTGGATCAGAAGATCATGCAATGTAACTACAGATCTCTGTGAGACAATTTTACAAATCATCCAGGTTGTAATCACTTCTGCTGTAGCAAAAGCCAGGAGGAGCTTTTTTTAGTCTGTGTTCAGACAGGTAACCAGGAAAGTGCTCTCTGCTATGTGTTAAAATCTGAAGATACCTCAGTAACAAAGAGGTTCACTGCCAGAGCATGGACAGAGACTTTATTGCTCTAGGACAGTGCAGGTCTCATGAGTGGAACATCTCCTATAAAAACAGTTCTAAGAAGCCACAGCAGGGCTTTCTCTCACTCCTTTTGGCAGTTGCCTTTAAACTTAGGATCTTGCCTTTGGTCCCTGCCTGTGTTATGTTGCAGCTGGCTAGTCCATCTCCAGCCACTAGTCCTGCTAACTCAGACCCAGAGCATTACCCAAAATCTTGTATTCCTGGCTTGACTTTCTGGCTCCCTCATCACTGTGGGCTTGTGCAACAATACAGACTCTTGGCTGAACTTGGCTACCACCATCAAACATACTCTGATTTTGCTTTCTTTCTGTGGAGCTGTGTCCTCGCTGGTGAGGTCACTTGTTCAGATGTTTGGCTTCCAGCTCCCTGACCACTGCAGAGCAGCCTGCCTTTGGTGCTCTCTGACAGTCTACACCTCTTGTCAAGAATATAAAAACTACAGTAACATCTTCCCAAGCATATTTTAAGAGCACAGTCATATTCATGACATGGCTTCTAAATGAAGAAAAACTATAAATGAAAAAAATCTTGTAATAGAGTGTCAAAACGTTCTTGTATCTAGAGAAACATGAAATGTGTCATCAAATTAATAAAAAGCCACAAAGAATTTTTTAAGTGCAGTAATTTGTCATCTTCAAAGACAGAATTCTGCTATGTAATTCTTTGTAAGGTCACATGGCTTTAAAAGTTTATATAATAAGAAATTCACATAAGAATTTATAAGTGATTTATATTACAACTAAGGCAGGCACAAGTCTTTTCCAGCAGTGAATTATTTCCAGTTTGGGAAGTACACACATATTTGTTTCTGAGTTAAAATTAGGAGAAAGCAGTACATAAAACGGTGGTACCGTTGTGCTAGGTTTTATTGCATTTTATGAATTTGTAGCCACCGAGGGAAGAAACATGTGTTTGTTTTCTTAATCTTGCAACATACTCTTTTTTGTTTATTCAAGCCTCGGTCCTTACAGGGCTGCGAGTAGCTTTTAGGAGCTGAATAAAGCACCAGTTTCAGCAAGGACTTATTGTTGGCTTTAAGTTTAAAATATCCATTAATAATGCAGGGTGGAAACCTTTCATAATGTTAATTGATTACACTAAATTAGAGTGCTCTCTATTTTCTGTGACATATGTATATAGCAGGAATAACACAAAATCAGAACAATAAATCACAGCTTAGTTCAGCGAGACACTGATATTTTAGGAGTCTAGCCCATTTAGGACAGAGTCTTCTGGGTCTGATTTTTTTTAAAATTTGAGGCAAGCCTGTCAAGTAGAATGGGATAGGGGCTCAAAATAATTAACTCTAGGTAACAAACTGTGTATTGGAATTAGAGGGGAAATTCTCCTCCATACTCTTCTGTATTGAAAAAATGAAAATGTATGTAAACAGAACATCAAAAAATGCAATTGGTCCTAAGTACTATATTGATCTTGCTAGTTGTATAGTTAATATATGACTTTTCATTTTCTGTCTTTAAACATGTTTCCATGCCCAGGATCTGTTTTGTTTTGAGAAGTACTTCTTGAAATTAGAGACTTCCCTTTTTGTATTTAGAGTTTATCTTGTGCTTCAGCAGAAGGACAATAACTCAGAAGCAAATGTCATCACAGCCACCACAAGAACAGATTTGCAGAGGTACAGTCTGCTTATGTCCCAAAGAGCTGAAGTTTGCGACTATAGTCACTGTGGCAGGGTCCTGCTGAGACTGGTTGCAACAGCTGCAGAGAAGGATGGGCCACAAAGTGCATGTTTAGTATAGCCTGCCTGGCTTTGAGCCTCTGAAAGGGCAGAGAGCAAGAAGGCACTGCTCTCTTAGAAGGGAGGACAAGAGCATGGTTTAAAGAGCCTCATGATCAGCAGGACCACGAGGAAAGATGAGAAGTCATAAGATTACAGTAACATATTCCTGTGTTCTGCTCCAAGATTTTTTTCCTAAAAGCATTCTACAGAATTTCAAAACAAAACAAAATGAGAGACAGAAGTGGAAATTGAAAGGGAGGAGAAAGAGGGAAATGAAGAAGTAAAAACAGAGAAAGTGAAAGAGGAAAGGGAAAAGAGAATGGGAAAAAGAGAAAAAGCACAATGCGGACAATGGAAAATGAAAAGGTTATATTTTTTGACCTATCTTTAGACAAATATGTAAAGTGGAAAAGGGTCATTTGATTCCATACAAATATTGGGTGTTAGTATTAACAGCCTATCTGCTCTCTGATTATTCTAACAAGGCTCACAAACAGCTAGGGATTAAGACAGCCAAGCGCAATCCAGGTCTTTTAGTATTAACTACACACACTCTCCTGGTCTTAGACTGCCCTTTTCTGTGCTCATGGTCAAGTCACTGAGAATCAGACTCAGAAACTAATTAAGTAGGTAAAGTGCAATTTTAAATTCCATATTTAAAAATTGCAGAAAAAAATAGTTTACAAGAGCCCTGTAAAATTCATCTAGTCCAATCTGCTGCTAAATAGAGGGCTAGCCTGAAGAATCATATTGCCAAAAGCCCTATCTAGTCAAGTTTAGAATACTTGCAAGAATGGAGGTCCCACAAACCCTCTCACCAACTTCTTCCAGAACTTAACTGCTGCCATGGCGAAGAATTTTTTTCCCACTTATTCAATCAAAATTTCCTTTGTTGCACCTTTCAGCTGTTATTTATTCTTTTCCTCTGTTTTGCCCTCTGAGAAGAGTCTGCCTCTGTTGTCTCTACCAGCACTCACATAGCGATGATGAGCACCATGTCATCACCTTACCCTTCCACTTAAGAGTGGAAAATTCTTGAGGTACAGAGTGGCTGAAGTGGTTATGAGAGACACCTAGGATCTACAAGTCAACAGTAATAGAACATTGAACAGGAAAAATTGACAAAATGGTGATGTAAAGAGAGAGAGGATGCCATAAATAAATGCTGTATACTCCAGGCTATTCTAGCTGCTTAATGAAAGTTTTATCTTGAGACGGAGAATGCCTTAAGTTTCTAAACTGGAGCAAGAGAAGTTCAGTTTGGGAGATCCACAGATAATGTGAATGTCACCCTCAATCTCTAGGCTTTCCCGACAACTTGCAAGGTAAGTAAACTGGCAGCTGAGAACTCTTCATGTCATGACAATTACAGAGGTAGAGAACCATGAGAAGCCTGTCAAACTGATCCACTTGCACTTCAAGAGAGATACAGGCATTAAAAAAAAGTTCCCCCCTGATCCTTGTGCAGATGTATTAGAATGTAGAGACAAGTGCTGAGTGTCTCCCCACCTCTTCTGGTTTCAAAATGCAGTTTGCTCCCTGCACATTCTGTGAATCAAAAATGTAAAGGCCAAAAGGAGTTGAAGGCACACAGTTGCCTCAGTTTCCTCAGTAAGGAAATTAACACTAACTGTCAATCACTTTGATTTATGGTGTTATTCTAACAGACTGTCCCACATGACTTTTCCTTCATGGATTTCAGTCTGCATTGTTCGTGTTGCAGTGATCTACATTTAGAGATGTATCCATGAAGAAAAAAAGCAGAGCTAAGCATTCAGACAGGGGGGAAACAACTTTTGTTCATATCAGATAAACATATCACAGCGTGATAGTTAATATTTCCGGAATACTTCAATGACTATGGTATTGTAATTATACACAGAATGGAGGGCAAGATAAAGTATTCATGTAGATAGTCTAGCTTTTCCCACAGCTGTTTTGGGGATTTGTACCAAATCATGTATTTCCTAGTGAAGTTTTTTCTGCTGACTGCATAGGAGCTAAATGAGACAGTAACTTCTTTTGAATGCTCTCTATGGAAATTCTGCAATGTGTCTGGAAACAATGTGTTTTGGAATAGGAGACTTAAGATATGAGTAACTTCAGTATGTCAGAGGGCTTGTAGGCAAGTATTCATTTAACACTTATACTGTAAATACGCAGGGGTGTCTGCATTAACTCCTAGTTGGAGCAGCATTTTTTTTTATGAAAACCTCTTTGTTGAACAAGTCAAAGCTTGAGTGAGCAAAGCAGTAACAGAGTTGCAACAATTCCATTCTATCTTTTGAAATTCTGTAAGAGGAGTGTGAAAAAGGAGCTACAATACTTCAGGTCACCAGTGGCTTGTTTATTTTTCCACTGAGAAAGCATCCTTGAAATTTTATGCACGTTTACACTTGTACTGAACACCACCCCACTCCCCAACTCATCATGTCTCTGGACCAAGAAGTTGCCATGTGGTACTTATTTGTCAGATTTGCATCTCATTACAGATTAATATTTCACTATAAATGCATCAGAAAAAAAAAACCACACTCAAAAAAACCCCTGAAAAACCCAACAAACAAAAAACACAACAAAAAATATAAACATAGAATCAAAGCCTTGATTATAATATGAGGCCACCTTAAGAAGTAATTTGAGTTCAGTCAAGTACTGTTTGGCAAAAACAAATGGAGCTATACACTAATATGTGATACTTTATAAAACATTAGCTAAAAACATAAAACTCTTTTATAGATAAGCGTTTTTACATTAATGGCATTTCACTACAATGACTAATAGGTTATTTTGATCAAGAGCCTGGCCTTTTCAGCTGAGAAAACTTGCAAAAATTTTATGTGTTTTAAATCTTTCCTGTAATCGCATGTGAAAGAAACTAAAAACAGAAAAAAAAAAAAGTCAAACCATGTGTGTTAAACTGCATTCATGGCTAGCCTGAACAGGATTAAATGTTTGCTTGTTTTTTTCAGTGAAAAGCATGAAAGGTTTCGAGTCATGTATACCCACACCCACAAGCACCGCAAAGTGGCAGCACTACTGTGGAGTATTCATTATAGATGAGTGGTTCCTCCTACCAAGTCAAGAACTGCACTGGTTTGGCAGTGTTGAAACAGATGGAACTGAACAGCTTTTGGAAAGTTGAGGACTAAGAAAAGCTAAGACTTTGTCCCTCTGAGAATAAAAAAGCATCACATTCACAGAAGTGACGCAGTGTACTAAGTTAGTCTGTAGCTAACCAAAGTGGGATGGTGGAAATAAAAATCCTTACTGTGGGGAGACACTGCTCCCTCACACCTCCCTCTGTGAGGCAGCTAATAAAGGCAAGAAGGATTGTTGACCTTATCAATGGATACTTTGATGGTAGGAGTTCCATTCCTATAAAAGACTTAGATTTTGCATAATTTTCCCCTCAGTTTGTTTTGTAGACCACCATGTACACATTGATACCTAATAATTAAGCAAGATCCCAGTACATTTGTTTCGACTGTCCACAACAACCCTTTACATCTGAAAATATACCTTCTCATGCAACATGACAGTGTTGAGCCAGGAGTCTTCTGTGGGACAGAAAGAAACAGAGGGACAAGCAGCAACAACTCTAAGTCAGTCTATTTCAAGAAATGTTGTGCCTGCAATATATGTTTGACAGCTATTAGTTAACAAATTAAGACATCAAACATACTATGATACAGTGCATATGTATAATGTGGGGACAAAAGGACTTGATACATACTGTCATTTGGTTCTGTTTCTTTGGTACCATCAAGGAAGAGAAAATAATACATCTAGAAAAGCTATATAGTTCTTTTCCAACCCTAACAGATCTGCCCTTTCTAGATGCCTGTTTTTCCCATGAGCATGGCTGGCAGTTCATGTTCTGCCTCAGTGGAGGACTATTCATGGCTTCAGACTTTCCCAGTGGGCTCAGGGGCTTAGTTTCCTAAACGGAAATCTTACCAGTAAAAAGTGAGGCAAAGAAGGCTTTGAGTACCAGGGCTGTTTCTATGCCTCTGTCACCAGATTAATTGCCCCATTTCATTTTGCAGCAGATCTACATTTTCTCTAATCTTCTTTTTGCTGATGGTATACCTGTGAAAACCTCTCTTGTTGCTCTTCTCTTCCCTGGCTAAATTTAATTTCAAATAGGCTTTGACTTTCCTGAGCTCATTATCATACTCTCAGACAGTGTCTCTGTATTTTTGCCATGCCACCTGACTCTGTTTCAAACTCTCCTATGCTTCATTTTACTGTTTGAGTTTACTTATATGAAGTATCACCTGAGATGAATCAGAGCTTGGATGCCACACTGGTTTATGTTCTGAAACTGTTTTTCTGCAAACCCATTTACAGGCTATTCAAAATATCCACAGCTTATGGGAAATTTTGAAGCATGTCTTAGAGCACTGTTCTTTTTTCTCAAGAGTCATCAATTTACTCTTTAGCAGACAGCACCAAATTAAAGTTATTTCTAGGTGGGTTCTGTTCTCCTGGAGTTAGGTTATATGTATCACTTGTAAGAAGGGAAGTGAATATAAAATGCAATGAGTAATGACAGATACTTTAGTGCCCTTTTAGTCCCCAGCTACCAAAAAGGTTCAGAGAAAATCAAAAGCTATATTCAGCTTTCCAAAGAAGCAGAGCCAGACATCATGACTATGTATGGAACTCTGATTTCACAGTTCAGAGAAAGGTATGCCATGAATAGGACTTGAAGTTAATCCCACCTGAGCAGTTACAAGTTACTATGATAGGAACTCTTCACAGCAAGAATTGGATCCAGTGGCAACAGAGGAGGTAGACTCAGAGTCATAAGACCCAAGAGGTTCCCAAATATAGAATGAACTGGCTGAAGCCCTTTCTTGTTAATATTTTGTCTTCTGTACTGAAGAGGAAGCAGCAGACCATGAGTGATGGTGCAGTTCATATTAAAAAACCTCATTGCTGAATCACTATTACCAGATTCAGGCTTCCATCGATTGCATGTTTGAAATAAAACACACTTGAGTGCCTCCAGAAAACCCTGGTTCTTCTCAGAACCCTTCAGAAAAACTTGATTCAGACCCTGGTTCTTCTCAGACTGTAAGACAGCCAAAAATGATTTAAAATACTGCAATTCTTTGTCAGGACACATTCAGGTCTGCCAGTTGCTTTTCCCAAGACTTTCTGACCAGAAAGTATCCTGAATAATACATCTGTCACTTCACAATCCTCATATGCAAATATATTAACACTGAGGTTTGCTCATTTTTCTCATTCTTCGGGAGAATTCTACCTGCATTCTACTCTCTGCAACATCTGTAAATTTCTAGGTTTGGGAGCAGGAGCTGCTAGAGATGGGAATATAATTAACCACAGTCTAAATTACTGGTTGATTTTGTTGTTTTATGAACCTGCTGCAATTGTGTGGGTTGGCCAAAAGGGAAAATATTATTTAAGGGCTTAAAATTAATGATGATAAATAGATATACTCTCTTAAATTATTACCATTAATGACAGACTAAATAAAGCAATCAGATTTCACTAAAATGTAAAATTTACAGTCTTTCTAGGTAAGGCACACTTGCATAAATTGGCAAAGCTACAGCATGTAATGGTCAAATCTGAGATACCACTAGAAGAAAAACCGAACTGACCCAAACTGGCTAACTCAGCAAAGGAAATGGGAAGAAATCACAGCCAAAGGGACAGGCAGCCTCCAAAACTAGTGGTTTATGTAGTAATTAACATGTTAGAATAAGAAATATGTTCTTTGGAACCCTTTGAATATCCCAAACACTACTACTGCAGTCAAATCTTTCCTCCTGATGCTCATTTACTGAAATGGTCCTTCAAATACCAAATGCAAGCACAATTGTGATTTTGAGCTCTATTCAGATCATGGAAACAACTGCTTACTCTAGACTTCCAGTGTGCCCAAGGACGCCTCCAGAGAGGAAATGAAGACAGTTATTATAACACTATATCCACCCCAGCTGGTTTTCTCTTCAGAGGCCTCAAAAAAAAAAAGCTATAAAAACCATCTTCTTTTGCCTGGTACATTCACTTAGGAAACATGCAGTATATTGTCCAAGAGAATTAACATGTAGAGGATGTTACACAGAAAATGAATCCATTTAGGAAAGTGACTGAATGGAACAAATTTTCTAAGTCAGGTTTGCTCTACTGGTGGTGTCAATCTCTTCAGCTACTGAAATAGATGACTCCAACTGAAACCAACTGATTTTCTGTTGTAAATGACTATGTTTTGCATGGAAAGGCCTTTTATCAACTATGAAATCAGGCTCAACTCCATGTTAAAAATATGCACAACAGCTGGTAACAGCTTGAAGATATGCCTGAAGGATCAGAGTGGCTCATTCAATTTAGACTCAATTGCAGTTGGATGGTGTCCAAATGCTCAGTCTGGTACAAGAGGATGTAATGCCATCTGAGTTCTCTTTAACAAGTAACTGTGCTTTATTATCACTGTGATTGTGTCCTGTCTTTGGAAAGAATTGGCTGAGCCATCCCTATCATATGTGTGATTGCACGTTTGACAGTCAGAGCACATACAGTAATTACTTGGTAGAAACAAGATTTTAAATGTATAGACATGTTTGTTTACACTCATTAAGTCAGTTCACTGTGAAGAGAAGCTCCGGTTCGCTGCTCGTAAGAAACATACCAGTTGATCATCAGCCAATGAAAGTCAATAATTCAGGATTCCTCCATTAAACTCAGCAGGTCATGAGTGCAAAGTTTATGTCAAGAGCCTAATGACAGCCTTTCTGTGTACAGAGGGCCAATGAAAGAGACAAATATTTACTTTACGTAAACTATTGCTAAGCATGTTACTTAGGCCAAGAAAGCCCTGTTCAGCTTGGCTAATAATAAAACCCAGATGTCAATGAGCTTCTTTTAGAAGCTCATAAACATCACAAAAACTGCAGAACCACACAAATTTACACTTTTTTCTCTATATTTTTTTTAAATGCCATCACTGATTTGACTGCACAGAGCTGAGAAACACTGATAACTGCCTAGACAGCCTAGAGGAATAAATGTCACTTCTGCAAGGAGATAGAGCAAGTCAGGGGGAGGTGTCTATCGCTTGAACTTCAGCAGGGTTAGCGTTGAGATTTTTCCTGCTTTAGCTCTCTCCACAGCCTGGGTGCTGGCATGTTCAGGGCTGTGTTCTGAGCACCTTCTATTCACTAACTTAATTTGTTGTTGAAGATGCAAAACATGGAAAAAGCAGCCAGAGTAATCAGTTTAAGTCAAGATACATTATCAGACATAATTAAGGGCCAAGTACATGCACTGCAAGGCAGTGCCAGATAAGACAGACCATACTTCTATGAACAGATAGATACATGCTTAATTGTCAATTGAATAAAAGAGAAGTGATGAAGTAATTTATTAAAACACCAACATATATTCAATCCTCCCACACAAACTAAAGTAGAATAGGGTACTGTATTTGCATAATTTGTGTGAACACAGGAGAAAAACTGCAAAAGCTCTTCATCATTCAAATGACACTGTATTTTGGTAAAGAGGAAGAAAGCATTTTATTCCATGCCTTTTTGTACATGTGGAATCCTAGCTGCAGTGATGTGGACTAAAACCTTTCACAGTGATAGTAAAAGCTAATAATTCTAACTCACAGAAACTGATGAGATTTCAGAACTCTAGTTTCACTCTGAAGCAAGATCACACTATTTCTTAAAGTTTTGGTGAAATAATGACCAAATCCCATCAATTTGCAGACTGTGCTACTGAATTTTAAGGTTCTGAATTAAATATTTCAGAATTTTAAATATTTTTTTTACAATTAGTAGTTTATTACTTTAAATACAAGGTTTAAAATACTTGGTTTTATTGTCGGTTCCATTCTACAATGAAAGCTATAGTCAGAAATTCTAGGAGTTGGAAATGAAAGCAGCACTTCCACTGAAACAAAAGGCCCAACATCTCGCAAGTTCAATAAAAAGTTAAACTTCAACCCAGAAGTTCTCAAACATTTTCAAAGTCTGCCGTCTGAATTCCCCTCCTACAATTTGGTACCATTCTTTCTTTCTTCCCCCCTTCTCCTCTGTAGGAAATACCCATAATCAGAGACAATTTCCTCAAGAAGAGCAAGACTCAGTCAAAATATTGTTCCTGATAGGAAACTGATTAAAATTTTCTGACTGTTCTTTCTAGTATCTCTCACAAAGTCCTGAAGGAGCTTAAGCCCTGTGCTGGAGATCTGCTGAGGCTTTTGATTTATTCAGCACCCTCATCCCTGCTCTGAAATTCAGTGCTCCCCTGGGGTAAACAGGAAGACAAAGATGGTGAAGGCAAAGATGGCAAGCTTTTCTCCTCTAAACTCTGAGGGCCACTGCTTTGTTTTCAGATTTGTAAAAAATAAGATACCCCTTCCACATCCCTCAGTGACTAATTCAATCCCTGAACAATTTTCTTGCCATTATTGAACCAACTCAAGAACATCCCAAGGTATTTTTGTCCTTTTGCATGTAGCCAGCACAGTGATACAACAGAAAGCACCTGCACCATTCCTGTAAAACCGCATTTACTCATTCACATTTTCTCTTTCATTCAAAGGAATTTAGAGATAAAAATCTGTGCTATGGGTAGATAGAGGGGAGCTGAGGCTCAGAAAAGCAGGACAGCATTATTCACTGGGCTGCAGAATCCTAGAAAGCAATAATCTAGAAGCAGACAGTGACAAAAAGGACACTGGATAAAGCATAGGTTTAGCAGCAAAAAGCCTGAATACCAGAGGGCTAATTCATCACTCGGTGTCTCCAAACATTTTCATCTTAAATATGCAGTTTATTTCTGTGCACTCTACTGCTAAAAAGAGCTGTGAGAAAGGAAAATGAGGCTGTTTCTCCAATAGTTATGCTGAAAGATTTAAATTATTAAACTCTTCTCTTCTTTATTTACAGGCAGAATTTATATTAGTCATGTATTTGCAGCACCAGAAGGAAAGGAAGATTATTCCTGTCTCTGGCTCTTGGTTTCAGGAGATGAAATAATTTAAACCAAGCATCAGGAAAATATGTTGTGGAATGGAAAGTGTGAGACCCCCATTATGTCAGGCACTTAAAATTCAGATGTAAAAAAAATAGTAAACATTTGGAAACAGCAGCTTTTGTATTAACAGATGAATGAATATTAGGCTAGGAGTATAAAGCAACATATTCCCAGAGCAGTCTCCAAGTCTCCAGTGATCTTAGGAGACTTGCAAAACTCCACTTGAGTCCTTCTAGCAGCAATAAGATTCTGCACTGGAAGAAACTATCCAGAAACAATAGTGATTATCTTTCCCACTTCAGACTTCTGATCTGACTTTCAAAGATTAAGATATTTGAAGGGCCAGATCTTCAGGTAATAGAAACAGGCACAGATCCACCAAAAAAAGAAGATGTGTGCCAAATAAATATTTGCAGGTTTTGTCACTATATTTGTAGTGCCAATGATCTTCAGTTTATTAACTTGTAAGTGACAAAATTTCATTCTCTCCTGTCCAGATCTCACTCATGCACTGTCATTCATCACCTCAAGAAAAATGTTTACACTTGAAGCAACAGATCTGCCTCCAGTGGATAGACAAAGTATTATATTTCAGTCACCATTCAGATACACATTTCTTAATTCTAAGACCTGGTTTCAGTTTGTTTCTTTAATTAACTTCCTGTAATACAGCATTACATATTTCTCATCTGTACAGTATTTTTTAGTGATAACCAATCTGTGGCTTTTTTGCCTACTGAAATAATTACCTGTGGCTTTGGCTCTTAGATGCCAAAGTGTCAGTGATCTATGACAGTGTCAATTAGAAAGGAAAAAATCAGTCTGAGTAACGATAAAGTCTTCATGCGTGATATCTACTTCCCATCAACACTTTCAGATGCTCCTATCACACAGTTATCTAGAGGTCATGTGCATAACAAACTCCAACTACTTTTTTTAAGACAGTAAAAAAGGTTTTTGATATAAATATCATCATTCCTAATGGCAATGTAATATATTAAGCTTTTTCACTTTTGTCAAAATTACATGTAAATTTTTTAATCAGCGTTCTCTCTCACTAGTTAAATGTGAAGCCATGCCTTTCAGAGATGCTGAGGAATTTGGCTCTGTTACAAGAATGTAAGATCTGAAATTACAAAAAGACTTTTCACTGAAAGTCCATAAAGTCTGGACTGGTAAAACTAAACATTTAATTCAAGAGATTAGAAAAATCTCAGTTTGTTCAAACACTTACCAGGAGAAATCTCTATGCACTGGAACAAGCATCACACCTATGTCTTTGCACTCACACCATGCCTGGCACATTCTTGATATGTCCACATTGACATATATATCTATCTATCCTAATTGTAAAAATATTCACTAGTCTGAATTTCTTTAAAGTACTTTCTGTTAATTAGTACACTTTGAAAAGATATTGAGAAAGCAGGCATGATAGGTTGCCTTAGGGCTGGGAACCAATGTATTTATTTCTTCTTATCCAGAATGAATGGGAATTTAAGCTTCCAACTCACAGCAGCTTTCATATATGAAATAATGAACAGTAAGCAGCAGAGAAAATGAAGATCTGAAATGCAGAGTCTCTTTCCATATTAGGAAAGCAAATATTAAAATTCTCACTTACTCTCAATTTATAAACATAATCTGGAGAAATCTTACCTTCTATAATCTGAGCTGCTGTACCAACATGGATTGACAAGCCAAAGAGCAGTAGCGACAAGTCCCAGGTCCACCAGGCATGCCTGGAGCAGGTGTGCCAAAAAAAAGGGGGGTGGGGGAAGAATGAGACCAAAGAGTGTGATACAGAAACACAAGGGGGAAAAAAAGAATTAGTAAAACTCAGAAGCAAGAGTTCTTACCATGAGAGCATTTTTTTCAAAGTCAGTTGAAAGAAATTAAGTGAGGAAAAAGTACAGTGCACATGAGTTTTATACTTATGAAAATAAGAAGTTAATAAAAACTGGAGCCTGCTGTTTCTCCTCCAACGTTCAGACACAAGTGGAACAAAGGCAGCACTCAGGCTCTCTGTGTGACTCACTGCAATTCACTGCTCCAGCTCTGAAATCTGATTCCGCGTAGATTTTCCTGTCAGACCACTGCCAAAAACTTCCTACTGTATTTATGGATGGACACCCCTAACTGCTGTACACCATCGCAGTGCTGTCATTGTCCAGCCTTGTTTTTAACCACTGTGTGCCCTGACAAACAGTAGCACATCTTCTCCAGCTTCCCCTCCCACTGCCCCCACCGGCTCACAGCCTCCACTTTCCCAATAAAACTTGACCTCCAACATCCTTCCATCCAGCATTACATAGGCAGCAATACAAATTCTTACATGGAATGGGACATTTCTCTGGCCATTTTAGCCAAACTTTATCCAAAGCAAGTTTTAAGATATGAGCAGAACTGGATAGCAGTTGAATGGCTACAAATGCCTGGGATTCACACCTGCACTCTCTTAAAGATTTTCTGTCACATACAGCATGTTTTGAAGTACCTCTTTTCTGTGACAAGCTCTCTAAGTTTAATACTCACATTTACAGAGGTTTACACCCTGCCTGTATTTTAAGAGCGTGTTTCTACCTCAGCAGCTGTACATATATGTGTCTGCTATAGAGATCCTGTAGCTGAGAATTTCTAACAGTTTCCATTAAAAGTGTTATTTCACCCCTCCCTCCTTGCTGAATGAAAAGCATTTTTTCCACATGTAGTTCTTCAAAGCTGGTACTTGCTCAAGGAAGAAATTCTGCAAGGATTTGCTTGAAATGAATGAGATAATACTTAAATCATGAGAAGTTTAACAAAGGCTGCAATTGTCATTTTTTGACTGGGATGGGAGGAAGCTTGGAAAGCACTGCATATGAAAAGAGACCAGTGGGCACCAGTTCACCCTCTCATCTAGGCTGAAAGGTGCTGAAGATCACCTCAGGAGAGTCAAAACTAAAAATGGATTTACCTAGGATGGTGAGTGGGAGACAGAGGAGTAAATTTTTTTTCAGTAATGAAAGAACAATACCAATGAATAAACAGAATTATGAAGAATTTAATAATGAAATTATTAAATGAACTGTGAACAAAATGCTTGAATTTGGAGTGGTTAGTTTATCTGGCTGTTTTGAGGGAGGTTTGTGACTGGGATTATTTTAGTGGGGTTTTTTGTTGCTGCTGTTGGGGGTTTTTTGATTGCTAGTTTATTTATTTATATTTTATTACATTAGAAAATTCAGAGGTTAGGACTTTAAAATCTAGAATCTTGGTTCTGCCCCAGAGCTCTCCTTTTTGGTTAGAAACCACAACAGGTCAGCTCTGTCCAGGTATATTTTGAGCTAAGCCACAGAGCAGTATTATTTGCCATTCACCTTCTCCATAATGACAAGGAAGAAAGAGATCAAATTATCTTTTAATCAAGTGTATTATTATAAACACACTGTTTTGTCTTCTTTAGAGGACGAAGGACACCTCCCCCCCTTTTTAATCCCATACTACTACATCATGGCTGAAAAAATTTTCATCATTCACCTTTTCTACACCAGCTGCACTGCTTATAGGAACAGTGCTTGTAACATTTGGTCAAATCATATACAAAACCCGTTTATTTTATGCTTTTATCTTGCACACTAGATATATGTTATCCTAAGAGAAAATACTAGGGTTTTAAGCATTCATGAAAAATGTATTTGTATACAGTCTGGCTCACTTTTCCATTTTTTTCAGGTACTATTTAGCAATAGCTACCAAGACTTATTATTAGTACTGTCAGACTATTTTTTAACTCAGTTCCTTCCTTTGATAGGAAAGAAGGAACTTGCTGTCTCTTTATCCCCAAAATGTCAGCAGCTTACCTGTATAATGCTTCCTGTTGCAATAGAGTTTTTATCCGGTATATATGACCAAAACATATGTCTGCCTTGGTATCTTACAGTAGACTAACATATCTAAGAAACAAATGTAGAAGCAGCCTCTAGATTTATAAATTTTGTAACGATTTTTTACAATATATACAGCAAAGACTTAATTATTGGATGGGTTTTTCCTCTGATTTTAGAAAACCCACAGAAATGAAGGAAGTAATATGCTATTCATGAAGATGATCTACATGAAATGCTTTAGTTTCTGCTGGACATTTTAACATGGATGTCTGGGCAAAGCTCAACATTTTTATCCAGTATTGGATAAAGGAAAACAAGACAGAGCATGTTCTTGACCTCTGCAGTCCATTAGTTTTGAATGGACAGCGCTGGAGGAATCCCTAAATAGAAACAATTTATATTACCCCCTCTCCTGTAGGTCATTGGTATTTGTTGAGTTTTTAGCACTCATTTTTAGTCCCAAGAATTACTGAATTACAGGCTCTCTGTGTCTGCTATATCCATCTATCCATGTATATCTTGCTCCCCACAAGGGCAGTGACATTTGTGCACATCCATTCATCTCTAAGTTTTCTGTTTGTCTCTTCAAACACAGCAGGGCTCCATTGAGTTAGGACATGTGTGCTTTCCTTCAGTACTGTGTCCAGCTGTCTTCAACTAAGTTGGAGTTTTCCTGCTTGTTAAAAATCTTTATTTTCCAAGCAGAAGTTTTGTTTATTTTCCTCAGCTCTATCAACTGATTTCACTCCTTAAGACTCCAAAAGGCAGGCTACAATTCTGCTGTCGCAGTTCTTATCTGTTCATTAGGTTAGTCTGGCTGTCTGCTCATATTTCTCATCAGAGGGGTCTTTTTCTTCCTTGCTGACTGCAACACAAATGTCTTAGCTGCTCATTTCTATCCTCTATAATCATAGAATATAAGACTCATAGGAATATTCTTATGTGAAGTTAGTGTTAGAGAATCTGGACCAAGGCCTGAGCTAAGAACTACACTAGAAAAAAATAAAAGACTTATCTTTTTCTTAGACTCCTCCTGAGAATGTACAAATAGTTGGTATTCACAATATCCTCTGGCAAGGAGTTCCACAGCTCAGTTACGCATTTCATGAAGAAGTCTCTGCTTCTTTGTTTTCAGCTTAGGTCCTGGTGATGTTTTTCAATATCTCTGTGTCCTTGTACTGGATAGGTTTCACCTATTCAACACCCATTCTCTTTCCTGCAAGTCCTTTGTGATTTCAGAAGCCTCTTTTATATACCCTTTCCACTTGTCTTCTTTCTGTACTAAGTGTGAACTTATTTGGTCATTTCTTGTACTGCAGCAATTCCACACCTCTAGTTATCTTTTTATCCTTTCTCACAGTTTCTGTGTTCTAGGACATAATTTTTGATCTTTGGTGGAGTCAAGGGAATCATGCACATGATACAGGAAATTCCAAGATTTCTCGAGTGACATAGCAATGTTCTCTGTGCTTTTTCTGATGAGGAACGTCGCTGATATGCTTTCTTGACTGCAGCCAAGGTGACATTTTCATGGAACTCTCATAAGCTCAATAATTCACATCTAAGAAGTAATTTTATACGTAGTTAGGATTTCCCCTCCATCTGAATAAATTTATAACAAATGGTAGAAATCAATGTAATCTACCATTAATTCTCCAGTTATTTCCTCTTAGAAGATCCATTTGGAATTCTTTACAATCTGTCCCATCCTTACTAAAAAACTCCTCATCACCAAAGTTCACTGCACAGCCCTAACACAAGCGCCTGCCCTCCCTGAAGCCCAGAAGAAAGATGGAGAGAAACTACAAGAGCATGTAGTGACAGAACAAGGAAGAACAGCTTCAAACTGACAGAGAGTATGTTTAGACATTAGAAAGAAAGTCTTTACTGTGAGGGTAACGAGACACTGGAAGAGGTTGCCCAGAGAAGCTGTGGATGCCCCATCCCTGGCAGTGTTCAAGGCCAGGTTCGACAAAGCTCTGAGCAACCTGGTCCAGTGGAAGGTGTCCCTGCCCATGGCAGGGGGTTGAAACTAGATGATCTTTAAGGTCCCTTCGAACCCAAACCATTCTGTGATTCCATGATAAGGCAGGCAGTGCAATATCTGTAGAATTACAGTGGTGACCAATCCCTACTACAAGGGCTGCCTGCATATTCCTCACATTTTTGCCTCTCTTTCAACCAGTTCATCACACATAGACTCATTTCTTGTGCCTCGGCTTCCTTAAAAGCCAATCAGTCTGAGTACGTAGTTTAAATGATTGATAGCTGCAGGGTGTATCAATTTATTCGGAAATTCTGAATGACATTTTGCCTTTGAAAGTGATCAGCTGCTAAACAGCTAATTTGACAGTATTAACAGTATTGACAGTGGTTTCATAGGACACTTTCAGAAGCAAAAAAGATACTTCAGTGTCTGTTTTTCTGCATCTTTCTCCTTTAAAAAAAGCACCTTAGGAAAAAAAAAGTCTGTAAGTGCATCTTTTAATATATAGTTATGAAGGAATAAGAGGGCACATTTATGTACCTGCAGGTAGGGCTGTATTGTACCCTATAGATGGGTACAAACTAAGGTCACACAGCAAAAGAATTTTGGCTTTTTTTGGCTCCTTAGTACTTAATTTCAAGTAATTTAGTTTTCTGCCTACTGTATCCTCCCTCACATTATTATAAAAATTGCTGGACAAAAATATTAATTTTTTCACAGAGCAGGGTCTCATTGGCAAAGAAGGCAAAGAGGAGTCAGAGACCTGAAGCTTGCAATGGAAAGCCTAGACTGGAAGGAATCTCCCATCAATACTTATGTTGAGAGATTATTTTTGAAAGGGAAGATACAAGGTCTGTTGGGCACACAGGTGGATAAGATGGGGAGAGTGGATGAATAATACAGAAAAAAAAAAAAAGGAGAAAAAGACTTGGTGAAAAGCCTGGGATGAGCAGTTGGGAAGAGGTGAGGACAAAGCTAAGATGACTGGAAGCCAGCTAGGAAGCCAAAGGAAAGGGAAATGTTGGTATGTTACCCGACACTAGGTGGCAAGTAAACCAATAATAACTGTTTAGGTATATAAATTTCCTTTCTACAGACTCTGGCTTAGTCTTTTGCCAGGCAGCATTACAAGAAGAGGGAAAACTCTGTGATACTTCTGTTATAAGCAAGCATCCATGAAACCTTCTAGCAAAGCACGACTTGTGCAATACTCTAATATTTCAAGCAATTTATGCTGTGAATAAGGGTATTTCAGTACTTCTGGAGGTACTTGCAAGTGTCAGGATGCCCCTACCAGTTTTTGAGTTTGTGTTCTAAAATGAAAAACATTAAAACTATTATCTAATTATTTCACAGGCTCAAAAAAAATTATCAATTCCAGAAACGGCTTAACAATTTCTGGCAAAGTTTATGGTATCGGCATGAGACACTAAGTCAGTGTTTAAAAATTGTACAAGGAATTGAAATTATTCAATAGAGAATGTGGGACAACTGTAAAACCAAGCATAAGTGGATGTTCTGGTTGTAATTTAAACTCACTTGCATGGCAACACTGATCCTATTAATACTAAATTAAAATTTATCATTAGCAGAAGGGTACATAGTTTTAAAGCATATTTAAAAAAACAAGTCTTAACCATGTTAAGTACATGCATTACACTGAAAGGCTCCATTCAGACTAAATGTCACACATTCCTTTTATATGAATAAGCCCAGAAAGAATCATATGCAGTACTTTTGCTGTCTGTCTCCATGTGCAGCTGAGCTGAAGAAACATTTTCTCCTCCCCACACATGAGTGCACATGGCCTATCACAGGACACAGAAAGTAAAACCTTCACCAGAATCCCTCTCCTGTTCTGTGCAAGCTAACTTGACTCAAATATTTTCCTTGTAAAAATATTTATAGAGCTTAACCCAATGAGTGACCTTAGTGATTACTTTTTACACTGCCTTGAGATAAAACTGGAAAAAGCCTACTCTTCTACACTGGGACAAACTTGTTTCTCCACTGGTTTATATGAAGTAGGAGTTTTTCAAAAAGAAAAATTCTACCTTTTAAGCCAACCACAAGGTGATGCAAATGTCAAATCTTTAATAGAGTTAGATTATTTTCTCAAATGTCTGCTTTGTATATTGTCACAACATGGACAGGATAAGTGAAGAGCAACTGATGTCATCTACTTGTACTTGTGCAAAGCATCTGACACTGTCTCACACACTCTCCTTGTCTCTCAACTGGAGAGACATGGATTTGATGGATCAGTGGATGAGGAATTGGCTGGATGGTCACACTCAAAGAGCTGTGGTCAGTGGTTCAATGTCCAAGTAAAGGTTGGTGATAAGTAGCATTCCTCAGGGGTTGATATTGGGACTGGAGCTGTTTGACATCTTCGTCAATGACATGGAGAGTGGGATGGAGTGTGCTCTCAAGAATTCAAACTGGGAATTACAATGGAGGGACAATTACCAACAGTCCTGTGAGAGTGGGGTGGATAGGGATGACAAGCAAAAGGCATGGGGTGATGCTGTCACAAAAGCAGAAAACAAGACTTAAATAGGGGCACCTCCAGAATTTGCCTGTAGCCAAAGCCACATCAGTGGAAAAACCCAGGCCCCTGGGTTTCTCAGGATTCAAGGATGCCTCTCTGAAGTGCATGTACATAGCACGGGGAATAAACGTGATTATTTAGAGATCTGTGTTCATCTGCAGGGCTACAACCTTGCTGCAATCACAGAGACATGGTGGGATCACCTACAGGCCATTCCTGCTGCCAGCAAGTTGATGGAGGTGGTAGTTCCCCTCTGCTCAGCCTTAATGAGGTCTCATGTGGGGTGTCATGTCCAGTTCTGGGCTCCACAGTGCAAAAGTCATATGACCATAATGGGAAAAGTCTAATGAAGAGCCGAAAATATGGTAAAGGGACTGAAGGAACCAGATTCCTTTCTAGATCTCATCCCACCTCAACCATCTGTGCTTTTGGGATTGTTAATATAATGGTATCTTTAACGGTCTAATTCAAGGATCACCTTTAGCCTTCATCTAATTATTGCAGAAGAGGAATGGAAAATAAAGTAGCTAGAGTACTAATACACGGGAAAAGATGTAGTAATGCAACAATATAATTAAAAACTGATATCATTAAAAACTGAACACACAATTTTCTTAGCTTCTAACAGTTTTCTGATGTTATGCTCATCCTTTCACTGTCCCTCTGGCTTCTAGTCTTGGTGGTATAACTTGGTGGTGTTGGCTATGGGGACTATGTCTTAGAGCAATTTCTCAATATGTGGGGTCCTTTTTTGGAGGGAATACTATATTTATGCTGATTATTCCTTCTTCCTCTAACTTAATATACATTTGCTTTGAATTGCGGACTTCTAAAAAATTTTAAAGGCCATCCAGGATACAAAAAATGAAAATAAGATAGTAAGTGTAGCTAAGTTATAAAATAAAACAAAGATCTATTCAGAAAAAGTCCCATCACATATTAAGATGAAATTTTCAAATAATAGAGGTGTCAGAACAGAAGTTCCTGATCTCATGAAGTTTAACAGGTGCAGTTCTCATGAGCTCTCAGTGGAAAAATGCCAGTCAAGGCCACTGTGTATGACGCTCTCAATATGATAGCTACATTTGCTGACAGGATGATCTATTCATATTTGCGTGTAGAAAATATAATTCTGATAAGCACCAAATTTCACTTTCAAAGTGACAAGGCTCCATGTTACAGGGAGGCAACTTTATTTGCCAATACCGAACAGCAGTGTCACAAAAATCTTTGAAAGACATTTCTCTTCCCCCTTCAAATCTCCTTTATCCAATTCCTTAGTTACCATTACGTTACTTAGAGAAAATTAAGGCATACAACTATCTTAAAATTGGAAAAAAATTGTAACGATTAGGAGAACTAATTATACTCAAAAGCAGAAAATACCAAAATGTTTTCAAATAATCTTTAAAACGTTCTGTTTTAAAGTATCTAGTATCTATTCTTAAGACTAAATGTCCATTAAAAAAAGTACATTCAAAGCAAAGCTCACTTTAAAAAATATGCCAATTTTTATGTCTTAAGTTTCACTTTTCAGTTTAGAGAATGGAATTGTTTTTCCTCAAGAGTAATGTTATTTGAGATATTCATGTCAAAGATCTTTAAGGACATTATATGGTCACTTTACTCTGCCCTCAAGTTTTAGCAGACAAATGCATTCTTCTCTCTTATCCAAGTATGTTTGTTTCCACTTCATCCATGTATTCCTGGAAAATACTTTCCAAATGGCAGCCTTTTTTCACACCATTTTGTGAACTGTCCTCCCTCTCTTCTCAAAATACAGTAAATTCTGCCTTCCCTATTGCCTATCCTGCCATTACAAATTGTGATTTTTCTTCCCCTGATCACTTTCTGGGTGAGACCTCTGGAATGCCTGTTCAGGAGAAGGCAACAGAGGTTAAATTTGAAACTTGCCCACAGGTAGTGGGATTGCTCACTAAGGGAGTGGGGGAGAAAAAAGCTGGGCATTTAGCTACCACAGAAAGGAAACACAATGCCAGCAGGACACGAAATGTGTTCATGATGTGTGTGACTGTTACAGGATAGCTACCACCCACACTTATGAGACAGAAATGAACACATTACCCACACGTGCTTGACTCTTTTGCCGAATTCTAAAATGCAGTTATTTATAGATCTTAAAAATATGATGTGGGCAAAATGTGCTTTGAGCAACAACATGATTCACATCATGTTGTAAGTCTGACTTTTTTGATTGTTTTTATTTTAGGAAAAGGTGTTCGGCACACAGCACACCCAATAATGCTATACACAAAACTACTCAAAAGGAAAAAGAGATCCTCTTCCACAAGTTAAACAAGCACATGACTTCTGACACAGCAGCAAGGGTTGTTCAACACTGCTAGTATTCATACAGACAAGATTTATAACTCGAGGTAGTCCTTATTAAACAACTTTCAGCAATGCGCTGATAACAACAGGGCTGGGAAGAGCAGCAGGAAGAGAGCAGGGAGCAGAGAAGCCTGGCTGTATCCATGTGCAGTGCTTCATATAATGATGTGTTCATCACTCCTAAAGGTTTTTGTCAAAACAGATTCTCAGTTGTCAGCACCAAATTTAACGTTAAAAGGTTATTTGCACCTACTACCTCTTGAAACAAAATTTCATTTTCTAAAGGTTTAATCACAGATTAAGAAGAAAAAATTACCAGTGATAAAGTAATTCTGTGCCTTAGCCAGGTAAATTATATAGTCCCTAAAACATATTTGAATAAATAAGAATACATCTATTTACCATCAGAGAGATGCAGAGTATGTTTCCTAATTTCCTAGATATTTGTGTTATATATATCCCCTAACTGACCAACTCACATTCTGCACATGCTGCTTCCCAGCACACCTTCTGCCTATTCTGCTGTGCTGCAGTATCTCCTGTGAGCAGCACTGGGGCACTGATGGGCCCACCTACGTTCAGAAGAGACACAGAGTGCAGTTCTGCTGCTCTCATACCAGTAGGAGCACTAGCCTAGTGCGATGGAGACTCATTCCCACACAAGCCATGAGAACAACTATGAGGATAGGAAATTTCTATCTTTGATAACTCTGTTCATTTTGGCTGACATTAGCCAAGAATATCTAAATTGTTTTGCCTGTCCATCAAAACTCCCACTCCCGCTAATTGCTGTGGTTGTTTTTAGTGAATTAGCTTAGGGGTTCATTTTCTTTTTTCTCCCTTTGCTGGTGAGATTCAATGAGCTTCACTTTGTTCATGGGTTAAACAACTGTAAAATCTTCGTTTGCAGTTTGATGATAAAAATTCTTTTTTCCAGATGCATTGTTTGCTTCCTAAAAAATAAACTCCAAAAATTGCTTAGAAATGGTAAACTAATTAATCCCATGCCAATATTCTCCATCTGGCTTTTTGGTTTGATTTATGATGGCCTTTATCTACAAAATATCATTATTTTGTTCCTTGCTTAACACAAATTAGAAAGTGCTAACTCACTCACCCCGTATTTTACCCCCAGCTAACATAGTCTTGTAATACCTGAACACCAATTACCTGAACACTGACTCTATTCTGAACAGCCTGTGTTCACACCCCATTGCTTCAGCAAACAGCTGAGCAGCGAAGAGAAGCATGTACTGATCTCCCACACAGTCCTGAGTCTCACTCCCCTTTCCCACTCCATCACTGTGTCACCTAATTATGTTTTCCTTTCAGCTCCCAGTCCCTGCCTGTCTCTCCGTGTTCTCACAAGCTGTAAGCCCAATTTCTACCCCACATCATTCCTTTCAACCACATTTTTTGTCAGACATTGTTGAATTACTTTAGCTTGCCATATAATGGAACCTAGGGAGGGCAGCATGGGTAGGAAATGTAGCAGCTAATTAAACAAAGCTGAAGAAACATAAATAATTTAAGGACATGAGCCAGAACTGTGCATGGTGAGTGCACCCATGTGCACTTCTCCAGAGCACACACACAGCACATCCCTCAAGCCCTCTAGAAGGCTAGTCAGCTCTCAAATGGAAAAAAAAATCCATCATCATTCTCTTTCAGAGTTTTATCAGTTTTAAATTAACATGTTTCAAGTTTCCGCTTGTGTTTAAGTGGTAGGATTAGAACACCTGTAACAGGCCTGAGATACACCTGAGATACACCTGGCAGTCTGGTCCCACTGTGATTCCTCCTACTCTGATATAAATTGGGTGTTAATGTATTAGCAGTGTCAGTCATGCCTCAAGACATCAAACATTACTTCCTTGCCTATAAAGATAAGCCAACCTGTTCATATTGTTGCCTAGTCAAAGCAGCTGACAAGACTTCTATTTTTACCATCCCTGAAGTGTATGTATAGACTTTCTACTTGGGTTTCAGAGTTTTCTTCTGACTGCCTTGCCTAGCTGGACCAGACTCAAAATCCCGATCTTCCGCGATGACTATGTAAAGCCCACATCTTAGATGTGCTAGTTACACGAAAACACCAAGAAAGGAAAGAAAAAACCTTCTGATGGTATGCTTTGCAAAGAGGAAGTCAAAGAGGCAAAAATATATTTTTGCACACATTACTTTTACATCAGTCAGGATCCCGCATGAGACACTGCACTGTATGGCAATAGGGAAAGAGAGACAAAGTATTTATTTTTCTCTTCCAAGACTAAAGGTAATCTCAACAATTTTAAAAACTAAATAGAAGTTTAAAGTTATATATGTAACAATCAATCAAATGAAACAAGGAGGATATATTTTCAAAAAAAGAGCTAAAGCTAAATTTCTGAATAATAGTGAGAAACAGGGAGAAGCAGCTCTTAAATTTTGGATTTTCCAAAAATGAAGCATGGCAGTTACTTGTAATTCTGCTTCTTGGAAGAGAACAAAACACAAACAACAAAAGCAGAAGACTTATTTAACAACCACATTTGCTAACTAGGGCAACAAACTGCTAGTTTTCCAGACTTTCATTCTTCTGTCCTCCATGTCCAGCTGCTATGTTTTCTTGAATATTGCCAAATAAAATGGAGCAGTATGTATCAACCAGCTACACCTGCAATGGCAATGATACCACTGTGGGAAATGCCCACAGAAGAAGTGGGAACTTAGAAGAGTAGTTAAGGATTTACTTTGAGACAATCTTGATAGCTGGTAATAAACTAGTAAAGAAAAAATATTGGTTGGATTTTTGGCAGAATGGTGAACTTGCAAATAGCAGGAAAAGCTAAATTTTTAGTTTTAAAATGAGTGCATTTAGTAAGGTGCAATCAATAGGCAATTGATAGAGAGCCTATGTAGATTTATGAAGTCCTTTCACAAATGAAGGCTGTGTTTTGATCACAGAGCTTCTGCTCCATTGCTAAGGAGGTTTCTTTCTTTCCTTTATAACTGCTAAAAACAGCAGGGGAGAGGACACTGAGTAAGTTGATTCCTGGCTAGAGCAGCTGCTGCTGCAGAGCACAGAGATCTTTCAAGCAAATTTGTGTTTACAGAGGTGACTTGTCAAAAAACACCTGAAATTTTGCATTGTTTTGTTGTTACTAGCCATGTTACCATATATTAAAAAGAGATTTTAAAAGCACTTGTTTGCACTGATAGAGAAACTTGTGTTTCCTTGGCTCCAAGAAAGCATAAACAAAGGAGAAATGGAAAAAACAAGTAAGATTAACAGAAGGTTCTTTAAGCACAGACTCATTTTAGCTTTCCTGAAGCAGTATAATCCAATACAGATGTTCATTTGCCTCATTCTTGGCAGCTGTGTTAGATGAACTTCCTCTCCTCAGTAACATTTTCTCAGGGATTTATTGTCTTTTTGTTAGTCTGTCCTTAAACTGCTCATTCCTTTCATGTGACAGTGAAAACCCAAAACAGTGACAAATCAAGCTAAACACATGGAAGAACTACAAGAAAATAGTAACATTATGTAAAAGTAAATGCAATATTTATGTGATTTAAATACAAACAATGATCAAACAATGATCTCAGCTTTTGTTTTATCATTTCTGATAGTGGAGAGGATAGTGGTAATGAGTCATTTATTAAGTCAAAACAAACTAAATAATTACATAAGAAAATTAGAGAGATGGAGCAGGAGATATAAACCAAATGACATAGACAAGGTTTACATTTAGTAAATATATAAATTTGCTTTCTCAGAACTTCTTTTCAATAGTCAAAAGCATTGGGTTCTCAGATAAATTATTTTTACTCACAATATGAATATGCAGCTTCTGATAGTATGTCTATGGAGGAGTAGGCAGTACTGCCAAGTTCTCTAGCATACAAGTTGTTCTTTTAATTTAAAACTTTCCCTTCACTTTTATGCAAAAATGTAGTAGATGGTCAAAGTCTTGAGTGAACCAATAGGCATTAATTGTTGTAAGAGGCTCATCAGGGACCTTCACTCTCACTGTACCAGGAATTCTATCAAAGATCAGGGGGTTTCAGTCTCTGGGGTGTGTTGCAGATGTAGCTATCTGTGCTTCTAACCCTATTACTACCTTGACTCCAAAATGCCTTTGCTATTTTATCACAATTCTTTCTCCATTAGCACTACCTGAAAATGGGTCAAGGTGTTACAAAAATGCGTATGTTGGGATATTTTAGGCAAAATTCTGTTGGAGAAAAACACAATTAGGAATCATTAATTCTTCTTACACTAAAAATAGTTTAATCAAGCTCTGATTTTATGTAACTCCAAAAGGAAAACATTTTACAGTAAGCAATCTTTGTCTTACAAATTTTTTTCTTGAAAATACTAACTTGAGCCCTGAATCTCAGAAGCCTATCTATTCCTCTATAGGCCAGGAAAAAAATACTTCACCTTGTGACTGTTCTGGGGGTTTAATATAATAAATATCTGTCAGGGGTTGCCAAATCCAGCCTGAGAGAGGCAAGGCCATTTCCCCAGGTCCTGCCTGTGATGAGGTTGAGCAAGTATTCCCCTGAGGCACATAAACTATGTCTGAGTACACCTGGGTGGCCACAAGGATCCACACAGACAGTAAAACACAGCACTCCCAGAGAGCACCATCCTGTTCCTTCCTGTGGCTGACTAGGATGAAAGCCCACCCTAACATGCAGGCTGTCCAGCTGCTCTCCCATTCATCCTCTGGTTTTCCAGCTGCCTCACACACAGGGACATACACACGCAAACAGCTCCCTCTGACAGTTTGTCCAGTCCTGTGGCCCTGCCAACAATCAATCCCCAGCCCCATCTTCTGCTCACTGCAGGAGCCAATTCACACACCCTCTTGTCTCTTCAACATCCAGCTCAGACTTAACAGTCCCCAGTCAATTGTCTGCCATGTAAACCTCCAGACACTCCACACAGACTTAGAGAAGGACATAGCCAGGAACACAAGACTCTCCAGACATCTATTTGCACATGACCGTCCCTTTTTTCTTACTTATCCAGCTATTTTCCCATGATTGTTCCTCCCCAAACTGTTGTGATTTTCCCACCTATCTCCACCTTTAGTTCTTTCCTAATTAATCCCAATAATGAGTCCCACATGGCTGTAGGCAGTGACTTCCTTTACTCCAGCTTAAAACACATTTCATAGGGAGTGGTTGACAGAAGTCAAAGGCTAAAACTATGAGAGGGAGGCTGGCAGTGGCATAACTAGGCTGTGCCAGAAATGCAGCTTCTTTGTAGACAGTGTCTGGTCCAGAATTTCTGCACTGACACATAGTTTGAATGTAGCATAAGCAGCGCCTGCAGTCACTCAAATGAAAATATTTTAAAAGTATGGTTGCAGCTGTCTCAGTTGCAAGTTCATTACACTGTTGAATATAAACCAGACTTAAACAGGTTTAGGAGTGCCTCCATGAAGATGTTTAGCATTTTAGGAAAAGAATTTTAACAAACTTCTCGTGTGGAAATAATGAGAATGGTTGTCCACAATAAGACTCATTTGTCATTCCAATATTTATATGTTCCTCCATTCTTTGGCCCTCAACTCTAACAGGGCATCCTGAGAAAGATGGATGATGCTCTCCATGATCTAGAAATCACTGTCAGTATTTACCCTTTTTTTTGTTTTTAAGAAAAATTCAGATTTCTAAACAGTTCCTTACCTCTAATGAAACTGTTGTGCTGCAACAACTAGAAACCCATTCTTGTAGGTGAAATCTTAGATCTTGAAAATTTACCATTTCTGATCTGAAAAGCAAAGGGTGATACAAAAACTTAGAAAATCTGCTGTACCCAAAATCCCGTGGCACATTCTGAAACTGAAACTGCAAACAAATTAGTCACTTCAACAGTAACATAGCAAATGTAACAGTAATTAAGTGTTGGAATAAAACTCTATATTCTTTCTTACCTGGGGGATTTCCAGAGAAGTAAATCTAGATAAGTTTGGTTTTTCTCCCCCTTGTATCTGATGCTTCAAATATCAACTGAAGTAGGAGTACTCCTCAGTCTGATTTCCTATTAGCAGAAGCGTATTCCCAAAAATATGTTTACAACACAGGATTTTGTGGCAGTTTTAGCTTTACTAAAAATAAACTTTGTGTTACTTTTTCCACAACCCGATACACTTTGGCTGTGCCTCCCATCTCATCATTGAAAGTTTTGATTCAAATAACCGGCACCATTTTACATTATCTAAAACTAGTGAGACAAAAATTTTCTAGATAAAGTAAGATCTTCACATACAGTTGCCTTGCTATTTCACTGGGCAATGTGAGAGCACCATGAAAGCAAAAGGATAATACTAGGGTCAGGACTAGGGCCACTGCTGACTCTCATCAGTGAGAGGTACAGGTAGCCCTAGAGACTTCTATCTTGTGCACAGGGTGGCTGTGGAAGAGATCATGGCTCCAGTGACTCCTCATTCTTTCACCTGTTACACAGACATGTATAAAAGATCTGGCTCATCTCTCAGAAGTAGGTATTCAGAACCCTGGTAAACTTCTAATTTCATTAAAATAAGGGGAGAAGCTAAGTTAACTTTACAAAACCTTTTAAATAAATTCTGTGCTGGAAAAGGAATCACTTGCAGGGGATTCATGTGCTTTCCACTGAAAAGAAAGTGGCTGTGTGCTTTTAATGCACTTTTATTTTTGATTAAGGAAAGTAATAGCAAAAATGTTCATAGAGTTTAATGAGCACCTGCAAGGCCTGTATCCTGAGAAAAACCAAGCTGGCACACAATTTCTGCCTATTGCCCCACATGTATTGATGACCCCACGGAGATTTAGGAGCACGCCAACAGGGAAACTGTTCCAACAAAAAATATGTAGTTTCTCAAAGATTTAGGCAACTAAAGACTAGAGCAAGACCAGAGTCAGGTGGAAGGTAAGGACAGGAAATCACAGCCAGGGGCATCAGATAGGCAAGACCGTGACAGACAGCACTAAGCTTGGTTTCAATTGCTCTGAAGCCAAAGCCTGGGTGAAAACCAAAGCCGAGAAATGAGGTTTTCCATCAGTACAAATCTGTCCATGGTCTTTCATCAGTTCTCACACACATCACCCTTCTGTGAGCTCACTTAACTGGCAAAGAGTTATTCTGTTAATTTCTGCTGTGCAAGTAAGAACATTTGGCTTACAGCATGAAAATTGAGAACCAGGATCAGGAAGAAGAATTTGGATGTACAGCCAGGAGCAGCAGGAGAAGGAGGGAAAGACCATTTGATTTCTTTATTTACCAGTTTTGAACACTACAAGTTTATGTTTATGCCCAAAACTCTGCCCACACATGAAACAAAATGAAGAAAACAACACAGAATGCATTCCAATTTAAGAAGATTCTTTCAAGCTAGTACTTCATCTTGCACAGCATATTTGCAAATTGAATAAGAAGAGTAAAATGACCAAAGAACTATCAATCATTTCTGCATGTCCAGTAAAATCTCTAAATATTAAAAAAAAAAAAAAGAAAAGTGTGACCGCTCCCACCTTCCCAGGTCTCTGTGCCAGTGTGCAGTCTGTGACAGAAAAAGGAAACATCTCTGAGAAATCAAACAGGTTACAGCAGATGGACACCCTCCTATTACAATCTGTTCTCCCCAGGCTCACTTTGAGGCACAGGAGCAAAGCAATGTGTGAGAGTTTCTTGCCTGCAGATAAACAGAAGGTTTCTTTCACTACAGCTAATGCCTCATATTTTCTTGATATGAATATTAAGGATACAGGAATTTACTGGCTCCTCTGAATAAGCACCATGTGTGCAGCTGTATGAAATATGTCAATAGTGCACAGAGAGGAGCAGCTTTATTTGTTTGCTCAATACAATGTCTTAGCCACATACAAATTACGTACAGTCACTATATCTAGGTATAACTCAATGCATAATTTATAATAATAATAATAATAATAATAATAATAATAATATATTCTATTATGTAATTAAGAATTAAAATAGGTTGGTCATATTAAAAATAATAAATATGCATTCACCCCCTGTCCTAGGTTGCAATATAGATGTAGTTTTCTATTACCACCAGCTGTGGGCCGTTAGCTGCTATCACCTGCTAATGGCCCACTCCGGATGACAGGCAATGGGCCATCCATTAGCTGTTACCAGCTGCTAATGACCTACCCCGCATGACAAACAATGGGCCATCAGGGACCCACCGTGTGACTCATGGACTTATCTCATCCCATGGTGGGATGCTCTGCCCAGGAGGGAGGAGCCAGGTGTTCCCACCTAGATATAACCTGGCCTGGGAACTGCCTGAGCTAGCCCTGTCTACTGGGTTCCCAGAGGACAAGAGCTACCACTGGATCTTCAGCTGGAGACTAGACCTTCACAGGATCACCGCTTCAACTGGACTACTTCAGTTGGACTGCTACTACCACCCTAACAGGGTGTTAGGTTGTATCTGACTTTGTCAGTGCTTTTCCTTGTATTATTTCACTTATTTTTAATTTCAATCTTGACTTGTGATCTCCCACTGGTTTGTTTTCAAACCAACACATATTTTGGTGCCCAATGTGGGGCACACCCTGGGGAAACTCAGAAATCCTATCACCATGATGCTCAGCTTATCTATATGGGTGCTGTATCTCGCTCTCTATATTTTTCCTCAAATGGGAAACTATCTGCCTGTCATATTGGTCCTGTTGCGACCAGGGAATGGCATGAAAATTGCTCTATTGGTTTATTATGCCTATTGCGTGGTAACCTGTGAGGCGATGAATACCATTCGGAACGTATACTCAATTTTATCTGCCTGGTCTAATCTGAGCTGCTATGTCTGGGACTTCCTCAGCAATCACACCCAGCCTCTGGCGTTAGGAGGAGAGAGCGGTTTCTTCCAGCATTTCAGGTCAGGCACGGCCGTTTTTGACAATAATGAGTTCCCTCTGGATGCTAAGGATGGCATAATCTTTTTGTCAGTTCTGTTTTCTTTGATCAGCATCGTGCACATCTTGCTGAAGATCAGAACAATACTTGGTGTGGTACAGCGTCTTCTTGAAGAGGAGGAGAAAAGAAACAAGTCAGCAGGCACCACGTCCACGCAAACTGCCACTAAGAGGAAAGGAACCAAAGGAGCAGTCAATGTCTCAACACAGACCACTGCCGAATCAGAACAGCCAAAGCCAGTAGCCGTTGCCCCCGTCCAGAAAAAGAAATCCAAGAGCAAATCAGTCCGCACAGCGACTGATGAGGATGCGGCAGGACCATCTCACCAAGCAGAAGAGACAGAACCAGAGATCATCACTCGCTCTCTATCCCTGGGGGAGCTGTGTGACCTACGGAGAGAATTCACCCAGCAGACGAATGAGTCCATCTTGACCTGGCTGCTCCATATCTGGGACGCTGCAGCTAACGACACCATTCTAGATGGAAGTGAGGCCAGGCAACTGGGATCCCTGTCCCAGGATGTGGTTATTGACCAGGGGATTGGGAGAACCCAGGAAACTCTCAGCCTCTGGCGGCAATTGCTGGCAAGTGTACGGGACAGATACCTCTGCAAAGAAGACCTCCAGATGCACCAAAGAAAATGGAACACAATAGAACAAGGTATCCGATGCCTGAGGGAATTGGCCATGCTAGAGATCATTTTCTCGGACAACGAGAGATTCCCCAAGAACCCAGATAATGTCCAGTGCACTTCACAAATGTGGCTAAGATTCGCGTGGCTCGGACCAGAGATATACTCTCGTTACCTGGCAACACTGCAGTGGAGGGAAGGCGAAGACCAGGTGGGCGTGTTAACAAACAAACTGAGAATTTACGAGGACACTGTCACCGCTCCACTACGCACCCAGGTCTCATCAGTGGAAACAAACCTGGCCGAGCAAGTCCGGAGCTTGATTGAAGAGAGCCACCAGAAACTAAGGAAAGAGCTCAAAGAAGAATTTTTCCATGCCTCACCGAAACCAACCAGAGTCTCTGCCATCAGGAGCAGACATCCCCCAGCCAGGGAAAGAAGACAAACTCCACGACGTGACCTCTGGTTTTTCCTGCAGGAGCATGGGGAAGACATGAGAAAGTGGGATAGGAAACCCACCTCCTCCTTAGCAGCCCGGGTACGTGAATTGAAAAGAGACACATCCACTTCAGGAGGCTCATCTAGGTACAACACTGCCCCAGTCTCTTGTGGACAGAACCCCAGACAGAATGGAAATGATAATATGACTAATCCTCTTGAAGGGACCTCAGGAACACGTTTACAGGAGGAGAGCATCCTGCATCAAAAACAGGATTAGAGGAGCCCTGCCTCTAGCCAGGTAGAGGAAAGGGATAACCGGATGTATTGGACTGTGTGGATCCGATGGCCTGGCACGTCTGACCCACAAAGATACACAGCTTTGGTTGACACCGGCGTTCAGTGCACCCTGATGCCATCCATGTATGTGGGGACCGAATCCATTTCTATTTCTGGGGTGACAGGAGGATCCCAGCAGCTGACTGTACTGGAAGCTGAAGTGAGTTTAACTGGGAACGAGTGGCAGAAACACCCCATTGTGACTGGTCCAGACGCCCCATGCATCCTCGGCATAGATTATCTCAGGAGTGGATATTTCAAAGACCCAAAGGGACATCGTTGGGCTTTTGGGATAGCAGCCATAGAGACAGAAGACATAAGACAACTGAATACCCTGCCTGGTCTCTCAGACAACCCATCTGCTGTAGGACTACTGAGAATTGAAGAACAGCGGGTACCAATCGCTACAGCAACAGTGCACCGCCAACAATACCGCACTGACAGAGACTCAGTGGCCCCCATCCATAAGATGATTCAGGAACTGGAGAACCAAGGGGTGGTCAGCAAGGCCCACTCACCCTTTAACAGCCCTATATGGCCAGTACGTAAGTCCAGTGAAGAATGGAGACTGACGGTGGATTACCGTGGCCTGAATGAAGTCACACCACCACTGAATGCTGCTGTACCGGACATGTTGGAACTTCAGGACTAGCTGGAATCCAAGGCAGCAAAGTGGTATGCGACCATCGACATTGCCAATGCCTTTTTCTCCATTCCTCTGGCAGCACAGTGCAGACCTCAGTTTGCTTTCACCTGGAGGGGCATGCAGTACACGTGGAACCGACTGCCCCAGGGGTGGAAGCACAGTCCCACCATCTGCCATGGACTGATCCAGGCTGCTCTGGAAAAGGGTGAGGCTCCAGAACATTTGCAGTATATTGATGACATCATTGTGTGGGGGGACACAGCAACGGAAGTATTTGGGAAAGGAGAGAAAATCATCAGAATTCTCCTGGAAGCCGGTTTCGCCATCAAGAAGAGTAAAGTCAAGGGACCTGCCAGAGAGATCCAGTTCCTGGGAGTAAAGTGGCAAGACGGACGGCATCAGATTCCTTCTGAGGTCATCAATAAGATCACAGCGATGTCTCCACCAACCAACAAGAAAGAGACGCAAGCTTTCCTAGGCGCCATAGGCTTTTGGAGAATGCACATCCCTGAGTACAGCCAGATCGTGAGTCCTCTCTACCTCATAACCCGCAAGAAGAACGATTTCCACTGGGGCCCTGAACAGCAGCAAGCCTTCACCCAGATCAAACAAGAGATCGCTCATGCGGTAGCCCTTGGCCCAGTCAGGACAGGACCAGAGGTAAAGAATGTGCTTTACTCTGCAGCCGGGAGCCATGGTCTGTCCTGGAGCCTTTGGCAGAAGGTGCCCGGTGAGACCCGTGGCCGACCACTGGGATTCTGGAGTTGAAGTTACAGAGGGTCTGAAATCAACTACACTCCCACCGAGAAAGAAATCTTGGCAGCTTACGAAGGAGTCCAAGCTGCCTCAGAGGTGATCGGCACAGAAACACAACTTCTCCTTGCACCCCAACTGCCAGTACTGGGGTGGATGTTCAAGGGAAGGGTTCCCTCTACCCACCATGCCACTGATGCCACATGGAGCAAATGGATTGCCCTCATCACGCAGCGTGCCGTATTGGAAACCCGAATTGCCCTGGGATTCTGGAAATTATAACAAACTGGCCTGAAGGTGAGACTTTTTGTCGCTGTTGAGCAGCTAGCAGAGTAATGAAGGCACCAGTTCTCAGTGGCAAGAAGGAATGACCTTTATTGTTTTGATTTCATCACATATATAGAGTTCTCAAAAGTCACCCAGATTGGTCAGTCAGAAGCCTTCCCCCAGGCCTGATTGGCCAGGCCTGCACTGTCCAAGTTCTGGGACACTGTTCCAATAACATCCAAACTTTATCTTTATTTATAAAACACAAGAAAAATTCTCATGGGAAAACCTGTGCTAGCCACAACTTTTAAATTATCTTCAGAAGAAGCAGAGGAGCAAGTAGCACATGCCGAGGAAGCACCCCCATATAACGAGCTGCCGGAGAGTGAAAGACGCTATGCCCTCTTCACCGATGGTTCCTGCCAAATTGTAGGCGCAGATCAGAAATGGAAAGCTGCAGTATGGAGCCCCACACGACAAGTTGCACAGGCTACCGAGGGACAAGGTGGATCGAGTCAGGTCGCGGAGCTTAAAGCCGTCCAGCTGGCTTTGGATATTGCCGAACGAGAGAAACGGCCAAGGCTCTATCTCTACACCAACTCCTGGATGGTAGCCAATGCACTGTGGGGATGGTTAGATCGCTGGAGAAAGGCTAACTGGCAGCGCAGAGGAAAACCCATCTGAGCCGCTGAGATTTGGCAGGACATCGCCGCCTGGGCAGAAAAGCTGACCGTGAAAGTTCGACACGTGGATGCACATGTACCTAAGAGTCGGGCTAATGAAGAGCATCGTAACAACGAGCAGGTGGACCGAGCTGCCAAGGTGAAAGTGTCACAGGTGGATCTGGACTGGCAGCACAAAGGAGAATTATTTCTAGCTTGGTGGGCCCATGATGCCTCTGGTCATCAAGGGGAGGGATGCAACGTACAGATGGGCTCGTGACCGAGGGGTGGACTTGACCATGGACAACATCTCACAGGTCATCCACAGCTGTGAGACTTGCGCTGCAATCAAACAGGCCAAGCGGGTGAAGCCTCTTTGGTACGGTGGACGATGGACAAAGTATAGGTATGGGGAAGTATGGCAAGTTGACTACATCACCCTTCCCCAAACCCGCCAAGGAAAGCGCTACGTGTTGACCATGGTGGAAGCAACCACGGGATGGTTAGAGACCTACCCTGTGCCTCATGCTGCTGCCCGGAACACCATCTTGGGTCTGGAAAAGCAAGTCTTGTGGAGACATGGTACCCCTGAGAGAATCGAGTCTGACAATGGAACCCATTTCAAGAATGGCCTCATAAGCACCTGGGCTAGAGAACACGGAATTGAATGGATATACCATATCCCCTATCATGCACCAGCTGCCGGGAAAGTTGAACGGTGCAACGGACTACTTAAGACAACTTTGAAGGCACTTGGCGGGGGAACCTTCAAAAATTGGGAACTGAACTTAGCAAAGACCACCTGGATGGTTAACACAAGAGGTTCTATCAATCGAGCTGGTCCTGCCCAGTCCAAACCTTTGCACACACTGGATGGAGATAAAGTCCCTGTGGTACACATAAGAGCTTTTTTAGGAAAGACTGTTTGGATTAGTCCCACCTCAGGCAAAGGCAAGCCCATCCGGGGGGTTGTTTTTGCCCAAGGACCTGGTTATACTTGGTGGGTGATGCAGGCAGATGGGGAAACCCGTTGTGTCCCACAAGGAGACCTTATCTTAAGTGAGAACTGTGTAGATGGTAATAGAATAAGGGGTGGATAATGTCCTAGGTTGCAATATAGATGTAGTTAAGTATTCTATTACCACCAGCTGTGGGCCGTTAGCTGCTATCACCTGCTAATGGCCCACTCCGGATGACAGGCAATGGGCCATCCGTTAGCTGTTACCAGCTGCTAATGACCCACCCCGCATGACAGACAATGGGCCATCAAGGACCCACTGTGTGACTCATGGATTTACCTCATCCCATGGTGGGATGCTCTGCCCAGGAGGGAGGAGCCAGGTGTTCCCACCTAGATACAACCTGGCCTGGGAACTGCCTGAGCTAGCCCTGTCTACTGGGTTCCCAGAGGACAAGAGCTACCACTGGATCTTCAGCTGGAGACTAGACCTTCACAGGATCACCGCTTCAACTGGACTACTTCAGTTGGACTGCTACTACCACCCTAACAGGGTGTTAGGTTGTATCTGACTTTGTCAGTGCTTTTCCTTGTATTATTTCACTTATTTTTAATTTCAATCTTGACTTGTGATCTCCCACTGGTTTGTTTTCAAACCAACACACCCCCATGTATACTGTGTATTAATTAAATATGCGTTCTTACAGGTGTTTGTGATCAGAAAAATTCATGATTCAGAGTCATTCAGTCAAGATATGCAACGATAAAATCACTGGTGCTTGAGACAAAGGTGATTTTTATAGACTTGCTCTTCCTGGGGATCTAGAGAAGTGATATCCTATAGCTGTAGTTATTATAACATCCACTTATTCTGTCACTTCTCAGTAGCTTGATATACTTTCAGGATCAAGACTTTCTGAATTTCTAGAACAAATCTCAATAGGAAAAAACAAATGTTGTCTCTTAATTCAGTAACAATCTTTATATATTAACACAAATCTTGCAATTTTTGCAAGAATTGAAAAAATCCCTTCAAAGAGATTGACGCTGTTGAATAAAACCATTAATACCAATAAATATGTCAATTAAACTGTTAACAAGATGCCTGTACCTTTCTGCTGTCATCCTCCAGTCAGACAAAGATTTAACATAAGAAAAAGCCAAAAAACAAACTAAATGTTAAGAGTTAGATTTCATCTCAAAATAAGTAGTAGTCAACTATGGGTTTTCTTTGCATAGAGACAGAGAGGGCAGTAGAAGACAGTAGATCTTCCTTTTTCTTCTTATTCTTCTTCTTCTGTCTAGGATTACCCTGGAGAAAAACTATTCTCTTTCCTCGATTAAGAGGAAGAAATTCTACAAAAGCACATGACTGCAAAAATATATATATTTTGTATATATATATGACTGCTTTGAGACAAGGACTTTTCATGAAGAAATACAATCAGAAAAGGACACAGTAGTAAGAGTGTGCCAAGCACTTTGCAGCTCAGGTAGTACAGAGACAACATGGTAAGGAAGAGGCCTTTTCTGCATCTGGGTTCCATAGAAGAGAGAAACAAAGCTCCCTGTTTTTCCTGCAGGGAGGCAAGTGCAGAATATATCTCCTTATCTCCTTCATGGGCACTAAAATCTGAAGGTGGTGAGGCCTCAAATTCCATGTCTGTGTGTCCACTGTGTGAAATCTTACCAGTCCCAGCTTTGTAAGGGCCTGTGTATTTCAGAATTAACTGCAAGAACCTGGTCCAGGATTGCTCTTCTGTATGTGTGAGAGCAAGCAAATGCAGCAGGTAGTGCGGCTAATTGCTTCAAATATTCTTTCTTTGGAGATATTCCGTAAGCAATCTGACTTAGCTGGTCCTGCCTTGGGCAAGGGATTGGACCAGTTGACATCCAGAAATCTTTTACAGTACGAATTCTTGGAAGGGTCTATGATTCCACAGGGCTTTTGGAGGGGTGGAAGACTCTAAGGGCCCATTCACACTGCCAACATGCAGTCCTCAGGTCCATGAGCAGAGAGGACCTCTCAGCAGGAGACCAATACCAAGTCTGCCTTTTACATATCCTTCAGAAGATGACATTTGGATCAAGAAACTGTCCTTGTAAAGCCCATCCCACAACCATAAAGAAACTGACATTTTCTGGAAGTATACTTTGCATGTTTGGAATGAGATAAACACAGAAACCAGGCTGGGATTGTGATAGGCTGGACTGTAACAGGCATCAGCAGGGGGAAGAGGGGACACTCATACGAATGCTGCCTCAGCACTTTGTAGATAAGATTAAATAAATTCTTCAAAACTATTTAACAGTCAGTAGCAAGGCCAGGCATAGGTAATTATAAAACTAGGAATGATCTGGCTCAAGCATATCAATCACATTTTCTGATTTTCTTTTTATAAAAATACTTAGTATTATGTTGAATAAAGCTGGAAAAACAATAATGCAATAAGAAATACAAATATTCACAGTAAGCATACAGTTTTTTTTTCAGTAACTCAATAAAAAGTATTTCAAATACTACAAAATGCAACTTAGTAAATCAATTTTGTAAATGTTTGCTGAGCAGTTCAGCTTCCCAGTTAACAGATATGGATAGTTTTAAAAGGAACAGTAAAAGAGAATCTATACACACCATATTATGTTGTTGCAAGTAATGAATGCAAACTAAAGAACAGTCACTGAAATGGTAGAAGAAGAACAAACCTATCAAAGGGAAGGAAAAAAAGTAGTATTTATTTGACAGGATGAACCCCACAGGCATCTTCAGAGATGAAACCTGGATTACCTCCCATTTCTGAATCTAATTGCCTTCAGAAGGTTCCAAATCCAGCCAGGATGTGGAGAAGATTCTACATGACATGACAGTCCAAGTATTTGAACTATTGCAACAGCTGTAGAGCAGTGTTGCTGGCAAGGCTTTGCTCATTGGAGGTCTATTTTTTCAAAATGCAGACACCACACTATGAAGGACATCTGAGGTGGCATTGCCCCATTTAGCTGTAAGGGGCTGATGCCACCAGAGGAGTCAATGCTCTGAGTGCTCTCAGGTCACCTCAATGGCATTGAGCCACAAGATGTGGGGTCTCACCCACAGCCCCAGGATGGGGGCTCCGTCTTGCTACTGGCTGGACTTGGAGACATGCAGCTGCAGGAGGTGCATCTGACAGGTTGGGACAGCAGGATTTCCCCTAAAGGAAAGCCAAATGTTGTCTACCTTCTAGCATACTCCCCAGAAAAAAAAAAAAAAAAAGGGAAAATTGGTGTCTGTGTGGTGTTTTTATGTTTGGGGGTTTTTTTTGGTGGTGGTTTTTTTTCTGGTTTCGTTTTGTTTTGTTTTCTGTGTGGTTTTGGATTTTTTTTTTGCTCCCAATCCAAAGATTGTTGCTCTTCTCATTTCTTTGATCCAAGCATTAGCAAAAAGTTAATGCTTCAAGAAAAGTTTACCAGTTCTGTTTCTGATTATTCACTTTTTTTTTTGGCGAGAAACCTGTGGATAGTTATGTCGCTGTTGAGCTGCTAGCAGAGAAAAGAACCAAGTTCTCAGTGGCAAGAAGAAAAGAGCTTTATTGTTTTGATTTCATCATATATATAGAGTTTTCAAAGGTCACCCAGATTGGTCAGTCAGAAACCTCCCCCTAGGCCAGATTGGCCAGGCCTGCACCGTCCAAATCTTGGGACACTGTTTTTAATAACATCCAAACTTTATCTTTATTTATAAAACACAAAAGGAACTCTCATGGGAAAGACCTGTGCTAGCCACATAGTTAGTGTCTTGAGAAAGGACTAAGCCCTGATGTGGATAATGAAATTCAGATTTGGGGTATAAAAATTTTAAATTAACTGCATCTGACTCTTCGTTTTCTTGTCAAAGGAGCCATTAATCAACATTAATCTTCTCTTCCATTGAGAGCTAGATTACACCCCCCAAAGGTTCAGTGATTTAGCTATATGAAAACTTGACATAACTTACTGTTACATTTTAGAAGTGTTGGTCTACATTTTATTTAACATTCAATCTACAAGTTATTGAATATTAGAATAATAATTGGCAGCAGGTTAGCGCAGAAAAGAGGGCCTTCAGGAAAGCAAATGCTGTTCGAGTTCCCACGGCACCCTTCCCAATATTTGTTTTATACTCCTGAGAGAAAAGAGGAAAGCAGAACAAATGTTAAACCTCCCACACAAAATTCTCAAAGTAATATTATAATTCCCCCTAAGACTCCAGCCTTGCTGTCAAATTGCTTTTTCTGTCAAGTTTCCAAATTCTTTTATTGAGAAAGGATAATAATTATAATATCCAAGATTTAAGTTGCTGAGTTTTTACAAAAATAGTTAAGTTGCAAATTCTTACTGAAAAACCTTGTAGAGTCAGTAATTTAATTTGTACAGTGTGATAACCACACTGAGAGAGTCCCATATATATACACATATATATACATTTGTGGAAATGCATTTTTTGCCTAATTATCACCTTCATGGGAAAATTACTGGTTTGTGTCTGCAATCTCAGTAATTATTCATCCAAATGATCTCAATATTTATTGCTTCAAAGAATTATTCACTTGTGCAGACTTTTTCTTCCGTACTTTTGTGCTGGTTTTGCTTAGCCCAGCTTTGCTAGTGAGTGGGGAGTGGCACAAAGATAACTCCTGTGTGTTCTGTGTGAAGGTTCTGGAAGTTTTCATCACGTCCAGCAGAGCCAATCTCTGATGGAGATGCTGCTGGCCAAGCCTGGGCCAATTAGAGATGTTAGTTACACCCCTGTGAAAACAGATTTAAGAAGAAGTCAAAACAATGTGATCACCCACTTCTTTTTAGCTAGAAGAAGAAGAAGAGGTGAAAATATGTGAAAACAACATGGAGACACCAAGGTCAGTGAAGAAAGTAGGGGAGGAAGAGCTCCAAGTGCAGGAACTGAAAACCCTCTGCTAGCTGTGATGAAGACCATGGGGAGAGCAGGAGGTCCCCCTGCAGCCTATGGAGTCCACAAGGATGCAGAAATCCACCCACAGCCCACGCCAGAGGAGCAGGTAGATGCCTGGATAAAGCTGTGATCCAGTGGGAGTCCCATATAGAGAGGTAAAGCTGCAAAGTCCTTGCAAGGGAGAGAAAGGCCTTGCTCCTGGGATGGAAGAAGTCTGGCCTCAGCTCGGGAGACTACACCATACGGACAAGAACTTGTGTTACAGCAAATTTGGGCGGACTGTTGCTCGTGAGATTGGACCCATGCCAAAAAAGCATGCAAAAGACTATCTCCCTTGGGAGGGACCCCATGGTTAAGTAGAAGACTCCTCTCTCTGATGGACTGACCAAAAAAAAAACCCCTTACCTTGCCCCACTCCTCCTTGTTAATTAAAAAAAAAGGAAATAAAAACCCAATTCTTAAAAAAAATCCAACAAAAACAAACCCACAATATTTATAGCATAAATATTGTAATATAATAATAAATTAACAAAAAAAACCCTGCCATGTCCTGCCCCCCAAAACATTGATTAAAAAATAAACAAAGAAACAGTATTAAAAAAATAAATAGTCTTAAAAACTTATTTTTACTTCTCGTTTATCCTCTAACTCTATTAAATTAATAAATCACTATACAACTTTAAATTTTCAACCTGTTTCACCCTTTTTCTCAATACATTTTCCCACCAGTCCCTTATCTCAACTCATAAATTCTGTATTTAACACCTTTTTTTCCCCCTCTCCTTCTACACAACTACAGCAGGGGAGAGCAAAAAAACCAAATATCATAAATACCTAACATTTAACCAAAATCAAACCACAACAACTTTCCAATTATGTTGTACAACTTTCTGATGCACTGCCACACCATTTTTCTTATCCATCCAGCTGATTGTGCTTTCCATAATTCCTTGGGCTCAGCAAGAACCTTCCTAGAATGCTCAAGAATTTTTTTTTTTAAAGATCAGGTCAGCCGTGTTTATACCTTAGAGGAGAGGAAATGTTATCAAAGTTCCCTTTATCATATTTTATTTGTGATACACTAATTCTAACAGGCTGGTGTTCCCCCACAAAAAATTAGGGTTAGAGTTAGGGTTAGGGGTTAGGGTTAGGGTTGTTATTCTCGATACTGCAGACCTTGGTATTCCCAGAAATTTACTTTTAATTTGACACCCAAGTGATGGTGCCACAGATCTTTAAACACTGAAATACGGCCATACAATTTATCTGGAATTGTCAGGAGATACAGTAAAATAACTTTAGAGACAGAAAGCAACAAAAGCAAGACAAGTTAATAGCTGGAAGGACACCTTAGTTTCTCTGTACACACATCACTGTTCTTCTGTTGTCATTTAGATATTATTAGAAACTCAAGTCTTCCCAGTGCTAGGTGCAAGAGAAGCATGCCATGCAGCTCAGATGAGGGTATTTAGAAGATGTGTTAAGCAGATGAAACGGCTGCTTCAAGAAAATCAGCTGCAATAAACTTTTTTTAGATAGTCACAGTCTTTGGACCAATGTCCTTAAACCCTAATTTTTGCACTGAAAGTTAAACATAGAAATAGTCTCCTGCATCCCTGTGGGATCAGGCAAAGGTTTATACTGAAGTACTCCAAATAGGTGCTTTTCTGAATTAGAACCTATCAAAATTTTTGAGGTGTTCCCAAGTCATGGATCCTTTACTTAAAGCTCTGTGCCAGAACTCTCTAACACATTCACAGATAATATTTCACCAGATTTGGTTGCCTCTAACAGCATCCTGTAGACAGCTCTTTGCAATCTGAGGAAGATGAGTCCACAGGCGCAGCGTTCCTTCTTCACGGGCACGCACTCCACACTGCAAGTAAGAGTGCTGGTTCGGAGCCGGGACACACTGGTGCACGGGTGGCTGCAGGGCACTGCAACAGGCAATGGAGCTCAGGTGATGGAATCCAGCGGTGAAGTGTGTGGAAATAAGAGATGTAGACCCTCAGACTTGGATTCTCCAGGGAAGTTTATTGAGGATTCTCTGGGGAAGTTTATTGAGGGTAATAGAGATGAGCAGCAAGGGGCAGCGAGAGAGCGGAGAGTCGAAGGCTGAGTGCCCCGATGACCTCCAGACAGGGGTTTTTGAAGGACGGAGAAAGGGGGGTGGTTGGCTCCTTGGAGCCAACCAGGGAGAGACAGGTGGGAGGAGAGAGGGAGGGACAAAGGGGTATAAACCAATAACAGAACAATGGGGAGGGGTACAAAATAGGGGTCCAATGGGGTGCCAACTGGGGGAGAACGCTCTGGAACAAAACCCATAAACAGGGAAGGGGAGGGGGAGAGTGCGGGACCAATTAACAGTTTACAACATACATAACTAATCGGGGGGCCTCAGGGGCCCATAGTCTGTCACCGTGACCAGAAGGCCTCTCCCTGCGTCTGTCCATCCAGCCCCCCATGGGCTGAGCCACCGCAACACACAGGCTCTATCTGAATAGAATATGTCAGCTGAAGGATAAACCAGAATACAGAGTATCTTCACTAGTTCAGGTTAGTTACAGACTAGACAGCACTTAAAGGCAGATTTTAAAGCTTTAAAGCTGTTTTAAAGACAGATTATTTAAACCCCCCTCATAAAAACCCAACCAAAGCATCAGCTTTATACCAATAAAATATATTTATGAAAATTATTCCTAGAATTGGAAACAGTCACAAAAAGTTAAGCAATAACATATCTTACTAAACAGCTAAATATTTGAGTTAGTTTCAAAGTCTTTTCTGCATTTTGTTCAGCTAGAAGAGCTGTCAGGATAATTTTAAGCCATGAGACATGGGGCCTACTTTCTTAGACAAACTTGGTCCCCTAAACACTTTTTTTCTAGTGGGAAATATCAGCTGGGACATTGTTCCCTGTTTGGTGCACTTCTACTTGTGGCAGCAATTGTGTTTGTGCAATAAGTATGCCTTGCAGTGATATTCAGTCTTTCAATCAGACTGGAGAATCACAGAACAGTTTGGGTTAGAAGGGGCCTGCAAAGGTTATCCTGTCCAACTCCCCCACTATGAGTAATGTCAACACTGATTGGCAATGCTCACCACCAATGACCCATTTTAAAAGAATATCCTAATCTTTGAAGTATGCAGGGAAATGGATTAACAATTATTGTAGCCAGTCTGAAATACCCATTAAGGTCAGAGCTACTGTAGTTGGGTTATTTGTATCTATCTATAATTATAAGCTCAGTTTTACATTGAAATATAGCAAACTCCTGTCTCTATAATGTCAAGATGTTTGAAAAAATGGGGTTCTGCAGTTTTGTTGATAACAGATAGTCAAAACCAGACAATTCTGTAACTGAGTGGCCTTGACTGGTGGTTTTCTTTGCGTTGCTCATGGTCCTCCCCAGGCTGTGGTGCCCACATCCAGGTTTGACACCAGGACCACATGTTTGCAGGTGGTTTTAAAATGACACCGAGCTCTGTTAGAATGAGAAATTGCCAGCCCACAGTCCCTCAAGCAGCATTTGCTGTGATGATCCTAAGCCAGAGTGACATCAGGAGCATGACGCTCCAGCCCCTTTTGAATGGAAGCATAGCTGTGTTGTTTTAGGATGATGGCCTTCCCTGGGATCAGAGAGATTTTTGACTGCTTCACATCTGAATTGCTTAGGAGGCTGAGTACCAGCCTAGTGTTATTCCTAGAAGATTATCAATTGGACAATTGGACATTAAATAAGGCAAGTGCCCTGTTTAATGATTAATGATTACCTCAGATGGATTAATTTGATGATCATTTTCTCTAGCGGCAAAAATCCTAAAGATATTTCCATGACAGCTCTTCGCTTCTTCCCCAGAGTTGGAACTCCAAAGCAAACTACAGTACAAATATTTTTGCAGTTCCAATGACTACAGCTTATTTCTGTGCCATAACAAAAAGAATTCTGAGAGAAAGAAAAGTTTCTTGGAAAAGTATTTCCCCAGCCTCACTTGCTGCATATGTCTGAGTATAATATGAAGCCTCTTCTGATTTCCAAAAATCATGCTATTGTTTTCAGTGTCTGGCCTTGCCTCTCTGACCCTGGGCTATCATCCTTTTCTGAACTGAGAATTAAAAATTGCAACATTGCACTGATAGTGAGCTATGAAAGTAGGATCTTTTGAAATGATTATTTCTGCAGGTCCAAAGTTCCAGACAGTTATTTAACCTTCAAGATTAATTTTAGAAAAATCACTGTCTTTGCATCATTTCCAATGAATAAATTGGGTCATTTATTCTTCTCTCTTCAACCTTCCTCTACCCCAATTTTGAAAATCATGTCGCAGGATCTGGATCAGAAATGAACCATTTTCATTGCTTGGGAAAACATTAGTCACGGAAATATCTCATAAAATAAGCTGTGCTCAGCTTGGCAAAGAGTCTATATTTACTTTTTCCAAGAAAAAGAAAAAATATTTTACTTTTCTATTTCAGGATTACTTAACTGTTCTAAAATCCCACACTTTAATGTGCTTATGCTGAAAGTCTTTGCATTGAACAGGCTCAATATTTCATTATCTAGGCTTATAGTGGCCTAGATACCGGATATTTTTCTAAACCCACCACCCATTGGATGAGATGGTAAAAGTACACTGCAAAATAACTTCTGCATAGAGAGCATAGAAAACTCACGGCTTTTTGTCTTTGGATTAAATTCTGCTAGAGTTTCCTTTTATTTGGCAAAACATTTTAAATCCCAGAATTTTTCTCTAAGGCTAAGCAAAGAATTTCTATGTTATTACATCACATTACAGCTAATATTACATCTTGAAGAGGGATTTTCACTGCAGCAAAACCTTGTTCATTGGGGCTTTTGAAAAGTTCAGTCAGCATGCCCATTCTCACATGACTTGCTATGTCTCAAGGATTCATTTTTGCCATCTAGTGGCTTTGAGCAGAATTAAAAGAAATCTGCTAACAACAAATTTGGAAATTATTGTTTGTGAAAAAAGATAGCAGTTTTAATTTATATTTGAACAAATTAACTATAGCTGAAAAAGAGGACTTGACATAACGACGAGAGGGAACTCACGGCAGTCTCAATATGAGATATAGAGTAAGCTCCATTTTATTTCACCAAACGAGAAACTTATATACTGTTACAGATGTTACTAATTATAGTTACACACGTATCTGCAGCCTGTTCTCACACATTCAGGGATCCTCCTGTTGACTCCCTTATTCTTTTCTCATAACACTTCTGACTCCCTATTCTTTCCCATGACATTCTTCTCACAGCTCAGAAACACAGTTGTGGTTCCCAGGTGTTAGTTTCTCATAACAGCTTGTTAGGATTTTTACTGAGACCTGACTATGCTGAGGCTTTGCTCAGGCCTGTTTAGTTAGCATAAGTTTTGCTGGAAAACTGCGTTTTCCAACAAGGAAATTCCATGTAATCATTGACTGAACACTGAAAGAAAACTGAGGATTAATGTGTGGCTATTGAGACTCCTGTGCAAAGAACAGCTGAGGTTACTGCACTGGAGTGTGGGATGAACTTGCACTGACTGAGGGAGAAGGTTACTCGGAGGACTTCTTATACCCAATGTATTTTATAGCAGTCCTGGGAAAACCGTTAAGACAATCCAAGCAGAACACTCTTCTGCTGCCCACCTCCCTTCTATTTTTGGGGGCTGGATACAGAATGATCTTTAATGAGTTTTTTTCAAAATATAATGAACAGACACTTAGACAGGCTCAACAGAGATGGTCTTTTTACATACACTGTTTTTACAAGTAGATGCCATAATAAAAATTTAATAGAACTTGACAAGTTCCATGCAAATTAGCAGAGTGTTCATTAAAAACTATAACTCAGGATAAAAAAAAATTCATTTTATGAATGCATAACATTGATTTAAGAGATACAAATACAGAAGCAACAGAATGCACTATCACTAAAGTATTTCAACACCAACAGCTAGGAAGCATCTCTGAACTGGATACCATCAACTTAAATCTCACCATTTTCACTTTAAAAAACTCTTCTGGAAACTCTTTTAATATTCAGAATCATCGAATGGTTTGGGTTGGGACCTAAAAGAGCATCTAGTTCCAACTTCCACCACTCCCATGGGCAGGGACACCTCCCACTAGACCGTGTTGCTCAGAGCCCCATCCAACCCAGCAACACTGCCAGGGATGGGGCATCCACAGCTTCTCTGGGCAACCTGTGCCAGTACCTCACCACCCTCACAGCAAAAAACTTCTTTCAAATATCTAATCTGAACCTACCCTCTTTCAGCTTAAATTTTTTCCCCCTTCTCCTGTCGTTGTTGAGCCGCCAGCAGAGAAGAAAAACCTGGATTCTCAGCATGGCATAGAAAAGAGAGCTTTATTATTTTGAATCCAACCTATATAGACTTTTCAGAGGTCACCCAGATTGGTCAGTCAGAAACCTCCCCCTAAGCCTGATTGGGCAGGCCTGAACTGTCCAAATCTCGAGACACTGTTTTAACAACATCCAAACTTTATCTTTGTTTATAAAACACAGGAGAAAGTTCTCATGGGAAAGACCTGTGCTAGCCACATTCTCCTATCACTATACGCCCTTGTAAAAAGTCCCAGGCCCTCTTATAAAACAAAACTAAAACAAATTTGCATTTTAAAGAACCTTTCTTACATAGTGTAGTTATACTTCATGGAGAAAACATGGTCCGCTTTGGAAAGGTTCACATCCTTTCCAAAACATACCCTCCCCCTGCAATATTACAAAATACAATTAAGTGATCATTGCCGAGAAATGGAGGCTTGACAATCCAATATGGGTTTACTACAAGCTTCAGTTTATTGATCTGCAGTATACAGTTTTATAGTGTAGTTAACTAGATCATGCATATTCTGTAATCGTATAATATTATTGGTTATATACTTCCACGCCCTAAGTTTGGCTACTTGCCTTAAACATAGATACATATTAGCTATAATGTCTGATTTCCGCATTCTTGCTAGTGATTACTGCATTTTCGACGGCTCCCACCACCTCTGTGTTGCAGCAAGGTTATTGCACCCTAAATCGCTGATTGGACACAGGCATCTTAAGCAATAGTTAGCTGAATATGGCTATTGTTAAGAAGCAGCTTGTCTAAGTGTTAAGAAGCAACTTGTCTAAGTCGGCATGCCCCTTTTCTACAAGCCAGCTCTCCACAATTCCCCTGTTTTCTTTACGTGTTTGTGCAAGCCAAAGCTGATTTACTGTCTGTGATAATGATTTCTTCAAGCATTGCAAAGCACAAGGTAGAATAACAGCTATGCCAACAAGGACAAGTAAAATCACCAATCCTACTTGCAAGATATAGCGAAGCCATCCTGTTATACCCCAGTTGCCCCATAGAATTCCGAATAGGCCATCGTCCTTTTGCACTGTTATCTTTGCCGTATGCTCCTTAAGCCATTGAAGTTGTTTATGTATTGACTCACCATGATTGCTAAGGTTGAAACAGCACATACCATCAAATTCATCACAGCCATGCCCCTGAGCAAGCAATATAAAATCTATGGCAGCACGATTCTGCAGTATGGAATGCCTTAAGCTATCCATGTCAGCAGATAGCTTTTCTATTATTTCTGTAGTAACATTTGACTGCTTGCTTACCCAGCAGGCCAATCTCCCTATGGTTTTTAATGCATGTGCAGTGCCCACGTGTGGTAAAAGGGAAGCAAAAATCCGAGACGGTTTATTCCATAGGCCTACTTCATCATTGCAGTTTGCATCCAAAGTAAGACTGCGTCTCTTTCTGGACCGCATTAAAGTGGCTGCAGTGGTTTTATTCATGGCAAGTAAAGCGAGTTTGCCAACGCTTGACTGGAACCCCAGCTCGCCGCAAGATAGGATCAAGAGCACAATGTAGAAGCCGGATCAGTCGTGGTGTTTCATCGATCGGCGGTATCGGGGGCACCTGTAGCCGTGCCAGGTTGATCAAGTGCAGGCTTCACCCAGCGGCTAGGAACCCAAAGGGGGCCTGTAGAGGAAGATACACAAAAATAACCTCTGCCAGAATATATGACCTCTACTGGACCCTCCCAGATGCCTGTTTTGGGGTCCTTATATAGGACCTTCATGCGTGGTACCGGTGGCTGTGCCACTCCCTTGTGATGCATTAAGATAGGTGGTAAATCCTGATCTCCAAATATACACAGATGATTTAGTACAAACAGGGTTTTAGAAAGCCTTTCTCTACTATCTGAAACCTCCTTATGTTTTGCCAGGTAACCCCTTATTGTTGCATTTGCTCGTTCTACCATTGCCTGCCCTGTTGGGGAGTGAGGAATTCCTGTAGTATGTTTTATATCCCAGAGTTGCATGTATTTTTTCACCAAGGCACTACAATAAGCTGGTCCGTTGTCTGTTTTGATAGCTTTGGGTTTGCCCAATACCGCAAAGCAGCTAGTAAGGTGCCTTATAACATCCCGGGCTCTTTCGCCGGGCTGTAATGTTGCCCATATCATGTGGCTGTATGTGTCAATGCAAACATGGACATATTTTAATCTACCGAATTCAGGGAAATGTGTTACATCCATCTGCCATAACTCATTAGCTTGTAACCCCTTGGGGTTCACTCCCATACCCAAACCAACACCCTGGTTATGAAAACTACAAATAGGGCAGGCCCACACTATGGCCCTGGCTTCTGCCAGTGGAATTCCAAAACCCTTATGGAGACTCCTTGCATTTTGATGAAAGTTCATGTGTGCGTGGCGGGCCCTCTCAAAGGAAGACACTGGAGCTTCCGCCACCGCTACCAATCGGTCCACTCTGGCATTGCCTTCTCCAAGGCCCTCTGACCACTGATGAATTCTTATATGCAACACGGCATATGGGTCAGTCCTTTGGTCAATGGTGCGTTTAAGCACCATCAATAATTCCGCTAGTCGGCGTTTTTGCACGTCCTTAACCATTGCTTCCTCAATTCTGTTAGCAATGTCTGCAACATAGAGAGAGTCTGTGACGATGTTAACAGGTTGGTCTATCCAGTTGGTAAAGACCCAGACCACTGCTGATAGTTCCAAGGTTTGTAAAGAGTCCTCCGGTGTTGCAGGAATAATTTTGTGTCGCCATTGCTTCTCCTCCATCCACGTCGCAGCAGCTTTACGGGAGCGTTTGCCAGCATCTGTATAGACAGTCACTGCTCCTGAAAGCGGAGAGGATGACCGCAATGGCTTTATTAGCCATTGGTGATTAGACATCCATGCCAGCGTAGAAGGCTGGAGAGGTTGGATACTGATGAGTGTTCCCTCTTCCAGCAACGCTGCCTGAAGTTCCATAGAATTTTGTAAGTACCAGTTCAGGTCATCCAGCTTCAGTGGTACCTGTATTTCCCCTGGTGATGTTCCTTGGATCTCCCTTATCCTTTGGCGGCCACATTTGATAAGATTTGCCATTGTAATTATGTTTTCCTGAATCGTTTTTCGCGGTTGAAGGGGTGGTGCTAACCATTCCAGCACCAAAACATTGTAATCCTCATTTGTGGTGGGGGTATTTTCCCCCGTTTTCTTTTTATGCTGAGTGATGGCACCCAAAAGGTACTGAGAGCCAGTTAACACAGTGATATTCAGTGGCACATCAAGTAGACGACGAGATGTATGATTTTGTACAACAGGTTCTGAGATAGTCCGGATCGCCGCCTGCTGTGCTGTAGACAAGGTGACTTTTGTAGCTGGATCAGTGCCTTTCAGTAGACGCTGCAAGACATTTAACAGTTCATTAGGAATAGCAATGACAGGCCGAAGCCATTGTAAGTCACCCATCAGTTTCTGAGCATCATGTAGGGTTTGGATGTTTGTGTGAATTTGCAGTTTTTGAGGACGAACCTGATGGTCTGTTATTGTCCATCCCAAATATCGCCATGGTGATGTGTTCTGTACCTTTTCAGGGGCGATTGTAAGGCCCTGAGCATGCAGGTGATGAGTCAGGGTATATAACTGATCTGCGGTAAAAGGTGCGCTCTGCGCCAGTAATATATCATCCATGTAGTGATAGATGATTACTTTTGGCCAGGCCGTCCGAAGAGGCCTGAGAGCAGCATCCACATACAGTTGACAAAGTGTCGGTGAGTTCCGCATTCCCTGTGGCAATACAGTCCATTCAAAACGTTGTGCAGGTGCCTCACGGTTAATTGAGGGCAGCGTAAAAGCAAAACACTGCATGTCGTCTGGATGTAGTCCAGTGGTGAAAAAACAGTCTTTTAAATCCACAACAAGTAGAAACCATTCATCTGGTAGCATGCTGGGATTGGGGAGCCCTGGTTGTAAGGCTCCCATCTGTTGCATTTGATCATTTACAGCACGCAGATCATGGAGCAGTCTATATTTTCCAGATTTTTTCTTTATAACAAAAATTGGAGTATTCCATGGACTAGTAGATAAATGCAAGTGTCCCTGTTGGAATTGTTCTTGTATCAAGGAGTGTGCTTGTTCCAGACTTTCCTTTTTCAGAGGCCATTGCTCCATCCATATGGGTTCATTTGTAATCTAGGTGAGACGGATGGGGAAAGTCCATGCAATGGCCCCCTCTAGAAATGCGATTCTGATGTTAATACAACTCCCATTTGGGCCAAAACATCACGGCCTACCAAAGCATTTACTCCTGGGGGAAGTGGTAACAACTGTACCACACAGTCCACAACTTTGTCATCGATGGTGATTTTTAAACGTGGTGACCGACGAGCCATGGTGATACCTCCTACACCAGAAACAGTCGCTCCAGATGCGTAGGCTGGCCAGTGAGCAGGCCATTTGTTTTCATCCACTACTGTGACATCAGCTCCAGTATCCAAAAGTGCTGTTAATTGTATCCAATGGCCAGAATATTCCAAAGATATCCTTTTTTGTGGACGTTGCCCCAAATCCACTGTTAGCATAACCGCAGGGCCTGTGGAGCCAAAACCTCCTGCTCCTCGATGAGGACGGCCAGATGGATTTTGGAGCAACTGTGGTATAGGCACAAGTTGAGCAATTTTAGATCCAGCGGGAATATGAATAGGTGGATGAAATGTCCGAGCCATAATGTCAATTGTACCCTGAATATCAGCATCGATTAATCCAGTTAAAATGTCCAGTCCTTTCATGGTTGCAGATGAACGCCCGATCAAAAGAGCACTCACAGGTTGCCCCCTGATTATAATTGGTCCTGTAATTCCAGTAGGTATCCGCTTGGGGGTGTTATCCACCAAGGTAACGTCTACTGCAGTTGCCAGGTCCACCCCGAGGCTCCCGACGGTGGCTGGTTGCCAGGTAACTGGCTGTAAGGAGGCTGGAGTGGTTGGTTGTAAGGCGGCTGAAATTGGGCGGAGGCAACTATTTGTGTCATAGCGCGGCCCCCCTTCGCGCTTCGATTCCCGTTTCCCTGGGATCTCCGACAAGCCGCAGAGCTGTGTGACGGAGACTGGCAATGAGAACACCACACTGCTCCAGCAGAGCAGTTTCACCGTAAGTGCCCTGGCTGTCCACAGCGAAAACAATGGAGCTTTGTTTTTCGAGTTACTGGAGGTGGCCTTGGCTGTCGGAGGGGTGCAAGTGCGGCCAGTAATTGAGTATGAGAAGTTTCTGCCTGTGCTTTCAAGCCCTTTCCTAGTTCCTCAATAGCACCGACTAACATAGCCTGATTGCCTGTGGGAATCATCATAGCCCTTTCTAAAAGTTCCTCTATAGACCAATTCCCTGACAAAGTCATTATAAGGTTTTGGATTGAAGCATTCCCATTCTGTAATACACACTGCTTTAATATAGCCCCTTGCATGTACTCAGCTGTTCCTGCTGCTTTGATTGCTCCTGCCACCTTATCTACAAAGGACCCCAGGGGCTCATCCCGTCCCTGTTTTATAGACATGTAGGACGGAAGACCACCAGGTACCTTTAACTTATTCAAAGCTTGTCGAGCCAAATCCATAGATTCTCTAATCTTATCTGATCCCAACAATGCCTGAGCCTCACTTCTTAAATAAGGACCTAACCCCATCAATTCATCCAGAGTAACTCCATATAGTGGGTCACCTTTTTGGCAATTTACACCCACTGACTCCTGGCAGAATGCCTGCCAATGAGCATTGAACAGCAATTGTTGATGTTGAGTAAGTATTAATTTAATAATGCTTTTAATATCACAGGGGAGCAGAAGTCCTGACCCCCAGATATAATCTAACATTTGTTTACTGGGTTCCCCCGTAACTCCAAACTCGCTAACAGTAGCTCGTAACTGTGATAATATTTTCCAATCTAAAGGTGAAATACTAGCAGTAAACCCCCCCCCGGCATCTGGTTCGAAAACTATTGGGAATGCACTCAGCATGTCAGTCGCAGCCTCTAACTCCCCCTCCTGTGCCGCCTGTGCAGCAATCTGCTTCCACATAGCTTCACGCCGATTCACAGACCCCGGCCCGACACCACCGGGAGCGGCCAGACTCCCAGTAGGTGGAAGATCGGGTGACTGAGAAACTGCATCGTGAGATACTGGGTCAGAAGACTCGATCGGAGCGGAAGGCTTAACCGCATCCTCAGAAGGCTCAGCAAATGGATTAGTAGGGGGAATATGTACTGTGTTTGTTAATGGGGGGAGCGGCCATGGCTGCTCTTTAGGGGATGAGGAAGGTGGTCTCAAGTGTTCAGCAGCAGCTTTAGCTGCTTTCTGTTCTGCATGATATTGATCAAGAGCAGTGCTAACTATCTTCCATGTTTTACCTAGCTTTTTCCCCAGTTTCTCATCATCACACATAGCATCCCCCACCTTATCTCCTACTTTCTGCCATTCATCACGGTCAAAAAGGGTATTAGGGTCAATAAAACAACCTTTAGCCAACCCCCATGCTGTCAACCCCACTAAATCACTCTTTATGTCCTTAACCTTAACCCCACGCTTTTCTAAAAAGCAAAATAACAAGTCTAAAGCAGCTTCCCTCTCCATTCCGATTTATGGAACTGCACACTCACTTCCACCCCCTCGAGGTTATCGGCTGCTTCTCCTCCCTGGTGCGTATGTGGAGATCCCACCTCGCAAGTCCGGCAGTGTCTGGATCTCGTCTGTAACGGTCGTCTGGTCAGTGCGCCCCACTGCTTTGACCCTTCTGGGTGATCGAAGCCAGGTGCCTTCTCGGTCGTGGCTACATCGCCTCCCAAACAGATCCAGCCAAAAGGGGAGCAAGACCCTTGGACGTCGGGGTCACCATAATGCCGAGAAACAGAGGCTTGACAATCCAATATGGGTTTACTACAAGCTTCAGTTTATTGATCTGCAGTATACAGTTTTATAGTGTAGTTAACTAGATCATGCATATTCTGTAATCGTATAATATTATTGGTTATATACTTCCACGCCCTAAGTTTGGCTACTTGCCTTAAACATAGATACATATTAGCTATAATGTCTGATTTCCGCATTCTTGCTAGTGATTACTGCATTCTCAACGGCTCCCACCACCTCTATGTTGCAGCAAGGTTATTGCACCCTAAATCGCTGATTGGACACAGGCATCTTAAGCAATAGTTAGCTGAATATGGCTATTGTTAAGAAGCAGCTTGTCTAAGTGTTAAGAAGCAACATGTCTAAGTCGGCATGCCCCTTTTCTACAAGCCAGCTCTCCACAGATCATCTGATTTTAAATTTTTGAATCTGATGTAATTCAAAAATGCAGTAACTTATGTTAAATTTATGTTAAACGTAGTAATTTATGTTAAGTAAATTTGTGTTTAAGAGATGTCAGTATGAAAGATCTGGTCCATCACTGAACAATTCTTCTTCCCAGTTCCATGCTTGTTATTTCAGAAGCAGTAACAAATACTGCATTTACGGCAGAAGTATCAGAGACAAAGACTGAATTTCTATTGCTATTAAACATATAAAAAGAAATCAGAAATATAAAAGCTGATATATGGATAGAAAGTTAGGGATTAAGAAACCAGGAACAGAAACCTGCCCACTTTTGATAATGGCAAAAGATGGAAACTGACTTAAAACAAAAACTTTTTACAATCCTTTTACTGCCATTTGAAATAAAGGCTTCAAAAATATGCTGTAAACTTCCTTAATTGTTTATTAATGAATATTTTGAAAAACAAGAAGAGGCATTCCAGTCTTTTTAAGGTGCTGACAATTTATTTTACTAATGCATAAAAGCAGCACAACTTGTATGAAAAAATATAACAATACAGTCAACTGCAAAACAGTAGAGTATCACACACAGTCTGCAAGAGTCTTTTTTTCTTCAAATTGTTTGTCTACTGCAAGTGAAAGAGCCTGAAGAAAAGTTGTCATTGTAACACTGGGGGACTGAAAATAAGAGAAAATTTTGTTAGACACACCATAGCAATAGCAGACATAATATTTTACATACAAATCACAGTACTTAAAAGAGAAATATTTGGTATTTCATGTTACAAAAATTTCAGAATGCTACAAAACAAACTCCAAGTTTATTTTAAACCAGCTTGTATAGCAAAGCCAAAGTCAACATATGCAGTCTTGAGTCAATCACCATTACTGTATACTTGCTAAAAAAAGTTTTTTAAGAAATGAATGTTATTTATAAAGTGGCAGAAGGTTTTTTTTATTCAGCAAGAAATTATCAGTGTATAAATATTAATGTCCATTAATTTAGTTAAAAGTAGAAGGCTGTTGGGCAGGTCAATCCCACCTGCCTTCTTCAATCCCATTCTAAATTATGGGCAGCACATAATTGTTTCAGCCTACAAAGCTGCAGAAACAAGTGCAGTTTAGATTAAAAGGGGGGTTTGGCTTGATCTTTCACTTCAGGCAGTGTTCAAATGTCTTCCTGCCTGTCTCAAACCCAACCCAAAATATAAGGAATAGAATAAACTCACTTGAACATAATAAACTTACTTGAATATAAAGTGCATGTGCTAGGAAAGGAAGCTTCCTCAGGACCCGGCCACCAAGACCTTCACTTTTTCTATGGTGAAAGAGAGACAAATGCTGCTCAAATGCCAAATATCTGCTCTTAAAAGAAGGCCTTTCCTTTTTCTGTGTTTCTCCATTAAGTTGCTCTAAAAAAACCTCAGATCACAATTCAGCAGGTCACTTGCAGCTCTTTTAGCAGGAGCAGGGAGTGAACAGACAAATTCTGCTTATGGGAGGCTACACAGCATAGTACAGAAAAGGCAGCAAGGTACAGAAATGGCACAGGCACAGCTGCCTGCCAACGCTTACATCAGGCCCTTCACATCATTGTGCCATATCTCATGAACTGAGGAAATGTCTGCACTGAAACAGCATGGTACAGACACAACCACTCTTGGAAGGACTGGAGAAAAAACTGTTTTGAAGGCTGGACCATACAGGTGCTGCTTGTCTCCTTCTTCCCACCATTTACACACAGCTTCCTTCACCTCACCCATTTGGATTTGTTTTCGTCTTCTCTAAGCACCACTGTGTGCACGTAAAATGCAAACCTCTATGCCTGGAAAAATTTACTTGCTTTTGCTTCACTTCTCACTGGTTAAGACTAGATACTTCAGGAATAGAAAAAAACCACACTTGCCTGGCTTTTATGAATATTATTTTGTTCCATAGGGACCAGCACTTTGGAAAAAAATATTGCTTGATATTGTATCATTTTTATTGTTTCAAGAACTGTTATGCTGCAGTGAAAGACTCTATACCAGCATACTGGCAAACCATAACACTGTCCGTTTACACTCCACTCCTTTCCTCCTTGTTTCTGTCCACTTGGATCTCCATGCTAAATACTGATCTAGCAGATGGTAAGGCATTTCAAGACACTTTCTTAGCAGAACCTAAGGCTCATGCTATTTCTGCTAAACTACATTACACTTCTCAACATCCATTAAAACCAAAGGTTAATCCAGCCAGCAATTTGTTAAGAGGACTTCAAATGGCAGAGCAGAAACCAGAAGCAGTACTAGGCCAAGCCAGAGCTGAGATTAAGATATTTCAGCAAATTAGGATTGCTTCCACTTCTTGTGCCCTGGTTTTTGCATTATCCCCAACAGAAAAAAAAAATCAAGACGTTTCCGATCTTTAGCTGTTAGGAAATTCGGTGACTTTTATACATTATTCCACAACTCAGTATATACATATGAAAAAACTAGAATTTCAGAATCTTACCTTGAGATTTCTTTTAGTACAAGGCTTAACCGTGACACATTATTTTCTACAAAGCCAATCATCTCAAGCTCTCTGAGTGTCAGAAGCTGCTGTCGAGGATATATTATTTGACACTAGAAAGAAGAGTTACATACTGTTGCATGAAAATGAAATGCATTCAAAATTAAATTACAGAGTAAGAGTAGAAATACAGAGAAGGAATGAAATGTAAGTATTTTTGTTACTTAGGAAGTTATATTAAAATGTCAAATTTACTAAAATATGACATTTTACAGTTTTGCTTTCTAGTATTACCTTCATCAGTTCTTCCAAGCAAGAAAGATATATTTTAAATATTGCTGCAGTAGATGGAGGTCCAATGTATTGTTTTATGTCAGCCCTGTCTACAAAGGCCATGTCAATTTTCTCCGTAATATTTGAAGTAGTCAGGATAACTACATTGGGATACCTTCAAGACAAAAACAGATTTTTAGGTCACATGCAAAAGATTTATCTCTTTTTGCTACTGGCAGGTCGAGACCTTCTTTCTTATGACTCAAATAATTTTATGCAATAAGCAGTGACATCACTTTTGTCAATCATGAATTACATTAAATTACCTGAACCTCTTGGTCAGTTATCACCAGACTATTTCAACGCTGTCTCTATCCTTCAGCTGTTTCTCAAGAGTCCATAGCTCCTCTAACCCTATTTCAGAGGTGATAATACATTACCTATCTACAGCCTACTGGCATAATTTCTGACACACACAGAGAAAAATTATGAAAACAAGAATTGTAAACTTGAACCTTAAATTAATATGTTTTCCACTTCAATTTTGATGTCTATTCTCCAAGCAGACATCATGATGATCTATCCTTTTTCTTTCCCTATCTTTAAGGGAAGCATACTGCCTGTAGATTTGATTGTCCACCCAGATACAGACAAAATATTCTGCTGGATTACTCCTATTTTTTTCCAAAATTAGCATCATTAACAAAGAATAGTTCACTAACCAGTCTGGTTTAGTATTCCAAGCAGGAATTCAAATTTAGCAGGAATAGGGATACTGAAATTGTCAATTATCTTTTGCTGTTGCAATAATATGCAAACAATACCTTTTAACTTGGTCTATTTGTGTCAGTACAGCATTTACCACACGAATAGCATCTGAAGGCTCTGTGCCTGCCTTGAAGGCACTGCGGGCTGCTGTGAGGCTTTCCACCTACAAAACACCAAACCAATCAACCAAAACAACAACAACAAAATCACCAAACAACCCACGAGGATTACACATTTGGAGTCTTGGCAGCAAACAAGTAACCCATGCAATACACCTTCAGATTCCTGTGCCTGGTATCTAAAACTTAAGTCATCAAAATCCTTTGTTAAGTAGGAATTTCCAGGCAGAAAGAAAGGCATATCAAGGAAGCAAAGTGTAGTGAGTGAAATTCCTGTTTAGACAGCAAAACAAAGGCTGGTTTTCATTCTAAATTTTGGGGGTGGACAGAATGGGACACACCACCAGAATAATGAAATTAATAGACTGAATTTAAAGTGAACTTCCCCACAGGAACTCCAATATGACAAAGCTAATAAGATACTAAGTATAATAATTAATAAGGTACTTAATAAGGTATACTTACTAAGTTGCTTATGTATTCAAATTTGGAGAAAATCTGATGACAATGAACTGAACCATATTAATGTTTTTCAGAGCTTCATAACAAATGGAAGAGTGCAAATATCACATATCTGAGCTACTTTGAAGTTTAAAACAATATTCCACTTGTAAACACATAGCAGCAAGGGAAGTTCCACCAAGAAAGGTTTCAATTCAACTTCAGCTGGAATTTGCCTGCTAAGTCATACTATGTTCCTTCCAAATCTATCAAATCTGCAGCAGTCAAGACTAAAATTCACTCATCTGCACAGTTATGTAGCTTATGAAATAATGTAAGTGTGCTTTTATTGTTCTTTACAAATGAGCACTATTGCAGCTTTTTCTCATCAATTTCTTTCCTGTTAAATTTTATGTACAATGATGCTATTGGAATCATACCTCATCAATCAGTACAAATACAAGAGCGTCTCTGTCATCCACTAACTCTTGGATCTTCTGGAACATCTTGGTTACAAGCTTGCCACTCTAGAAAGACACCATATGCTATGTTTAACTATTTCCTCACCACAAAACTTTCCAAAGCTTACCATATTTAAAGGTGTAAACACCTGGTTTTTAAAATAACTTTTTAATATAACTTCTATTTAAGCATTTTCAAATACATTAATTATTCTGAGCGATCTCTGGTGTGCATAATTACAAAACAAGCTGAACGGAATAATTACAGTGTAATTTCTAAAACACAATGTTTATTTAATTAGCTATATCAATACATACCTCAGAAAACCATTTAGAGAAAAGGCTATGGCTGTTTATCTCAATTAATTGTCCATACCTATACCTAAAGTATGAAGGAATAAAGAAGTATCAACTCTACTGCAAATAAAAATCAGTGATATCATTAACTTCTATAAGTCTCATTCCTGACATTCTCATCCTGGAATTCTGTGAATTAGAACTTGAAATTACTTACCTTTCAAAACATAACACATGGTTTATCACTAGTATTTCTGCTGCTGGAAATTGTCTCACTAGAATTCTGTATATTAAATTGCTATTAGAATTTCTTCCTTAGAACAGGGTAAGCAACAGTTACCATGATAATTGCCTCATTATTCTCTTCATGGAAGATTTTCTTCAGTGTAGCAAGAAGTGACAAAGTCACATTATACAGCCCACGATTTTCATATATTCAGCTTGGGCTAGAGTCAGATCATGCCAATAGTTACACATTATTTATGCTATGCCTTGCATTTAATAAAAGGTTTTTTTTTAATATAGATTTGTTAAGTTGCTATGAATTTTTAGGCCAATTCTTATTACCTGTCTGATATACAAACTGACCTCTGCAGACTGTGGCATTCAGACAATCCAAGTACAAAAGAAATTAGTTTAAAAATCACTAGCTATTAAAACCAGGTTCTGTCAAACATGAAGATAAAAAAACCAAAATACTTTTTGACCCTTTGCTCTTTAATATTCATTGATGTACAATGTGAGCAAAAGTTACTGTACTGCCACTGGAATTCCTTTTATACACCTGGGCACAAATAATTACACATTTTAAAAGGCATCAAAATATCCTAAGCAGTCTAGCAGATCACTTTTATTGCTAGCCTGGCGCACTACAAAAAAGAAGACACATTAGCACTAGGTACAAAGTACTTGAAATCAAATATGAAATCAACTCAGGCTAATGAAAAAGAACAACTAAGTACAGTAAGCTAAAGTGAAAAATTTCCAAAAAATGATCACCTGTATGACAGCCTAATTGTCAGCTTCTGAGCCAATGCTTTACAGAGAGATGTTTTCCCAGTTCCAGGAGGGCCTGGTTTGAAATCAGATCCACACATTACACAGAGTCTGCATTAGATTGCTAATGACATCTAACAGCTTTTTAACTACTCTCATTACAGCACTAATTGTAGAGTAAAAACACAGCAGCCAATGATTGTGTACACCAGAGTATTTTGAGAAAATTGCTTACTCAAGTACAATCCTAGAGGTGATGTTTGATTTTATACACTTTTCAATTATTAGTATAGTTAGCGTAACAGTTTGTATGCAGACAAATAAAACACTCAACAGCCACAGAAGTAAAGTGTATCAGCCCAGCAGCGCGAATGGTTATCAGCATTCTCAGTAATCAGTGCTCTGCTTAAACTTGCATCTTCCTGAAACATACTCTTCTAATGTGGAAAACAGAAACATATCTCATTCACTGTATCTCATTCACTTTCTGTCCACTTTCCCAGGAATTTCTTCCTTGGGGAATCCAGATCATCTTGGGAACTACACTCTGGGACCAATCTTTTGGATCTGACTCGATACCCCGTGGAAAAGACTTTCTCCAAACAGGCAGTACAAGCACAGTTAACAGAGTATGAGTCTGAAATAAAGTCTATCAAACAAAAACATCCTGAAGCTTCTAAATTGACAATTGTAACTTAAGTACAATACAAAAGTATTTCCACTATGACCCTTTATTTTTGAATACCAGCCTTGATGACAAAATCAATGGCAAAGATGCATTTTGCAAGAAAGTGGATTAAGTTGATGCTAATCTCGTTTGTGGTATAACCTCCACAGTAAGCTAGGACAGACTGAAGATTTCAGCTTCACTGAAATAACAGCAACTAAACTAGCAAGGGTTGGCAACAGAACACAGTGTCAACAACACAACACAAAGATCAATTTCCCAGTTTCCTCAAAGTTTTTATAAAGCTATAAATAACAAAATAATTAATACTGTGATAGAAGTGTAACTAATATATGCCTTCTAATATCTTCAGTATCTGCATTATCTTTGCACTTTATGTAAAAATGCAAAAATATCACTTAAAAATTAAAATTAAAAAACTCACAGTAGCACTGCACTGTAAACTTTAGAATTTAAATTCATGCAAAATATAGTACACGTGAACATTGATTTGACTCTGACATTACATTTCATCTAAATTTGTGCTACTGAAGGAATACTTTTCTGATGCTTTCGTATCTCCTCATTTCTGTATATAGGACTGCAATACAAGTTTTTGCAGAAGGCAAATATAAACAGACAGCCAGTGAATCTACTTGGTTTAAAACATATCATTTTTACCATGCAGCAAAACAACTCTGTTCCATGATATCAGGTTGCTGTCAACATTTTTGTCGGCAAATAATAACGTTGTTGTCACATAATCAAGTAACTAATTGAAGAAGACAAAAAGAAAGACACAAGTTAGAGGCATAATAGCAAATAAAACTACAAATAAAATCAATCTCCTAATCATATCTTTTGTGCTCATAACAACAACAATAAAAAAAGCTCATGTCTTTTAGTCATAGGCAAATTTATTTCTGCAAAGGATGGAAATTAATTCCTGTCCTGCCCTCAACAATAAGAATAGCATGTAGTTCGAACATATGGAGTACCAAAACCTTTAAATGAATAAATTAAATACTTTAAGGAAGTGAAATTAATTTCATTTTCCATTGTTCCATGTACTGTATGTCCATAAAACATAAGCTACCCAAGCACAGATGTCAAAAATGAAAACTCTGCATCCTGATTAGATGTTGTACAGCTACATTTGTTCACTTTCTGATAGTCAGCCCACCATACAAAGCATTTCCTGTCACATTTTATTTCCTTTTAACCAAAGCATTTGTATCAGCTACTGCAAGGAATTTGTAGATTATACATCCTTCCAAATAAGGGAAGTTGCATGTATTCCCCTGAATGCTTGCTTCTAAAAATACTGCAGCTTCATTTTAGAATTATCTACAATTAGGAAGTAGAGAACTCTTTCAACAAATGAATATGAACTTCAGGTGTGACTCTATACAGACTTTTACCTATAAGAACACCTGATATCACATTATCTTCTGTTGCTCTTACCTGTAACAAGCTTTTGATCCCTACGTGTTAATGGGACAATACAATGGTGCTCCTGCAATATCCCATGCTCAAGATGGAGTAATTTCACAACAGCAAAACCAACTTAATCAACTTAATCGACATGCTTTTCAAAATTCTATCGACACTATGCTTTTTGAAAATCCAGAGCAACCATTTCAGAACCCAACCATGCTCAGGCATTTCCATGGTTAAAAGAATGAAGAATTATCAGAATTTTACAAAAGTAGTTCTAGTCATTAAAAGCAACCATTTCTTTCTACCCATATACTCTTGCACTCAACAGTGATCAGCTTGCTGTTATTTAGTACAGCAGCAAGTCTAATTAAATAGTCATTTCACAGATGACTTGGAAAGCTGTTCCATAAATTAGAGAAACATGGATGTATTAACTGATAGTTAAGAAATTAAGAAGTATAATCAATGGAATGTTTTGCTTTACTGTATTTGGTTATGAAGACTTAAGTGAGAATACTGTATCTATGGTATTACAAATAAACTAATGAATTAATTATTTGTGTCCAAAACTTCAGTTAGAAGCTGAATTGAACTATTTGTGGGTTTCACTTGCATCACAATTACTAAATTTCAGATTACAGCATTGCCATTCTACAGGCTTTGGCAGTTATCATCACAACGTTTGATGAATTCGTGGGATCTTCAAGCTAGAAAATTACTCCATGGAAATGTTTTGTTTCTCTCCAATGTCTTACCAGCATTCAAGTGGGAGGGCACTCAGCCCTGCTGAAATCATGGAATGCACATTTGTATGAACAGTAACAATGCTGGCCCACGTTACTGCCAAGCCCATCCCCTCTTTGGCTGCTGCCAGAAACAAAGTTATACTCCCATTCCCTTCTGCCCAGCCTGCACCCATATTTCCACATGCAGCAAACTCCAAACAGGCTTCATTTCAGCTCTTACTTCTCCTCAAGCAATCTTAATTGTTATTCATTTTCAACTTACATTTGATTTTACTTCAGTGTCATAGATAAGACTTTCCCAAAGGCCATGGAATTCAGCTGCAAAAGCAAGGTATTATATAGCTGTTCAGGATAAATCAGTCTTGGAACTTGTAACTCATCATTGCAGCACAAAACAGTTTGCAAATTATGCTCAACTAAAAAAAGAATTAAGAACAGATATATGAAAGCAAACTATCTGGGGGAAAAAAAAGTGAGTTATTTTTCTGAAAATGCAAACACCACTATTCAGCAGTTTCCCAGCTTCTGTTTCCTCAAATAATTGTGACGAGAAATTGATGTTCATTTCTTAACATGAAATGAAAAATATTGTTCCTTCCATCCTCAGTAGGAGATGGACTCACATTTCACCAAGAGAGCAATGAAAAGTTGTGGTGGGAGGAGGGTTCTAAGACAGATTTTATCATTCATCTTTGCTTTTTTTTTTAACATCAAGATGCAGAGGACCAAAAAAAGCATGTAGCTGAACAATGCATAAAAAACTAAAGTTGTCATTTGAGTATCTATCATTCCTAGCTGTTAGCTTCCAACTTGCAACAAAGAAAAGCAAAAAACACTGAACAACTATAAACCAAAAAATTGTGAGAATAATGTCAATTATCAAATTGAATTCTTCCTGAAAATAAATGTAACAGATAGTTAGGCATTTCACAATGTGGAAAGAGCAGGAAATGTTTCAGAACTACTGTCTCTCTGAGCTTAAGCTCACACCTGTGCTTCTCCTTCCAGGCAGAGAATCCAGCTTCCCCAAGTACTAGACAGTAAGAGGCAGGCCTTTCTCTATCACAAAGCAAAATTCCTCTCCAGAAGAAAAGGACTAAAGCTCTTTACTTTGTTTGTCTGTTTCATATATAAGTGCATTACTCTCTTGGTGGCTGGAAGCCAAAAGTGGGCTCTGGAAAATGAATGTTTGAAGTGATGAGTTTCTTGTGGATCTTCAAGTCAAAATTTGGAATTCAGTTTGCAGGGTTAAAAACTTGTATGCGTCTGATTATGACTGTATGTTTTAGACCACAAGACCAGTTCCTTCCACACATCCACAACCATTGCAGAAACAAATGACGTGTTTTGGAATCACCTGCAGCAGTTCAGTCAAAACCACAAAGAAAAACATCCAAATATATTTGTTCTATAGACAAACAATAAATACAAATAATACCTTTAATAGGTAACACTATAAACACTTTCACCCTTTGCAATATTTTCTTTCACTGTAATTGCTCTAGAACTTCCAAAAATATCTCACAGGTACCTGCTGGTAGTACCCAGTGGTGAGCTGCAGTGATATCCTCATTCTCTTCTTCCAGGTTTTCAGAGGTTGGTCCCTCTTCATTCAGATGAAAAATATGAAGAGAAAGACTGCTTTTGCTCAGGTCAATAGGCTAGAATGAACATAAAAATACTTGTCACGCATCATGTTTCTTATTCAAAGCTAGTTATAACAAAAGAAGGTTACAGCTCTCACCTGGTATTCATCTCTGAAGCTTAAAACTTCTGTTTCAGACCTTACTAAGCAGTAAAAAACAAACTTAGCTACCTTTTCCTAGTTATACTAGTCAGCCTAATAAGAAATACTACATCAGCCTAAAGACCTCGTCTTGCTTATGCCCTTAGGGTACCACCAGTCAACCTACAACTGGTTCAGGGGCACATGAACAGAGCCGCACATTCCTGAGTGGGAATACCTGTCTGTCCTTCAGTTTCAGTTCCGTATCCACAATCGACACAGACTGCACGTTCTTGTTAAGGAAAGTGTCGTCAAACTCTGTCCACTTGTAATCACCAAACACAATGTTGTGTCTGTTCAGCAGCTTTAAGACACTCATCCTAATATCTTCTTTTTTGGCCACACTAACAAGAAAGAAACATCATTACTTCAGAGCATTGACATTTATAAGGAAATTTGAATTAGTGTTGGAATGCATTAATTCATACATGAGGCCTTCATGGAAAACTGCTTCCATCTCACACATGTCAAAAAAACCAACTGAATAACTAAACAAAAAATACCCAAAATAAAACAAAAAAAAACCCCAACAACAACAAAAAAACACACCCAAAGAAATAACCAACACAAAAAACCCAAACCTCACTCAGTCTTCCTCCAACATTCTGCATGGAAAAAGAACCTGTCCGATTCAGTCTGTTTGCAAAATCAACAAGCTTGATAGTTGTTTTTAATTTGTGCATTAAACGACATAATCGAAATAATACTGTTTGCTCTGTTTGAAGTCATATCAGGGAATACTGAATAACACAGCTGGAAGACTTCAAGAATGGAAAGCAGTTATGCAATATGGCTGTGTTTCAGCAGGGAAAGCAGAAAACCTCAAAGCCAAGCTACTAGAATGAATTTGGTGAGCTTAGCTTGGAAGCTCCATTATACTTTCAGGACAGCTGAAACCTCAGGATGGGGACATAATATAAGGACAATTCCAGAAAAGACAAAAAATACATAAAAAGGAATACCATTTGAAGACTTAATTTTGCAATTTCCATGATTTACAATGAGTGCAAATTTCAGTGATGTATAACCAGTGCAAATTTTTAGATCTTTTTTTTTTAAGCCTGAGAAAAATAGCAGAGTGGATATTTTACACCTTGATTTTCCTAACACCTTGGACACACTCTGCCATAGCATCCAGATATCCAGAGTGGTGAGATAAGGAGACTGGATAAATTAACAAGGTGGGTTGGACTGTCTCCAGCTCAGAGGGCTGTGATTAGTACAAAGATTAAGCAGAGCTGTCAGTGGATAACACCAAAGCAGGGAGAGCTGTCAGTACTCTGGAGAGCAGAGCTGCCATTCAGAGGTACCTCTTCAGATTGGCAATATGGTTTGACTGGAACCTCCTGAAGTTCAACAAAACTAACCATGAAATCTTGTCTCTCCACCCACTGCTCAGATAACAGAACACATCAGAGCCCAACTGGATGATATACAGTTTAACAGAAAAGGGCCTGGAGGTACTGGTGGACAAGCTGGCAATGAGTCAGCAGTGTGCCCCTGCTACATATGAGGACAACCTTGTTTTTGGCTGTGGTACCAAGAGTGCAGATGTTAGGGAAAGTGACTCTCCATCTGCTGGCTTTGTGAAACCATGTCTGGAGTACTGTGCGCAGTTTTGAGCTCTGCAGACAAGGATAAACTAAGGCAAGCCCAGAATGTGGCCACCAACTTGATTATGAGACTGGAATGATATGACACACAAGGTGAAACTGAAAGAAATTGATTTGTTCAGTGTCAGGAAGAGACACAGGTGTGGAAAGTCCTGGGAGAGTGCAGGGAAGGCAGAGCTGGGTGCTGCGGGCTCGTGTAGGCGCGCAGAATGAGGCCGAAAGGAATCAGGCACGACTCGCAGCAAGTAACGCTCTGATCAGAGACCTGCTCGACTTCTGGTGAACTTCCACATGGATCTCAACGCTGTCACACACGTTTGGGAGCGCTTGCTTCAAATCCCCAGCGGCGTCATCCATCTTTCTCACTCCTAGGGGAAAAGCGATACCAAAGAGAAGCCACTTCCAGCGACTGCTACACGCCCACGGCACAGACAGCCCTTCCCCGGTGCCCCGTCCACATGCCCGCCGCCCACCGCAAGGACCGGGAACGGGACTGGGACCGGGATCGGGATTTCCCTCCCTCAGGAGATGGCGACGGCAGCCTCGGGACACGCCGCGAGCGCAGTCGCGCGTCCGGGCGGGCGGACTGCTCCGGCCTCAGCGCCGGGGACAGGGAATCACCTCACGGCAGGCACGGCCTCGGCAGCGACGCGCCGGAGCGGCGGGAGGAGAGCGGGACAAGCCTGAGGCACCAGGCACACACTCCGGCTGCTGCTGTTTGTAAAGGGCGCGCTGGGCGAGGCAGGGCCGGCCCCTCACCCGGATCTTCCTCCGCGGCAGGCGGGAGGGGCCGTCCGCCCCAGTGCTTCCGGCGGAGCCGGCTGCGGCTCCGGCTTCGCCATGGGGAAGAAACATAAGAAGCATAAAGCCGAGAAGGCAGAATGGCGCTCGACCCCCGCCACCGCCTACAGCGGTAAGGGCCGGGGGGAGGAGCTCTTTGCAGCCGGGACGCGCCCGCTCCTTCCCCGGTGCGGCTGTCGGCTGCCGGCGTTCCTGCGCGGGCTGGGAGGCCTGGGCAGAGCCCCTGCTCCAAGTGCCGGAGCTGCTGGCGGCGGGGCGGGCGGTGGGGTGTGAACCCGAGCGTCTCCGTGCTTCCCACGGCTGTTCCTGAGGGGATCCAGTCGCTGCGGTGCTTGAGTGATGCTTAATTTCACCTTGCTCTGACAAGGATCTTATGGCGTTTTCCGGGAGGGCGAGGAGTGGGTTTCTTACTGGTTGCAGGTTTCTGGAAAATCACAGCGTAAGATGTGTTGAACTTCGTTAGCTTGGATTTGTTAGCCTCAGCTATTATTTTTCTTCCCAAAATGTATTGTGCATATTTTTGACCTGCAGCGAATTCTTATAAACGGTAGTTCTAGAAGTTTTGGAGCTGGGGTTGTTTAGCCTGGAGAAAAGGAGACTCAGGGGAGACCTTACCACTCTCTACAACTGCCTGAAAGGAGGCTGTAGCCGGGTGGGGGTTGGTCTCTTCTCCCAGGTAACCAGCGACAGGACGAGAGGACGTGGTCGGAAGCTGTACATGGAGAAGTTCAGGTTGGACATCGGGAAGAATTTCTTCACAGAAAGGATGATTATGTATTAGAATGGGCTGCCCAGGGAGGTGGCATAGTTACTGTCCCTGGAGGTGTTTAGGAAAAGACTGGATGTGGCACTTAGTGCCATGATGTAGTTGACATGGTGGTGTTTGGTCATAGATTGGGATCAATCTCAGAGGTTGTTTCCAAAGTAATTGAGTCTGATACTGTAACTGCCATGTGCTATTATCTCCCTGTGCATTTATTTACTTTATTTTTTTAATATTTAGATTATGTGGATAAGCCTTTGGAAAAGCCCTTAAAGCTGGTTCTTAAAGTTGGAGGCAGTGAAGTGACCGAACTCTCTGGATCAGGGCATGATTCTAGTTACTATGATGACAGATCAGATCACGAGCGAGAACGACATAAAGAAAAGAAGAAAAAAAAGAAGAAAAAATCAGAGAAGGAAAAAGAAAAACATCTAGATGATGAGGAAAGAAGAAAGAGAAAGGTAAGCTGTGATTCTTAGAATTCAGACATGCCAGCCTTCATGCTCGCTAATCAGATAGGAAATCTGGTGCAGAGCTTTGTTTAAATCATTGTTGCGAGAAGCTTGTTGTCTGGAGACAGTGCTTCAGAAATGTGGAAAACCCTTGTGACTGAGTTGGTGCACTTCTGCCATGTAAAGGAGATACCCTTGTGATGATTCTGTGAACAAAGTAAAACCTTCCTTCTTAAAACTTTTGATTTTTATTATATGTTTGCCTTGAATGAATGGTTCCCTTTTTCAGTTGGATGCTTTTTAATTTAGCCAAGTCACAAACGTGTTTTGCTACCCTTTTAGGGAGGGTATTTTTATCTTTGGTGTAGCTTATTATTGTGCAGTGTTACATATGAATAGCTTCAGAATTCAACATTCTTTTCAATAAAAGGGCAGGAATGGTAGAACAATACTGTATTAAATACAGAGTAGCAAAAGATGAACAATTTAGTTTTATTCAGAGAAAAGAATTGAAAAAGTGATAGTGAAAATGTGTGCAGTATTGTTTAAACCATATTATAACTCAGATATTGAATGAGTATTCCAAGTTAAAAACATCACTGTTTCTTAACTGTTGGTGTGTGGGATTGCACATTCCAAGTATGTCACTCTAAAATATGTCTTCTCTCTGCTGTGCTAGGAAGAGAAAAAGAGGAAAAGGGAGAAAGAACAGTGTGACACTGAAGGAGAAACTGATGACTTTGATCCTGGGAAAAAGGTGGAGGTTGAACCTCCTCCAGATCGTCCTGTCAGAGCATGCAGAACTCAGCCAGGTGAGCAGTGTGAAAAATTAAATCATTTTGGTTCTTTTTAAAAGCACACATATCAAAGCTTTTGTCAAAAGGTACCAAAATGTAAAATTTTCATGAAGATTTACTGAAATTTAGAGACTTTACCTTTTCTAGCATTCAAAACTTTCTGCTGTCTGAAAAGTCTATATTCCTCTTGGTGCTCCCAGGTTTTAGTAGGTTTGTTTTCAAGTGACTGATGTTGCTAAAGACATATGTGTCTGGCTTCTGTTACTTGGCAGAATAAACCTGGTTATAAAAGTATTATTGTGCGTAGTGCTCCCCTGGTTCTTTCTGCTTAGCGTTTACACAACAGTGATCAGAAAGTCTGAAACCGAGTTTTGCTTAGTTCAAGGGAAAAAAACTCCTGTAGAGACTTCCTAGGTGTTGTTATGGTCTCTTCTAGTTTTCTAACCTATGTGGAGTTTTAGTATCTCTATTGTCATCAAAAGGAAGTTGTGATAGTGTCTCTAAAGACTGTAGACACCACCCACCACCCCTGTTTTTCATTTACAGATCTTCTTTAATTCTCATTACCAGGCAAAATACTTGTCACTTGTGTGTGGCAACTCTTGTGTGTTTAATCCTTTTAGATTTTCCTATGCTTTTTCTACCTGTAGCCATTGCTTGATAATTAAAACTCAACAGTACTCAGTGGAAACTTATGAGAATTTTCAAATACATCATGATCTCAGTTACACGTAAGCCTGAAAATGGAGCCTAGTAGCAAAAAATTGTGTCTTTAGGAATATTATGAGTCTTTGGAATACTGCCCTTTGACTGGTCAAGTAATTCCAAGGAATTTTGTATTTGTGACTGTGCATTAAGTTGAGGAGTGATGGCCTTCAGTTGTCAAGGTGACTGAAATTTCTTGGTCAGAGTTTTATGTCTCTGGGTAGTTAGGAGCCTTATAAAATGACTAGCTAAAAACTGGTCCCTTTATTATTCTCTTTTCATCTGCTTGTGAAATGGTATTGGAAAGTATATAAATTGCCCATTCTGGTTAAGAAATTAAATGACTCTATCATGGTAAAGAGTGGGCGTTTTAATTCTGGATGCTTCTTTAGTGTTTCAAACTTTACTAAAGCAAGTCTCTCTGAAGTAACAGGTAATTAACCCGTAGCGTTTATTGTGTAACCTGCATGGGAGGTGAAATTTGAAATTGTAATCAGTACCTCTTGCCAACAAATCTCCGTCTGTTTGTCACTCTGTGACTGAAAGGTTCAGAGAAGCTGATTTCATGCGGTGTATGGTAAATAAACCATTAAAATTGCGTGGCTAACATATTGTAAGAGTGTGGATTTCCCAACTGCAGTATTTGAGCAACCAGGTTCCACTTTCCCTGAAAAAATATGTAACACCTTATTTTAATCTTATTAGTACATATTCTTAGGGCTACTACACTAAGCACTACATCTGATTTAATGGGTACTAGGTTTTAATGTGATGAAAAAAGCTCAGACGAAAAAGCTTAGAAAATACAAGAAGAAGAAATAGGTACTGTGTGCTTAGAAACCTGATGTGCTTCTGCTTTCAAAGCCATTTCATGTTCATCTTCGGACCAGTACAAGCTGTACTTGCTGTAAGACTTTCTCTCTGGTATTTATGTTTTTAAATGAGCAAGTACACCTGTATTCTGTTTCATTGCACTTACCTGTGTTTTCATCTCAAAATGCAGCTGAAAGTGAGAGCACACCAATCCAGCAGTTACTGGAACACTTCCTTCGCCAGCTCCAAAGGTAGTAAACATTATTGTATCCTCAACTGTGTTGGCAGTCTCTAATGTGTGTTTATATGTGTTACTTTACAGCTCCTTATCCTGGTCTTCTCTTTGAAAATAGGGCCTAGGGATTGACTGTAATATATTTGTTAAACATTGCAGCCATGTCAGACCTGGTAGTTTCTAAAGATGAGGAAAATTATTATCAACTTTGCAATTCTAGCATTTGTCAGGGAAGTAAGTGTTTTGCCATTATAACTTTATTATATATTAATGACTTAGTTTAGGGATAAAAAGCCAGGTATGGTTCTATAATACTTAAAAAGATTGAACTCTCTTAATTAAACTTTGTTTTATTCAGTGTCCGCTGTCAGATACAATGCAAATTTAGACCTGGTTACTTGATAATCCTCTTAATTTGGAGAGGCTTTTTATTATACTGCTTTCTTAAAGCTGTATGTCATGTTTAGAAAAAATACTCGTTTTTATTATGTGGCAATGAGCTGAATTTGGAACTAATTAAAAAAATTAAACATTGTGTTTATTTGTAGAGGACCTTACGAGCAAGAAGAATTGAGGTTTTTTACTCAGTGAAGCCAAAAGACCAATTTGGAGTATAGAGACATAGAAAGTGCACAATTAATTAAGAAATACAAGAACTAGCTTGAGTTGATTGATCATTGAATTGAATTGAAAGACATTTTTAATGTCTTTCAAGAAGTCTACATATGTGAAATCAAAATGCTCTCCCTTATCAAGAAATTTTTCAAACATCTGTTTTATGAGAATGCTTTTAGTATTTTTTCAAGTAGTGCTATTATGTCATTAATGTGATACAACAAGGATCATTTTGTTTGCTGCTATAAATCTAAATGTATTGTTTTTATTTTTAGGAAAGATCCTCATGGGTTTTTTGCGTTTCCAGTCACAGATGCCATTGCTCCAGGATATTCCATGATAATAAAACACCCTATGGATTTTGGTACTATGAAGGAAAAAATTGCAGCAAATGAATACAAATCAGTCACTGAATTCAAGGTGAATTAATAAAGATTTAGATATTTCACAGCTAGTAAGAAACTGAAGATTGTTTTTAACTGTAGAAGCCTTTCTTACATGAATGCTCATTGTTTTCAGAACTGAGCACTTTTGTATATTCAGTGTGTTAAAAAATACTCTGTCAGATTTTGCTATAATCTACTAAATTACTGTGGGAGCCAAGAACATTCTAAAGTGCTGTGGAATCCACACTACTAAACTTAAACTGAAGTATGACTATCACAAAGACTTAAGCCATTGAGCTCTTTCTTTTTTTTTCCCTTTTCTTTTTTAATCTAGACCTGATTAGATTGATTAAAATGTGATTTTGACTTGTCTGCAAGAAAACTGTGGATATACTAAAGCATCTTGTATGAGTCAATAACAACTACATGTTTTTTATCTTTAATTGTCCTGTTTTTCATATAAATTAATTTGAAATTGTCTTCTGGCAGAAACTTACTTGTCAAGGTTATTTGCAACTTGACTTAGTTATTTAATGTGTTGCTATTGCTGTAATAATTTATTAGATGCATCAGGGTTTTACAGATAGTGCAGTAAGAAATGTTTTCATGGTATTGCCATCTCCCGAAGGAGAGGAATTTTCTTTAAATGATTCGTGAAGGTCTGTTAGCTGCCTTCAGAATTGCTTTTTCCTAGAGTGATGTTGGCTGAAAGCATTGGCTTCTTTTCAGGATTAATTTCGTCTTTTGAAAGGTCCAGCAAGGTGAGCAAAGGATGCTTTGCATTTCTTACAGATGCTTTGACAAAGATTATTCTCTTCTGTTAGATATGCTATAGAGATTAATAAGAAGTAATAGAAAAGGCTTCATAATAGCATTGCTATGAGCAATGCCTTCAGGTCTCTAAATTCTGTCTTGCTGGATTGTCTTATCTAACAACTTAAAAGGGAAGTTTGAGTGGGATCTCTGTGACTGTTTAGTTACAGGCAAGGTTGCAGTATTGAAAGTGGTGAGATAGAAACCTAAAAAAAAAAAAAAAAGAAAATGGCAGTATTGTTTAACAGATTCTTTTTTCTGAAGGAGTTAGCTTCTGCTGGTAGTCTGAGAAGTAATTAAAGTTTGCTGAAAGTCTGTACATGTTAGATTAAAAAAAGGAGTGGGACTCCCATTCTAGATACTTGAGAGTACCTAATTATCCAGAATTACAAAGGCATAAGCTTAATACAGAAATGGAGTTCATAGGTGTTTAACCTCTGGAATAAGGTCTGTTCAAAAGCTTGCCTTTATTTCTGATATACTTCTTAAAACTAGCTGAGGCTAGTTACAAGGCAATAAATAATCTGTCTAAGAGTAGAATCCACAAGAACTCTTTCCTACACTTAGAAGAGGGGCAGTTGCTGCAGAAAGCTCACCTGTTTTGCTGCAGAAAAAAAAGGTCTATTTCAAAGTTGGGCAAGCAAAAGACTGGCCTTTTTGGCAGCACTTGAAAGGCCATCACTAGATGTGTAGTTTACATACACTTCTTTGTCTGCATCTTGGCCCACAGTTTGCTTCTCCATGTCACCTTCTCAATTTCTGTCTTTGTAGTTGTCTTGTTAATTGAAGGCAGAGGGCTTAAATGCTCTGAAACATTACCTTGGTGGCTTGGTCCTTGTGGGGATTTCTCCATTTCTTCTGTTTGGTCCATTTTGTTAAGGAGAAAACGTTTAATTTGACGTTCAGGAAAGAGTGTATTTTTTATAACCAAAAAGCCAGTTTCAAAGAAAACTGAGCATGTTCCAGAGGTAAAAAAGGCTCAAACCTTTGCAGTTCCGCTTTTGGCTTGCATTCATGAGCCTGCTGCTAGAATATAAGTGTGTTCTTCACAGAGCTGCTAAGATGGAGTGGTATCTTCCAGTCATTTAACAAAGGACTTTAAAGGTTAACAGTTCTTCTGTTTTATGTCTTACAGGCAGATTTTAAACTGATGTGTGATAATGCAATGACTTACAACAGACCAGATACTGTTTACTACAAGCTAGCCAAGAAGATACTGCACACAGGCTTTAAGATGATGAGCAAAGTAAGAGACCTATTAAAAACAAGAAGCAGAAACTTTGGGGTTTTTTATTTTTTCATACTTAAAAGGAACATAGTTAGTAACAATTATAAATGTTATTTTACCCCTTTGTGATTAATTATAGCAGTGCCAGTTAGTGCTGCTATATTTATTGATGGCATTCTTGTTATAACTCAGTAATTTTTACTTAACTTCACAACCTTACCTGCATCACTGAAGTCCATAGGAGCTTCTTTCAGTGGACGCAGTTAAGATCCACATATATCAAACTCTACTGTAAAATCTTACTTCTGGCTGAAACTTTGAAAACAAGATCTCATTTAAATTTTATTTCTGCATAAACAAGAAAGCTCTAATTTTTTCGAGGTGTTGGGTGTAGGGGAGTGTCCAAAGGTGTTGCAAATACTTTTTACTGAAATACAGTGGTTGGCTTGTCAAATGAAGGTTTTTGTGAGCTGCTCTGCGTGTGGGCACGTGCATGTGTGTGTGTGTGTGCGTGCATGTGTTACAGTGAGGGTAAGTTTTGTGTAAAATAGACAGTTGTTTTTGCATATGCAGTTTGTTTGTTTGTTTGTTTCTCTCTTGATAGTTGGGCTGCAGAAATTCTGATGCCATGCTACCATGACCAAATCATGTTGCATCGTCATTGGAAACGAGACATTAAGAACAAAATAAGGCCATGGCCATTCCCATCCCATCCCATTATCATAGCATCTTGGCTATGAGGGAAAGGTTAAGTCCCTGCCGCTCTGTCCTTTCTGATTCTAGGAACGGCTGTTAGCTTTGAAGCGCAGCATGTCGTTTATGCAGGACATGGATTTTTCTCAGCAGGCAGCTCTTTTGGGTGATGAAGACACAGCAGTTGAAGAACCTGTTCCTGAAGTTGTTCCTGTACAAGCAGAGACTACCAAGAAATCCAAAAAGCAAAATAAAGAAGTTATTAGGTAAAGGTTTTAATAGGCATGCTTACTGGCTTGTTGCAGCTTTTTTTGTCTTAGCAGCAAAGAATTGAGGAGAAAACCTTCTTTCAGCATTTTTCCTTGAGGTCCATAGGACAAATGGGCAATTTTATTGTATTTTATTTGTTTATTTGTAGAACTTGGTTAATAACCCAGTGAATCCCAACTTGAAGCAAACTGTTCTAAAGATGACTGAATATTCTTTTAAACACTTACAAGTAATATCCATATAGATAGTTTTATTCTTCTTCATATCTGTATAAAATAATTACTGGCTTCTTCTCCTGATGGTTTAAAATGTTATTTTATTCTGGATATAGCCACAAATACCTTTTGCATTTTGTCCCTTTTTTTCCTTTCCGAAATAGTTGTGCCAGAATGTAACAGGTTCTTTCCAGGAGGGCAAAGTGGCCCCAGATCAGTGAGTGATTTTATTTAACTTTAACCTTATCTGGCAGGTTATGAATGTACAGGAGATTATTTCTGGAGCAGATGATAACATCTCCCCAATGAAATTTTATCAACCTTCATTGTAAAATCCATTGCTAGTGCAATAGTAGTCCTCCAACTAATAGGCACCTCCATGTCACAAATTCATATTTTTATAGCTAAGATCTAATGTTAGTAAAGTTTTTTTTTTTTAATGTAGATTTAGTAAATTTATTTTATGAGATTTTAACAGAAGCCATCATAGACAAGCAGCTTATGTTGTTCAGTGTTCTTGCATAGACATCCAAAGATAGACTGTGAATTTAAATTGTAGAGCATTGTATCAGCTGGAATTTTGTGGAAAAAATACTCCAACAGAACACCACTAGTCATGTCCTAAATAATCTGATCATGTATATATATTCCACAGGTTTCTTTTTAAACCTTCAAAGTAAAAAAGTGAAATATACCTTGTCTCATTGTTTTTTAAAGTGTATTTTAGAGTTCTCATGAGCCACTTTTTAATTTTTTACACTTTCATCGTTTTTGTAATCCTTAATGTCTGATGGAAGAAGTAGTTCTCTCATATAGTTATTTTGTGGAAATAGAAGACTGGAACATGTATCTTCAAAAATAAACAGGGTTTTTTTTTGTGGAAACTATTCTAATGATAACATACACAAACGAATCTGTTGTTGTATCATGGGGAATTAAGAAAGCGTAATTTGTCCCTTGTTTAATGCATTGTGTATAGGAATCAACTGAAAGCGCCTTTTTGTAAATCTGAGTTGAGGAGGAGGTGCTTTGGGTTGTGATTGATTGTATTTTTTTAGAAAACATGATGATTTGGTTTGTGTGGTGCCTAGGATTAATTCTTGCATAGAGTCTATGACAGCAGTAATTTTATACTTTGTCACAGAGCAGGAAATTGACACTGCCAAACTATACAGTGCTGCTCTGTCTTTAATTTCTACCTTAACATAGAGTTCAGATAGTTAAAAATTATGACCTTTAGTTTTATCGTGGTAGCAGTTTCTCTGCAATTAGTTGTGACATAAATTGACTTTCTTGTTCTTTTCAATGTTTATGTAATTTTAGTAGTTGGAATTAATTAGTTATTTTCTAATTAACTTGAACTTCTAAACACCTGTATTTTTGCATCTGTAGGATTGATACTTTATTTTTTGGATGAACAATAAGACCCTTGGAGGGGGAAAATCAAATCTAATAGCAGATATTTTTGCCTTCATATTTCATGGTTAAAAACAGAGAAGAGTTGAAGTCAATGTTTGCAAAGTGTTAAAGCAGCTTAGACCTCTATACAGTTTAAAAAGTAACTTGATCAGTTGAACATCCTAATGTTTAAGTAGTTTTTGAAAATTTTGTTCAGGATGTTGCAATCTTCTGAACATTCTCTCAAAATTATTGTCCTTTAAGTATTCAGAATGTGATAAAAAGTGCCAATTGTTGAGGAGTTTCCTGCTGTGTACACTCTTTCTTAAAGTTTCAATGAAACAAAATCGTATAACACATTTGTCTCATAATAGTATGATCCTGTGATCTTTTTATTGTCTTTAATAGCAAAACTTACTTGTGTATCGGATCTGAATCTCTATACAGAGAGAAATTCTTAGCTAAGCAAATGGAAGAAGATAACCCAGGAGAGAGAAATGGATTTGGTGTGAGGAGATGCTCTACCCAGTACCTAAGGTGTTTGGCCCTAGTGTCTAATGTCCATATAATGCCCTGAAATATTTCGATGTACAACATTTATTTTAGATACGAAATATAATGAAGACTGCCATATTCTATGATATCTTCACACTTCTCTTTATAATACTACCTTTTTTCTGATTTTATGTAATAGCTATGTCCTGTTCCATCCTTGGGTATGCTTCTTTGTAACTGTTTATTGTTTTGATGCTTAATGAAAATGGATCTACTGAAAGATAAATGTTAAATTCTGTAATTTCAAGTACAAGCAGGGGTATGATTGATACAGATTAGGAATTCTAGTTGCCATTGCTAACAAACATAGGAATTAAAGGACTCCCTGTTAGACTGGGAGTTGTGTCCTACTTCTGCAAGCAGCTATATGATGTAATCATAAATGTAGCCTGTTGGGGTTTTTCTCTGATTGTCTACAATTTCTGTCCCTCATTACGTAATTTCTTTTCTGCATCTTCCTATTCAGAATTTTTGAAAACAGCATATTCATGCATGTGGGAGACTAAGGATGCATACAGCATTCACCCTGTATTAGTGCAGTTTTACTCCCAGTCTCTGTTTCGTACTTTATTTTATACTTAATTTTCATCAAGGTACCGAAACAATTATATTTTTGAACTTAAGTAGTTTGTAGTTCGCAGCTTCTGCTGTAAAACTTCATAATATGATTATAATTCCATTTAAATACTGAAGTAGACTGACACTGGGAGAAGAGTGAGACTGATTGTTCTATTAAGCAAAGCCAGAATTCAGCGCTGTGTTTTAGCTTTTAATTTCTACAGCTCCTCCTCTTCTCTTTTTTAGCTGCATTTTTGAACCTGAGGGAAATGCGTGCAGCCTGACAGACAGCACTGCTGAAGAACACGTCCTGGCTCTAGTGGAACATGCAGCAGATGAAGCTCGGGATAGGATCAATCGATATCTACCCAACAGCAAGGTCTACTGCACATGGCAGTTTGCAATTCCAGTTTGTGTCTGACTATTTGTTGTTTCACATTAGGAAAGAGGCCTTATTGTTAGGCCTTCTGAGACTGGAACATCTGGGATGTGTGTTCTGTGTGCAATACCAATATGGCTGTTGTCTATCATTTAGTTCCCACTGAAAGCCATTGTAGGGGGTCATAAGTGGATCTGAAGTTTTATTGTGTGTTGAACATATCGAGAAGTTCACGTGCAGGAAACAGTGAAATGTTGCTCTGTCTTGAATTGCAGCCATTAGCATTAAAAGTGATTGAAATAACATCACACTCTTTGTTGTTGCAACCTGAGGAAAGGCAATATGGAACCTATAGCATAGGTTGAAGGGCTATTAGCATTCCTCATCCCCCACCCCACCCAAGGAATTAATGAATATTTAAGTGTTAAATTATTTTTTGTAGTGAGAAAAATCTGTAACCTTTGTTAAGTCTGTACAAAAAGTCTGTACAAAACTACTGTTGCAGTTTTGTACTTATGGGCAGTAGCTGTCAGCTGTAGCATTAGTACCAAATACAAAGATCTTTCATTGACTAGGTTTAGATAGAAGGTTTGACAGTCCTGAGTGTGATTTGGATATTGTTCCGTGTGTTTGGAATTTTGCTCTTCCAAGAGGAAGAAGGACAGAACCTGAAGGGTTTTAGAACTACAAGCTCAGAGGTGCTGTTGGTGCAGTTTTCTCTGAAAGATCTAATGAGCCGTGGGTTTTTTAGCTCTGTGATGATGGTGGTGTATTCCTTGCATTTCTTCTTGCTAGGATTGGAGTGAATGCTCCAGGTGTTTGCTACAGATCTGTGCTGAGATACATTTACTCTCTTTCCCTTGAATTGTGCAGAGACTTAATCCCACCTTTGCTCTCATTTCTTATCTGTCACTCTAGTGGCCACTCCAGTCAAGAAAAGAAGCAGGATGTTGCCACATCTTGCATTTTCCACCTCTTTTTTTTTTAACTATTGCAGAAGAAACTTTTTTTTGAAGCAATAGTGGTGTTGTGTCTTCAAACTTAAATGTCCATTTCTTGGGCAGTGGACCTTATTATGAAATCACCTTAGGTTCACCTGGATTAGGAAGTAGAACTGCAAAGAATAGAGAGTGCAGGCTTAGCTTCAGTGTATTTCTGTTTCTTTGGGTTGTCAGACTACTTTCTAGGATTGAAACCCCCAAAGAGTGGCTTTTTCAGTCTCTTCGATGCAATAGCAGTCTTTCATGCTGATGCAGTCAGTTTTGCAGTGTTCATGGAAGTATCTCAAAGTGTGCAGCTCTTAATTGCCTAGGCTGTTAATCAGCTAGAGAGCCCCACTGCATGTCCCACTGAATCTAGGTAACACTGGCATGTTCTTAGAATTCAGCTGTTGCTAACTTTTGCCATCACTTGAAGATACTGTTCTAGTTAATTCTCTATCCAGCATCTCTTACCTCTGTTGTATGCCAATATTAGCTTTGGCCCTCTGTATGGGGAGAGTTTTAAACTTTTTCACATGGAAGTGGATAAAAAACAAAACAGGGGAGATTTATGGTTGATTTCCTTGGAAGTATTTACTAATATTTTTGTAGGGAAAGAACCATTTTCATTTTCCCTTTATATTGAGAGGTTACAGGGGTTTTTTTCTCAATTCATGTTTAGTCAGCTTCTGACATCAGCTTTTCTTGTTGCATCAGATCTGGCTCTACCTTTATAGACCCTGGTGTGCTCTATTGTCTTTCACATCTGCCTTTTTAGCACTGTGCTCGTGTGCTTCAATAGGTCTGTCACAGCATTTCTTCCTCTTGAAGAATTTGGTAGTGTGTTCATAAAAGTACTTATAATTAGAGAAAGTTGTGGGTGAGATATGAAAACAAGCAGTTCAATGTAGATTTGAAAATAAGCAGTAACTTTGTGTATAGGAGTTACAGTTTTGCTTCTAAATAGAATGGTTGTTCCAGACTTTGCAGTGGGAAAGCCTGGCTCCATGCTAATGATAATGGAATTGGGTTTGTCTTGGGTGAAAACTTTAGATCTGATTTAGAAAAATGAATAAGGTGTTCTATATGTGGTATATGAGCTTCTGCTCCTAAGTCTTCTGTTCTGAAAGTTTTGCTGAGTGGTGTTAAGTAGTTGTGACCCAAGATTCTCTGTATGAAAAAAGGGAATATGAAAGTGCCAGATCTCAATACAGCTAAAAATGCTTTTTATAGTTTTCTCTGTAAATGGGCAACTCCTTCTTTGGGTATGAACAGTTTGAATGATTGCTCCTATATCTTTATGGTTCTATTCACAGATCGGTTATCTGAAAAAAAATGGAGATGGAACTTTGTTATTTAGTGTAGTAAATTCATCTGATCCAGAAGCAGAAGGTAAAAGCCATACTCTTTCAAGCAAACATTTCTAGTCTTGAATGTTCTAACAGATTTTGAAGTCTTAACTGTAGATACAGATCCTGTGTAGTATAGATGAGTTTTAAAATTACTTTTAATTAAAAAAAAAATTTCATTAATTATTACCCAGACCATTTCCCCAAACACCCCAAAGGTGTTTCTGTTTGCCTTCCATATTTTCACTCTTCAGATACTTTGTTTTACTGATGCTAACAGTGAGAAAATAAAATAGTATCTCTTTATAGGCATTTATGCATTGCTATGACTTGATAAAGAGCTTGGAAGACCAGCTTTTATTGCAAGTACACTGTAGTGTTAATACCTAACAGACAAAAGGTGAATGGAAATGCTGTAATCCTGTGTAATCTGCAATGCACAGATGCAAATTCAGAATAATCTTTTACCTCTTTATTTCCTAATTTAAATTGTTAGCTAAACTTCAGTTTTAAGTATATGTGGTTTTGCTCATTTTTTTTTCTTTACTTCCTTGATCTTTTCTCTTGATTTTTTTTTTTGTTTTGGTTTTTTTGGGGTTTTTTTGTTCTGTTACTATTGCAGGTTATTTATATTGTTTTATGCTTTTCCCTTGTTTTAATTTCAAACTCAAAATATAGAAGTTTTGAAAATTTATAACAAATTAAATGCCATAGTGTTTTGGTACTGTGTCCTGTTGATTTAGCACTTCTCTGCAACTTTTGAGATTAGAATTTGTTCACAGCTTTTCTGATGTTTCACTGATGAATATATGAATGCTTTTGAGAATCACACTGGGAGACACAAGCCTGTAACTGTTATTGTGTAAATTCTTTTTCCTTTCGTAGTACATTTTTCTGGAATGAAATTGCGCATTTTGGCTGCTCTCGTGACTATTACCTATTTCTAAAAAAAAACTGATTTAATGTCTCTGAAATTATGCTTCTGAAAATTTAAAGAGTGGTGGTAATGAATTTCTATAAACAAACAACCACTTAGTCAACATAAGAAACTTCTTTTATCACTTCAGTAATATCTGGATCTCGATAATTTTTGAATCAGCTACTAAAATAATTAAAGATGCTGCTGTATACTTTGAAAGTGAAGTAACTTAAGTAAGCCACAGATCTCGTGGATAAGACATGGAAGCATGTTTAAAGCTTGTGTTTGATATTTAAATGGGGAACCTGAATTACAGTACCTGCCCTTAATATATAGATTAAAAGACATTTAATCTTTATCTTAATTACAACTCTAAAATAGCAAAATCTAATTATTCACCATAAATTGTAAACAGAAATGTTTTTCTAAGCCTTTTTTTAAATCAAATTATTAGAGGAAGAAACTCACCCAGTGGATTTAAGTTCTCTGTCAAGCAAAATATTACCTGTCTTCACTACGCTGGGCTTCAAAGATGAACGAAGAAATAAAGGTAAATACCAAAGACCACGTTTTAACTTTGTGTTTATTAAATGTTTGAGCAATTACTTGATATAAAATAATTTCAGTTTATACCTCTCTCAGTATGAAAATTCCGTTGGTTATTTTTATAATATATAATGATTCCATTAACAGCATAATGCAGTTTTTATTAAATTGAAATTTTTGCATATTAAACATAACTTAATTAGCAGTTCATGGATTAATATTTTACCTTAGTGTTATAACCACACTAGAAGATTTCCAATAATGGTAGTTCATTTCCTCTGGGGGAAATAATTTTTCCAGAGTAACTGCGTTTAGAGTAAAGGCAAAAAACTTCCGGTCATTTGCATTTTTGAATCATATGACAAGGATTTTACGGACTCTGGGTTTTTTTCCTGGTATTATTGACAGTTTCTAATAGTTTCTAATCTGCTTCCCAGAAACTGACTGGCAACCAGCAGCAAAAACACAAAATGCAGAAATATAAAAGGGGGTGCGGCCATGAATGTTCTTTTCGGTGTGGGGTAGATAATTTAGTTCTTGATTTTCCAGTAGCGAGTTTGTTTCTATGGTTAAAATAGTTTCACTGATTCTAGAGTCTGGAAGTGTCCTTGAGATACTGCTCTTGCTTTCAGTTGGAGAAAAAAATACGTGGCACTTTGAGTATCTGTTTCAGAAAGCAGTCTTTTTTTTTTCCCCCCAGGTGATCTTTTACACTTGCGTTAATTTGTTGTGTCTTTCTTCTACTTGTGTAGTAACCTTTCTTACAAGTGTCAATACAGCACCTTCCTTGCAAAACAACTCTGTATTTCATGATCTGAAACCAGATGAGATGGAGCTCCTATACTCAGCATATGGTGATGAAACTGGAATCCAGTGTGCCTTAAGGTAAATTCCTCCTTATTAAGAAGTCTGACTTCTCATAGCAATTTTGTGCAAAGCAGGTTAAACTAAATATCAACTAAGACCCTCCAAACCCTGATTTTTTTTTCCGAAACTTATTTTTAAAATAAATCACTATAAAATTTGAAGCTCACTTTCATCCTTTTTGGTGGGTTTTTTTCTTTTGTGTTTTGTTTGTTTGCATTTGGGTTTTTGGGGGTGGGGACTGTTTTGGGGATTTTTTCCGTTTGTCCATTCAAGCTATCCTATTTTATTGCAAGGTTGTTATGGATCTTATTAGGGTCTTCAACTGCAGTTAATAGGTTGCTACAGATTTAGTGTTTTGCTTTAAACCCAGTACTAAATAAGTTTAAAAAGGCAAGTAATACATTTCAGTGGCTTTAAAAAAATCATGTTTTTCAAGGAGTTTCAAAGAGTTAAAGCTACTTGAAAAGAAAAATGCCACTTACCATTAAATTGTTGATCTTGGAAGCAAAGAAATAATCACACGTTTTTTATCTTTTGTGTTTTGTTTTTTAACCCACCATCAGTGGTAGTTCAAGTCAAAATTTGCTGGTACTTCTGAAAAACAAGGTGCAGATCTACTTTACTCTTAAAAAAACGGAAAAATCTCTGTGTCTTGAAGGCCTTAATTGCTTTTTTGAAGAAGCATAAAGGAGTTAAAGAACAAAGAAAATGTAGGTGTAATGCAGTGTATTTGGGGAAAAACATATTTTAAGTTAAGTATTGACGAGAGTAAATATTTCCTGTAATGCTTATCTCCTCTCCTGCTAGTTTACAAGAATTCGTGAAGGATGCTGGAAGTTACAGTAAGAAAATAGTTGATGATCTTCTGGACCAGATCACTAGCGGTGACCATTCCAAAACTATTTATCAGCTAAAGCAGGTGTGTCCTGGGTGCACTGAAATGTCACAAATTCATCAGAATAAGAATGAACCTATTGGCTTTTTAATATTGTGTGAGATGCTTTGTTTTCCACTGTCAGTTTAAGCAGCGCAAGCTTAGCTGTTCAAGCAACCATGAACCAAATTAGAGACTCAATTAGTCAACAGAGGAGGAATCTTTTTTTTTCTCCAGCGAGATCAGTTCTCCAATGTGGTTCACTATGTGACTGCAGAAAGGAAGAGGCAAGGGATGCAACATAGCAGGGACAAACCAAGTGGATAGTGTTTGTGCAGCCTTGTCACTCAATGTCATAGCTTACATACCTGCTTCTGAGTTACATTGCAATGCTTTTGCTAAGGTTTTTTTCTTAATTAAAAGGCAAAATATATTTCTCATGGAAAGATTAATTGTTTGGAATGTGGAAGTAAAATGAAAGAACAGATTAATTATCACTGTACAGCTGTCTGTTACCCCCCAGTGCTAACTTCTACATTCATGTAGTGTGTTGACAGGAAAAGCTTTTAACTTACAAAAGCACTTTCCTGAGGAGATTCATACTGAGATTGGAGAAGAGAGTTTTCTCAGAAATATGTATGATTCTAGTGAGAATGTTTCCATTCCCAAGACAAAATAAGCTCAAAGAAATTGCAAAATCTGGTTTCATGTAATCTTGACTTTGAATACCACTCAGTTTGAAATAATTGTCTGCTCGTTACAATGCCAACATTCTGAAAGATTGAAGAATAAAGAAAGGTAGGCAGGGTGGGAAGATGGAAGGTACTTAGACATCCTGACATGGTGGAAATGAGGCTATGCTAAATCTCTGCAGACTTTGAAGTGGAATAGGGTGGGTGTGAAAAAGGAAGACAATAGAGTGAAAAACACTAACAATCCTTTAGAATTTTCTGGCTGTTTTTTCCCTATGGGAGAAAGATTGTACATATAACAGGAAGAAATGTAAAGGATTAGTTCAGAAAGTTAAAACCCAGTATTTTGAATACTCTTCTACATCTAGAAATGTGTGTATGCAACATAATCAGCTTTAAAATAAAATGTGCCTTTGCCTTTTGCCATGTTTTTCTATGAATGTTGTTCCAGGTGAGAATTTCTGAAGATACCTCAAATGGTCAATGGCTATTTACACTTGAAAATGCACTTAGGTTGTGACATATATGGATATCCACTGATTTTACACCATTGAGTGTGTTTCAGTGATCATATGTCATGGTGTTTTATGCCTGAGCATTTTGTGCTGCTGCATTTGAGTAAGAATTAGGATCTCTAAAAGTACAACCTTGAATGACTTGTAATCAGAAATTACTAAAGTAATGACTAAGATACTGCATTTGAATATAAAGTTTGTGAGCAGAAGAAATAGTGTAAGGGGGCTCAAAGATCAGTTAAAATGCAAAATACTAAAATACTTAAGAACAGCAACTATTACATTGTAATTGCATTACAGATACGTGGAAAAGTTAGCTGTCTCTAGCCTCCTTTTTTGTGTGAAGTTTGAATATACTTGAAATGGTACAAGAAAGATGTCTTTCTCATATGTTGAACATAAGCAATTGTTGGTATTCTTTCTTTCCAGAGGCGAAACATCCCAGTAAAACCACTGGATGAAGTTAAAGTAAGTTATGCTGATACTCAATCTGTTTGTTTGGGGTTTTTAACTGGAAAAAGTGTTTTGGCATTTAAAGCAGAGAAAGTGATGTTCTGTGAGCTTCCAACATTGAAATTCTTTATTTTATTTAATGTGTATAGTAGTACAGAAAAAATTGGTAAGTGGAGTATATGAAAAAGAAGAGGCTTTAGGTTATTCCTAGAGAGGCTGTCCTGGTTAGTTACAAATTGTTGGCATGACAGTATGTGGTTGCCTTAGAGAAGAGCTGGTCTTTTTTTGTGTGAAGGTTCTGCTCAAACATCACAAAATGTGACAATATTCTGTGGTGGTCCAGGACCTCATTGTGGAAAACCAGTAAATTACACAAACATTCTCAGGGACTCAGGGAACATTCTTAGTAAATATAAATATGTGCTATGTATATAGTAAATATAAGTATGTGCTATGAAATGCCAAGATCTAAAGTATTTCTTTGTTCTTTAGGTTCTTCCTGTTCTTATAAAAGAAGAACACAAGTTGCGTAATACCTGTCTGGATTCTTCCAAACAGATGATGGTAAAATGGTTGGGGGGGTAGGGGAGGGGAACAACAGGAAAAGAAACATAAGACAAAGAAAAAGTAGTATTGAGACATTGTTTTGTTTCTGTGCATTGTCTGAGGTAGCATATTGAAATTACAGTATCTAGGATAAGGTTTCAGTACTGAAAATTAATTATCTGATGTTCAGTCTGTTTTAGTTGGTGGCTTTATTGTTCTGTATCCTCCAGTTTATTTCAGCATGAGTAACTAAATCTCAGAGGCGGAAAGATCACATAGGAATCCAAAAGAGATACTTCATCTGCTGATGGTTATTGGAGATTCAGCCTGCTGTAAAATAGGAAAAAACCCATTAATATTAATCAGTTTTACCACATGCATTGTAAATGTCTATTAGAAAGTATGGGTAGATAATGCATATCTTATGCTTTTACAGCTACTAATCAAATCTTTCTTTAAATAGTACAGGTTTTATTTTGCAAATTATTTATGACAACAGAAGACATACATTGCATTCCATGACAATTCACATAAAAATTTATGTGGATCACAATATAGCAACTAAAAAAAATTTATAGTTTTATAAATATTCCTTGGGTTTTGTGGAAAGGTGTGGATTTCTCTAGAAGGTGACTGGTTAAGTTTTTTCTTAAAAATGCTACATTTCATTTTCATATTTCTAAAAGATAATACCTGGTTGTGTGTTTATGTGAGTGTCTCATTTCTCCTGCTGGAATAGGGATCCTCAGAGAATTCTCTTAGAATTGATTTTGAAGCTTAGTGACTCTGGTTTCTTTGTGCCATTGCATTAGCAATATTGCAGCAGGTGTGGAAAGAAAGGGAATTGTGCAGTGCAGGCTGTATTTCATTATCCAAATGTATAGAAAAAATACTAGAGAGGCCAGTTCCAGCTGATACTGTGAAGATGGAGGCCCACTGTACTAAAAATTTCAATAAATCCAGTGTTCACACATGGAGAAGATGAGGGACACTGGTAATACTTCCAGCTGCCGGGATTCCACCATGAGACATGGATGAGTTGAGTGTGTAATTGAGTTTCACCAGTCTTGGATCATGAGGTAAAAGACCTGGACTACAGTGAGCATCCCTAGCCGTTCATGTGACTGGTCTGTCTGGGAACCTTTTTGAGTGGTCTGTGAATTTCAGGTTAGCCAGGATGATTATGGGTGCAGCAGTCTCAGGTGTTAAGATACACAATTTTGAGAGAATGGATCTGTGCCTTAGACATTGGAAAGTTAATATGACAGCTTGTCACTCTTGCTAGTCTTTCTGTTTCTTGTATTTTAATAGGTTGGAGAATCTGCTGGAGACAGTAACACTTCTGACTTGGACTTCCTCTCTATGAAGCCATATTCAGATGTATCTCTTGATATTTCTATGTTAAGTTCATTAGGTAAGTAACTCAATACACAAGATACCAGTTATGGTTTAGTTGTACTATTTAGACAAAATGATAGCTGGATTTGCTAAGCCTAAAAAAAGTGTCTGAAAAGTAGCAATAGGTCTGCATTTGACACAGGTAAAAGTCTAGGGCTGATAAATGAAACCTTGCTCTGTTTTTTCTTTGAGACATCTGTGTGTTATCCAAGGTAACTTTTCCTGCACAACTGAAGGAACCAAAGTATTCGTACCTAACTATTTTAATTGCTTTGCTTGTATTTTATGTGTTCATAGTAACATAAATTTTAAGAATCAGTGTGGAGCTTTGACTCAGAAGTGATGTTGCTTCATATGATGTTTTTTAAAATAACCTGGGAATTAGAAAAGTATGTGAAACTCAATCATATTGCCACTCAGACTATCCCAAAACAAAAATCAGAAGAAACTTCTGGTGTTGGATAGATTTGATCTGCAATTGTATAAAAGAATTTGAATGCTGTTTCAAATACATGCCTTTGGTAGTTATCCTTTAAATACCACAAAAAGTACTGTTGCCATTTCTGCAGGCAGCTGAGCTGGTCAAATATCTTCAAAAATGTCATCCAAGCAAACAACCTGCTTATGTTTTAAGGTACTTTTAATTCAGAATGTGAAAGACACCGAAGTATCTATTATAAAACACAACCAAACTAATTGAAGACTTGAAGGGAAAAAAGATTTCTACAGATTTCTCACATAGGTGCTTTTTGAAAAGCACTTGTAAGATCTGATTATGCTGTCACACTCTAATTTTATTGCAGTTCAGTAAAAAATGAATAAATATCCATTTTAAAGAAAATGTTTAGGCATATCAGTCTTACTATGAATTTCAGTCACCACTGAAAGCTGCTTGTATTTTCTTTGTATTTGACCTTTCTGTAAATAATCATACTTCTAGATTGGTTGGCTTCCAGAGGGTGTTTATGGCATTACTTCTTATCATAATTCTTGCAAAATTAACATTTAAGAAAGAGAAGGGAAGGCGTTTATCTTCCTGTTTAAAGTTGAAGGAATTTTTTTTAGGTCTTCATATAAAAGAATAGCATATATTGGCACATACTTGCAGTTCTTTCCCATTTCACAGTTTTATTTGGCTTACTACAAAATCAGTGTAGCTGGAGAAGATACTGTTCTTAGAACCTTCTGTGATGGGGATTTCTTTGCCTCCATAGATTTCATGCTCTATTTTAACTGTATTTTAAATTAGGTATTTAAATGATCTTTTTGCTGACTGTCTTTTGCCACAAACTAAATGCGTTATTTACTGTGAGGGTGGTGAGACACTGATACAGAGAAGTTGTGGGTTCCCCTTCCCTAGAAGTGTCCAGCGCCAGGTTGGATGGAGCTTTGAGCAACCTGGTCTAGTGGAAGGTGTCCCTGCCCATGAAGGGGGGGCGGATCAAGATGGCCTTTAAGGTCCCTTCCAACCCATGTCAGTCTGTCCATGTCTGGAGTTTAACAGGTAAGGAAGATAAATTAAGCTTTTAGAACTGTTTAAATACTGAGTCAGTTCAATTTCAGCCATTCCCCTGTGGCACTTTCCTTCATCTTCCATTACTACACAGATGTGCAGCTGTTGCTTTTTAAAAGTGTGAAGGAAAATGCAAGATTGAGGTAATTTGTGTAACAGACAATGCTTGTGTTAATTAAGTTTAGAACTTTTTTATAGTGATTTGGTAATTCGTGTGTATTTGCTAATTAAGGGGTTTGGTTGGTGGCTCTTAGGAAAAGTGAAGAAGGAGCTTGATCATGATGATAACCATCTGCATCTGGATGAAACAACTAAGCTGCTTCAGGACCTTCATGAAGCTCAAGCTGACAGAGTGGGATCCCGACCATCATCCAATTTGAGTTCCCTCTCCAATACCTCTGAAAGAGACCAACATCACCTTGGTAAAGTTACCTGTGTCACAGAAGCTGCAATATTTGTCCTCTAATTGAAATTGGTTTAAACTTTCATTGTGATTTACATAAGTCTTTGTGGGAAATCACTCTGATAAAACTGTGCTGACCAATCGTGTTTTAGTTTTTAAGTCCACGTGGCAAAGATAACTAACAAGACATAGTTTTGACCTCCAGAATTAAGGACACTAATTGTAGTTTCCTATTTTATGATTAGGTGTGATTGAAGTAATTGTGAAGTAAATTGATACTTACTGGCAAATCCCTCTAAACACTTGGATTTAATGCCCTTAGTAATACTGAGGACTGCATAATGGTTATTTTACTTCAGCACAGTTGTATGCAGCAAGTAACAAGTGGGATTCTACAACTGCATAAGACATACTGCTTAACAATTTGGTGTCATTTCTGAGACGGTAGATTGGATGGGTGATACTCAGTTGCATTTTGTATAATTTTTCAACACAGAATAATAGCATAATGACTAGTTTTCCAAAAATTATCTGTGCTACTAAGAATCTTGAGATTTCTTTTCCATAATTTTCTGTTTAAATGTAATTTAAATGTCTGTCTTGCTTTAAAAGTCTAAAAGGAACAAGTGAAATAACCATGTTGTTTATATGTATAAATACCACTTAATTTTTTTTCTCTACTTTTAAAGGTTTTAATTTTTTTTCCCATGTTCTACAGGAAGCCCTTCTCATCTGAGTGTTGGAGAACAGCAAGACATAGTTCATGATCCCTATGAATTTCTTCAGTCTCCAGAAACCTCAAATGCTACAAGTAACTAATATGACATGAACTGTATTTATTTTGTATTTTAATTGTATTATGTTTTTATAAAGTTTTTGTCCATGACAGAAACTGCATTTTTGTCCTCTTCTGTGAGGATTGCTGTATAATATTATCATGTATACAGGATTAAACAAGCATACAAAAAAACCCTCAACCCCAAACTAGTTAGTGCATCATGTTGTTAGCAGTGTACCAAAAGCTGCTTTCCGTTTGTTTGTTAATGGACGTTGTTATCTACAGGTGTGTAAATCTTGACTGAAAAACAGCAAATAATGTGTTAGAAAAATTTGTGTTTTATAGAAACTGAAAAGTGATAATTTTCCCAGAATCATGGCAGCAGTTGATAAATGTTTCCAGCACAATTTTCTGCTAGTTCTGTTCAGGTCTTAACCGGAACATCTCCCAGGAGGAACAAAGAACTACATGAATTGGGATTGTTTTTGTTTTCCATTACCTAATGCTACACAAGTTGGTTTTTAAACATTTTCCAATATTTTTTAATTTTTTTTTTAATCACAGTAGAGACCACTTAATATGAGAATAACAGTCCTTGGTAGTTGCAGTAAAATGCTCATTTACAAGACTTCTACCCTGGATTTGAAAAAGATTAATGTTTTTGTGATCCCTTGTATCTTGAAACACAAGGAAAAGATAAGACTTGTATTTTTTAATACGATGTGTATATCTCACAGGATGGAAAAAATACTGGATAAGGTGTGCTTTTCAATTATTTCAAAATAAAACTTTTATAATACTTCAATACTGAAACTGAAGGGTTTTGTACTATTGCTATATGCAAGCAGACAAATGTTATAGATTTACATTGTTATGTAAATATTAATAAAAATAGAAAAGCAGTTTTGATGTATAACAAATATGTTGTTCTTGCCAGGGGAAAGTTTCCTTCCTTTACTAAGTCTGAAATACTAAAGAGTTTTGGGTTGAATTAATGTGCTGCTTCAAAAGATTAATTTCATCATGCCACATGTAGCTCTAAACAAAAAAACCTGTCAGTTTTTAGGAACTATCAAGGAAGTCCATCAGATAATTGATAGCAAAGTCTTGATAAAGTCTAAATAGAAAGATTGTTTCGTTCCAAGCAGGAGAGCTGAAGAAAGCACACAGCGAGGTTTTTTTGTCTGGGAATTGTTAGGAATGTGTGTGGCAACATGCTTGGGTTGCTTTGCTGCTCCTGTATTCTGACTCATCATGACTGTGGGTTCTTGGAAGTAACATGGATGATGTGCTGCACTGTGACAGTATTGTTGGAAAGGGTTTGCATGGTCACACAGCCTTGTGTCAGTGTGCTGCTTCCCTAAGCAATTTTAATTGAAAAGTGTCTTTAAAACTAATGTGGTTTTGATCTCTATTACAGTAGGTCAAATTTCTCATACAGTAAATATAAATTGATTCCTGTAATGGACTCTAAATTATAATTACAATTGGTTTCTTTACTGAAACACTTCGTGTTCAATTGCTTGCCTTAGCTCTTGAATAAAGTTCCACAGTAGAATGTTTAAAATGCCCCCCAAGAGGATTGTGCTAGTTTGTTTTCATTTTTGTTTAAATCTCAGTGTTAACTACTGAAAACTGAAACAACATAGAGTATCTTATTTGATGCCTTCACCTTGGCTTTCAGACAGAATGCATTCAAATTTTGTGAAATTCTGTAAATGGACCTATGTGGGCTCTGTGAGTTGGTTGTGTAAAAGGCTGGATGTTGTTTGCATCATTACTGTACCAGAGAGCCTAAGGAAGGTTTTCTTATTTATTCAGCCTATCTGGCCCTTAAGCTGTGTTCGTTATGCACAGTAATCTCCAACTGCAGTTCCATGGGTGCTGGACAATCTTTTCAATAGGCCTACTGCCTGCATTCCCCAGGAAAAAAATGCTTTTAGGGCAAAACTTCTTCCCAGAAGCAGATACAAATGCTTTTGCTGTGGTGCCTTCTCATAAATGGCAGACATTTACTTGTGCCCTGTTTGCTGAATGTACTGATACGCATGACTGGGCTCACTAAATGCCGCAAAAAAAGTTTTCATGTTTCTTTGAGAAATCTCATTCTTTTGTATTTTATAGAAAGACTGGACTCTTGAGTGGGCAGCCTCTGGTAAAAAAAAAAGCTAAAATTTTAAAGGAAGTGGTTGAAGTAACTTCTTTCAGTAACTGGTTTGTCACAGTGCATTTTTACTGATTCTTGAGCTGAAAGAGAATCCCTTGCTCATCTACCTTATTGGTGTATGTGCCTATGCTTCTACCAGTGGTATGCTCTTGCATTTTCCAAATGATTCTGGTTCATTTGAAAAAAGCTTTAGGAAGCAATTTGCCAGTCCTTTTTCTGCTTATTTGAAAGGTAAAAAATTTCTACACTGTGTCTTATTTGCTCTTGTCGCTGCAGGTGGTAAGATCATAGATGTCGGAAAGCTTTGAACTAACCAGTAAATGTCCATAAACTTACAGTCCTATTTAAATGTTAAGAATTTTAAAAACTTAATTCAGTTTGGTGGATTTTTTAATGTATATCATTATTTGTTTAATCCGATATGAACACCATTCCTTTCTTGTGTATCTGGTAGATATTTCATGTTTGGCTTGTTTGGGAGAGGGCTCTGTGTCTATGGCATCCTATTTAAATCTGTAATACATGACATGCATAACATCTTCTGGCTAGGTGGCACCATATGCCAACAAACTTTATGTGAGTCTCCATCAGTTGGAGTATTACTGATGGTGCCATTGAGATAGAGGGGAATTTCCCAGGGTGTTTTGTAGTATCACCCAGGGTTTCTGTAAAAAATTGAGAAAATTAAGTGCATTTCTTTTATTTTTTCCTCTAATAACTGCTGTATCCAAAAGAGTATTGGAGTAAAAATGTAAGCAATGGTAATAGAAATTTTAGTTCTGTTCTTCCACAGGGTAGAAATGTATCAGTGAAATTGTAAAATGGTCTAAATAACTGATCATTCTTTTCTCTTTTGTATGTCTAACATCAATCTCGGGTTTTAGCACAGTTTTATCTTCGGTGGCAGCAAAGGGAATGTTGTGACTGTATTGCACACATTGCAAACATCTTTGTAAACAAGGATTCTGCATGAAGCAACTTTACTCCACTGTCTGAGATACACAAGTACAGGGATAGAATTTACCTAAGAATATTAGGAAAAAATAATAATAAAAAGTCTTTCTAATATTCCTCCCTTGCTCTTTATTAAAGAAAAAATAAGAAAGAAAAAGCACAAAGATATTTTTAACGTCACATAGTTCTTTTCCTTTTCGGCAGATGCATTGCTATGATGAGAGATTTATGCAGATGAGACCTGAACAGCTGACCAGCAGAAATAATCTGATTTCTCCACCCCTACAGTGCAGAGCAAAGGGCTGGTCCTTACCACGCCACTCATTTTTGTGTTTGTTGCTTTGCTGTTTATCTACCTGGCTACAGTAGAATTTGGAGTCTGTACACCATTACTTCCATATGGATGGAAACACACTGCTCTTTCTTTGTTTTTTTCTACCCTTCTACCATCCTTCTTGGAATATGTTTTATTATAAATGCTGATCTGTGTGCTGATAATGGGAGGGGAGAAAATGCCCATCCACCTCTAGGGCATCGTCGTGGGGTGGAATTTATTCCTAGTGAGTTTAAACCCTCACTTGACTGTTGCAGAACTCAGTTCATGTAGATTGGGTTTGTGTTACAGGAGGATATGTGTGTATGTAAATATTACGGTGAATTATGTGTTTAAAGATCCTTTAACTAGGTGGTGACTGGAAGTAAAGGGGCAGGGGGTGGGAGAGTGGGAAGAGCCACAGTTGTTTGGAAGCCAGGGGGCAATGCTTTGCAGTTGAATGATTTTTCCCAGACTGATCAGAAATTACTGTAAATCTCAGAAAGACTGGATGTTATTTTTACAAGGAAAGACCCCTTAGAAGGAGCCCTGTGAAAAGCAGAATGCCCAGCTCTCTGTTTGCTTATGGGGCACTCAATCCATTGTTGCAGGATTTAAACTTGGTGAATCTGTAGTGGAATTGTGAACTAACACTAGCTTTATTTAGAAGGGTCAATCTAGATAACATGAAACACCTTGTTTTGTGTTTGGTTTGATTCTTTGGCAATTCATTACATGACAGAGCAGAATCTGAAGTTCTGCATACTGTCCAAATAAGACACTTCATTTTACATGGGAGAGGAAGAAAGGTTTAACAGCATAATGAGATGGAAAACACTGATAGGCAGTATTTCTTTCGCTTTTTTATGAACAAAACGTAGATTGTTGCTAGGAAATGGTAGGGTGTCAATGGAACACTCTTATGACAGCACTGTAATTTTTGTTGAAACAGAGGCTGAGCAGTCAGCACAGCTGTAGGTCTACTGCCTAAGGATTTTTGCAATGTGTTTAAGAAAACAGTCTTAATTGTGTCTGAGCTTTTGCTTCTTTTGAACATACACTGGGAAAAACAGGTTGCTGATGAAATCACGGCTTTATACATGCCTTTATACAACAGCCTTGCTGAAGCTCTGATGTGCCTGCAGTCCTGTTTTTTCAATCATTTGCATCCTCTGTATTATCAGCTGACGACTTGTGTGTTAACTGTGTTATGTCCCATAACCATTTACAATGCTGGAAAGATCCAGGAAAGGAAGACAGAGACCTGTAAATCCAGTAGCATGCTGCATTTTCCTGAGAAGCTCAGGAATTCTTGGAAGCGATGACAGATGAGGTTGTCAGATTCAGGGGACTTCCCATTTATCTCTGTCTCTGGAGGAGGAGATAGGTCTAAACTCGAAAGACTTGAAGAATCCTACTGACTGTTGTGAAGCCTCATTTTGATGCTCTTTTCAAAATATAATTAGTGCATACCATCTGTAGAATGTAGTGGGAGGTTTTGATTCTAACACTGACAAAAGTATAAAAGAAAAGGTAGCCAAAACAGGCATTTCTCACCTGTTTGCCAAAGTGTCTCTATGTTCTAGCTGACAGATGATTTAAATACAAGAAATATTGAGACTTTTTTTTCTTAAATTTCTTCCTCTTTTAGCAAATATTAGAAGAGGCAAAATCCTTTAACTTCTATATCTCTGCACTGGTCCTTTCTGAATCAGATCTTTTTCCTCCAGCTTAGCTGCTGTTCTGTTTCTGATGAATAATAACTTGGCCTAGACATCATAGGAAATAATTGTATTTGGGCACACAATGAGACTTCCTGGACTGGTGAAGAAAACACACATTCCCATTGTCCTCGTGTTGTCTTCAGTGAGCAGTCATTCTCTTCAAAATATTGGTAATTGCTGTCATGGTAACAAAACAAAAACATGGTGTGGCAACTATTTAAAGCTTTGCACATGTGATATCTCTCCTGGCTGTAAAACATTTATGTTTGTAACCAGAACAAGAGGTGTCCTCTAGTTTAAGCCTAGCGTGTGTAATTTTTTTTCTGAACAATGGCCCGGGTGTATGTGAGGGTTTGTACTGTTTTGTTTTGTGTTGTTTTGTTTTGTTTTGTTTTGTTGGGGTTTTTTCAGGCCGATGGGCAGCAGCTTTAGAGGTGGGAGTGGAATGACATTGCAGAGTGGTCAGCTTATTCCTAGTAGCTATTTGCGCTACCGAGCACCTCTGCAGCTGGAATGCTTGCCACATTCGTGTTTGATTCCAGGGAGGAGCATTCAAAGAGGTGGAAGAAAGAAGATTGTAATGGAGGATGAATTAGCTCCTAATACTAATAATTAGACTTTCAGTCCACGCAGTTCTGTGGCATGTCACAGGCTACCTAAAATTTGAGAAAAGGTGGAGAGTGATATTTAGCTTTCAGTCAGGATGTAGAAGAAATCTGATAAAAATACATTCTCCCTTCTTAATATTGAAAATCCACTCTTGCCAGCTGAGAAGGAAAGCTGCAAAGTTAACATAGGTTTAACTTGCACAAGAGGAAGATAAGCTATGCTGGATAATTTTTTTCGTTTTCCCTCATTATATTGAAACTCTTACCAATAAAGCAAACATTTTAAGTCATTTGATGCAAAACTGGTAGAATGGGCACATGCTTGGTCACAGTTGGTTTGCCTTTGAGTGAGTTTGTCATTGATACACTTGATGCCTTCTTAACTTCTTTTAACATGTTACTGGTCTTCCAGTCATCATCTCAGTTTTTCAACCTGTTGCTGCTACAATTGACCCAGCAGTAAAAAATGTGCTAAGAAAAACTTGAATGATTCTGCTCCCGTCTTTGACAGAAATAAACATGAACATATCATCCGGAATCAACACTTTTATCTCTGCAAGGCCAATGTGTAAATTATTAGATTATGGAAACAAGTTTCAGGTTTTGAAGATATTCTGAATTTGAGGGTTTTTTGGATGGCTTGGCCGTATTAACGAAACTTTGTAATTGTTCATACATGCACTGTCATTGTGTATATGAAATTCCATATCTTTTATTAAAGCAGCCTTTTACTACAATTTGTAAGCTCACAAGCAGAGAGAGGGTATTCTGCTCTTAAATGTTTAGAAGTGCTCTTCTAAAAATAATTTTGCTGCCTCAAGGTATGAAATTGATTAAAGCATTGTGTCTATCTATCTTATGGACCTCTACAAATTTATTTTAAAAGTCTGTCACATTGTCTTATGTGTAGAATTAGGCCATTGCAGTATCAGTATCTGCCTTGAAACTTACTCAAACTTAGTCATGTTTTTATCATACTTGTTAAACTAAGGCTAAATTCAGAAATGTTACCTGTATTGAGTATATTTTTCACCTTCCTTCAGTTACTACATGGTATCTTTGCTAACTTCCTCCCCTGAGTTAGACAGTGTTAAAAGGACGCAGTGCCTGCTGCTTGCCAAGGTAGTAAGGAGAACTGATCATTATGTATCAAAATGTAGGTGAGGAGCTGAAGGAGGGAGAATCCCTGACTGTGAGATTGACTGATAATATAGTGCACAGTAAGCAATTCTTTCACACTGTGGGATCACAGAATCAGTCAGGTTGGAGACCTCTGAGATCGAGTCCAATCTCTGACTGATCACCACCTTGTCAGCCAGACCATGGCATGGAGTGACACATCCAGTTGTTTCTTGAACACCTACAGGGATGGTGACTTACCTCCCTGGGCAGCCCATTCCAATGTTTAACAGCCCTTTCCATGAAGAAATTCCTCTTGATGTCCAACCTGCACCTTCCCTGGAGCAGTTTGAGGCCATTTCCTTTTGTCCTGTTGCTTGTTGCCTGAGAGAAAAGGCTCACTCCCAGCTTGCTACAACCCTATTTCAGGTGGTTGTAGGAGATTTGTATATTAGATATTTGTATATTATTCCAAAATACAACATGGTAAATGTGGGTTGGCCTTTTTTTTTTTTTTGCTCATTCATTTTCAGGCTGACAAAAAAAGCCAAGCACTTGCAACCTAGGTGCTTATAGTAAGGGTATTATAGACTTTGATGACCACAATAAGAGGCTGTGGAAGCCACGAATTACTGATGTGTGTTTTACAATCAATCAGAAATGCTCTCTCTTTCTAGTGGTTTTGTGCATAATATCTCACTTCTTGGCAGAGTTAACCACATTCACTGCAAATCAAACAATACCATCAGCCTTTTTTTCAGTAGTTGATAAAGAAATCAGCTTCAAAAATTTTGCTTCCCTTCCAGATAAAGGGCAGGAATTTACATCTCTTACTGTGCTTCCAGTTTGTTTCTAGTCTATCTCTAAATACCTGTGTTAGACATCAACAGTTTTGATTTGTTTTAGAATAATGTTAGCTCATCAATATGGAGTCAATTGTTTTGAAAAGTTGAGACTGCAGAACTGACATGGAAGCACAGGAAAAGGGATCTGATGGAATTCCTACTCTGAAGTTTTTAATTCAAAACCTTCTCTTTTCCCTGGTCCTAGTCCTGCAAGTGGGAATAGGCTTTGTATTTCTGTCTATCATGGTTTCATGTTTACCCTGCTAAGCAGAGCTCAGTACCTGTAAAAACACATGGACAAACACAAACTCTGCTGTGTTTTCACTCCAGGAGGTCACAGTCACCCTACCCTAGTTCTGAACAGTGTCATTTACTTACAATGGTATGAAATGTATTGAATAGGCATGTGTTGGGATGTATTTTCTTCACTCACTGAGCATTTTTCTTGCACTATAAAAATACTTGTTCTGTCTCATTTTCTGGAGCACATATGAAAATATTTTTTAAAAAATAGTAGTAATAACAGCACTTCTCAAGCCATGCAAATTTTCAAGTATAATTTTTTAAACGCCTTTCAATCTTACACTTGCATGGTTGCAGAAGAAATATGGCATTTGAACTTCTAAGGCTAGGTTAGCTGAATGCTGAATGCATATTATATAACAAAGCTAAAACCAACTGCTTGTAACTTCATGTATATATTTGGTTTATATAGAGAAAACTGGAAAATTTTTTGTATTCTCTGCTGATAGTATGCATGATATTGGATCTAAAAATTTCTACATACAGCGTTCTTTAAAATATTAATCTGGATGAAATATCTATTGTATCTGTTGTGCAAATGTTTTTTGAAAAGCCATGTTTGTCTTTTTTTCCACTCAGTTGAAGGATGCTAATCTAATAAAGTATAGTATTCTTTCAAATGTTCACAGGCAAGATTTGTATGAATGGCAAAACAGTAGAAATTGCTATCTTATGCATTCTGAACCTTGTTTGATTTTTTTTCTGTAACGACACAATGAACAAAATCTTGATCACAGTGAAGATGATTTGACTTAAGTGGAGGCAGAATTTGCTGCAGGTTTCTAGAATGCTCTTTCCTGTTCTGTCTGTTGCTGAACTATGAACAGCATGAGGAAGCTGGTCAGAAGAATCTGAAAATGTCAAAGGGAGAGAGGAGGAAAACACACTGTATTGGGAACCTGTGATAGGGAAAACAGGGCAGGATCTGCCTTGGTCTTCTCTTCACATTTAGTCTGAGTCGTTTTTCTTGTGAACAACCAGATGGTGTTTCTCTCTTGCTGCCTGTCTGCCGTCTAAGGAAAGCAGTAGTTGTCTAAAGTAATGAAAATCTGTAGGTTGACCATTATTTAAAGGATTGATGGTTGAAAAATCAAACAAAGAGTAAAACTGTGGAAAGCAATTGATGCTGTTATAAAAAATGTAGGAAGGAGGGAGAGAGAAGAGGAAAAAAGTATTTTGGTAAAAAAACAGTAGACAGTCACCCTTTTCTGCCATGCTGTGCAAAGGCAGAGCTGAAAATACTGGGCTTTGCATTTTGACACTTGGAGTGAAATGGTAATTCCTCAAATTTGTTTGCGATCATGTCTGAGGTTTCTCGCTCTGGGAAAAGTGGCGAGCCCCGAAACCCCACGAAAGAAGGCTGCCGCGGCGAGCCTCACACACGTGTCGGACCGGGCGCCGCAGTGGGTGCCACGGGGGCGCGAGCGGAGTGTTCCCGAGACAGAGGCAGGCAGGAGACACGGCGATTAAGGAGATGTAGTCTCTGTGTTCTCGGAATGCAGGGTTTATTAAGGAGCGGCGGGACGGCGAGGGTGCGTGGCGTCGGGAAGGGACAGAGGGGACAGACCGAGCTGGGTTCCCGAGCGCGCAGAGCGCACAACAAAGGCAAACACGCGGTTAAGACGGGGGGGCAGGATGGGAGGAGTTTGCATGGGAGAGCCAACCGGGACCCGAGGGATGCAGGATTGGCAGGGAAGCCAGGGAATGGGGATACAAGGAGGGAGGGTACAGAACTTTGAAAACCAATAGTAAACCTCAGGTAGAAGGAACAGAGTAGAACATTCTATCTATTAACTCCATGTAGGATAAAGAGGAGGAGAAGTCCAAAAACCAATACTCTTGTTCCCTGATGCATATTGAGGAGGCTGGCTGCAAGGTATCTTGGGGGACCATCTCTTTGTCACCCTGAGCTAAAGGTCTCCTCAGACCCATGGCTCTTCTTCAGGTAGGTCTGCCTCCAAGCTTATCTGAGCTAAGGTCATTGCAACACATGTCTATTTGTGTGGTTTTTTGGACATCTGCCATTTGTGTGTATGCCTTTAGCTACATATTGTGTATCTCCCCAAGCTGAGTAGACACCATGCAGTGTAGAGAAAACTGCTTCCATTTCTAGGTCACCTGTTGGTTTAGTCAGTTTGGTTAATCCTGGTAAAGGGCCCCGGGAATATGTAGGGTTGCATTTTGAAATCTGGACAGCAAACACCACTCTGTTTATCAAGCACAAACAGGTTCTACCTTTTGAAAGTAGAGGCAGATCTTCCAATTAATATTTTTTGTGCCATTGTATACTAGATGAAGCTCTAACAAAAGTTCTTTTGTGCTTTGAGAACAATCAGTCTGAAGCTTGTAATATTATTGAAGGTTTTCGCATTGTTGTTCTTTTCCATTTTCTTGTTCTTTTGCTGCTACCTCCAAGCCAGAGTTCTGACGGTTTTGTTCTCTTATCTTCTGGTCAGCAAACTACGATGTGAAACCTGTCCCATTGAGCTCACACAATACAGGTTAAACTGCTTCTGACATAAGACACACAGAAAATTTGTAACACTGTTCCTGATGAATGAAATCACTGAATAATTTTTGGAGGATTAACATTTCACTCCTGCTTTTAAAACAAAGTCAAAACCCTCTGGATTATGACAATGAATGAATGAAGAGTTTATGTGTGCACAGGTTTTCTTAAACAGTAATGTGTAGCTTCTGTTTCAAATTATTTGCATCTTTAGGTCCTCTGTTTTAAGGTGCTTTCTTTGTCTAAAGGCTTGGCCAATGTTAATAAAATATAAATATTTATACTGGCCTTTGAATTGTTACCTGACTCAAGCAATAGCTTAGCAACTGAGATAACAGAGGAGGTTGTCTCTAGCATTCTGTTCTTGCCATGCTACTTTGCTGCCAGAAATGCTTTGAAAAGCTCCAGAAAAAATCATCTCCTGGCCTGTGGTGCATGGGGACTAGAACATTTTTGAAGTTTACTACTAGACAAACTGGCTTGCAGTGACTCATGGCGCTATGCAGTAGTATTCCTGTTGTAATTCAGGACAGCCTTGTAACTTGATTTAAGAAATAACTGAATTGAGGCAGGTATAACACTGTGGGTGTGATGAGCACAGAAATGCTCGTTGATATTTGCACTAAATAAGAGAGTTGCAGACATAATCTTCTAGCAGATCTTCATGGACTTGCTTTAAGTGAAGCCCTGCACTGCACACAGGCGTGCATCTTGTGCCAGTATATGTAATAGATGTGTGTACTTCAGATAAAGAGTAATGCAAATAATTCTCCATGTCAAAGTGCTTCTTTTGCTGCTCATCTTTTTGTTTTGTGTGTTGGGGTTTTTTTGGTTTTTGTATTTTGGGGTTTTTGTTTGTTTGTTTTTTGTTTGGTTGGTTTTGGTTTTGGGGGTTTTTTGTTTGGTTGTTTGTTTTGGGGTTTTTTGGCGGTTTTTTTTGTTGGTTTTTAAAAAAGAAACTAGATATGTCTATAATTTCATAAAATCATAGAATCCTAGAAAGGCTCAGGTTGGAGGGAGCCTTAAAGATAATTTAGTTCCAACCACGCTGCCATGGGCAGGATATGTCCCACTAGACCAGGTTACTCAGAGCCCCATCCAACCTGGCCTTGCACACTTCCAGGGGTGGGGCATCCACAGCTTCTCTGGACAACCTGTGCCAGTGCCCCACCATCCCCCTCTGTAAAGAAGCTAAACCTACTCTCAGTCTGAAGCCATTCCCCCTTTCCTGTCACTACATGCTCTTGTAGAAAGTTTCCCTTCATCTTTCTTGCAGGCTCCCTTTAGGTGCTGGAAAGGCCCAATTAGGTCTGCGTGGAGCCTCCTCCAAGCTGAACAGCCCCAACTCTCTCAGCCTTTCCTCCCAGGAGACATACTCCATCCCTCAAATCATCTTGGAGGTCTCCTCTAGATTCCCCCCAACAGATCAATGTCCTTCCTGTGCTGGGGACCTCAGAACTAGATGAAGTGCACAAGATGAGGTCTCATGAGAGTGGAGTAGAGGTGTATTTCATTAATGCTTTTTTAATTGATGGAAAATTATAGGCATACTTTCTTCGTATGGCTTACAGGTTAATCAGCAAAACACATTCTGTTTTCTAATTAAAAATTCAGCAGATTTTTTTTTTCTACTCCTATACCTTGGAGGTAGAGATCAGTATCTTGGTAAACTTGAGTTGTGTTTTGTAGAGTATTAGCTGTGAATCCCCCTTAAAAATTAAACACCACCTGCGCAAACTTAAAATAGTTTTGCACTGTTACACAATTAAGCCATATCTAGTGCACTAAAAAACCTGTAAAAAATGTAGCAGTTGCAAAAAAGAAAAACACCGATTATGATTAACCAGAGATTTATTTCATTTGCAATATCCAGTTCTGAAAGATAATTTGTGATACCTCTTTTTTTCTGAATGATATGACGGGTTGTAGTTTGCTACTAAAGAATTGCTTGGAAAATTCTGACAGGAAGCCAGCACAACAATGTGCTTACATTTTAATAAAATTAAAAGTAAGGTAGAATTTTGATTAATACTACTCTTGGAGGAAAGCTTTTTTCTTTATTCAAGTCGGTCGGTACTTCTGTAATCGGGCTCTAGCACTGATTAAGTTGACTGCTTTATCCATTTATAAAGTGGAGGAAAAGATGGGAATAGTAACAATGCAAGCCTTCTAGTGTTGGACCTTTATACACCTGGTAGTATTTAGTTATTGTCTGTTTACTTCAGGTATTTCTAGAAGCCCAACTACTTTGGGCTTTGCAAATTGCCAAGCAGCCTCATACGTTACTGCACTTGGCTGGTACTGCTGATATTCTGAATATCTGAAATAAACGAGGCTAGTGCAAGTTCTGTACTAGATTTCAGTTTATGCTCTGCAGCTCTGACTTAAAAACTGTATCAGTGTTCTGGTAAATATAACAATATTTTTCTCTTGTTGCCATGTCTAATGTTTTTTGGCCCTACAGATTTTGTCAATTAGTGTCTCTTAAGAGGATGACCTCTACCATGTGGGTCACAGTGGCTGCAGTAAAGCAAACAGACAAATGTTCAGCCTTCTACCTGCAGACCAGAGCCCCTAAAATCATCATCAGAAAATCAAGAAAGGCTGTTTTGTCCTTCAGAGGCATTTACTCACTCTTGGGCTGCAATGTCATAAGTGAATTGCCTGTGCAAATAGTGAATTTATTACTGGAGTGGTCCCAGTATAATAAAAATAATTTTAAAAATAATTTAAAAAACACTACTACTACTACAGTGGTTTCTGTGTAATAATATTTTACACTTAAAAATGCAATCTTGTAGCCTTAGGCAGAAAGCTAAGGGAAAGCCATTTGGGGTGTTGTATGAAATCAGGCTGGAGTGTGATGTTTCTTGAAAATTTCTGATGTTCTGTTTTAGTGCTTCCAGTGTTCAAAGATCAAGCCAGTTCCAAATAAAAGATGAAGTGTCAGCTGTACCAAAACTTAAGAAATGTCATTGCGTGCTTTACCAGTTTCTCTCCAAGTCCTCAGGTAATTCACTCAGATAATATTTATATGCAGATTTGCTGCATTTTATTAAAAATTACTTATAAGATGCAACAAAAGTTCTTCAGCTCTGAGCTTTATTAAGTTATTTATGGACTTCCAGGAGCAAATCTAGCACAGGCTGACAAGGATGATGAGGGGATTGGAGCACCTCTCAAATAAGGACAGGTTGGGAGAGATGGCACTCTTTGGTCTGGAGAAGTCTCATCTGCATGTACAAATATCTGACAGGATGAAGTTAAGAAGAGGGTACCAGATTCTTCTCACCTTATTGAAAGAACAAGAGAAAATGGGCACAAATTAAAATATGTTTTATCAGTTGCTCGAGTTTTAGACTCCCTGTTGGGTTTGAACCACATGCCCCCTTCCCCCACACTGGTCTGGCTGCCACAGGGAGACATATCTCTCCACTAGTCACCTTGAGGTATAGAACCCAATGACCCACTGCTACACTTCTGTGTCTACACAAAGAACATCCTTCAGTGCCTTTTGTGTTGAGATAAGCTTTTTTTTTTTTTTTTAACAATAATTGGCGATCATTATTTATATACTCCCTGAGATAATTATTCTTTTGGTCATGTCTTCTGATCCTTCTGTTGCCGGAGGGTTTGGGTCAGTTCCAGTGGTTGAAGATCGGAGTAAATAAACAGCAAAAAAGAAAAGTTGCTCACTGAGTAAAATGTCAGGGCTTGAAGACAGATAAGCTAATTTTGTTAAGATTCAAGTGAAGTAAAATTCTTCAGCCTACAGATATGTATCGTGAAAGTTAGAGCTGCAGATTGTTATATGTTGGTCACCTTTCCTGTGTCATTTTGCTGCTTTACTACCAGATTTCTTTTGCTCTGTTCTGAGCAATTTACTCTCCCTAGTAGTTTATTTTAAATTTTTATTTATTTTTATGACATCTTAATGAACTCTGAATTCTTATGGTCTTGTATATTCTAAATTGGGAAAAGTATTCTATTCAAAAATATGCAACAAATGTATTTTAGACATGGGATATGGGGATGTTTGAAACTAACTAAGCATTGCTAATATTTTCTGAAAATGAAGAGTTTCCCTGGCTGACTATTAGATTATGTAAATTGATAACAATTTCCATTTTATAGCAAACAGAATCCAATTAATTAAATTAGTTCAATTCCTGATCTATGAACATGAAGAAAGAAGTTTCTGTTTAGAAAATGCTTATTTTTTTAAGTAAGTGGGGTGGTAGAGGAGTGTGGATTGTGGCGAGAGAGTAAGAGGAAGATATAAAGTAAATTATTTAACATGAGATTTATGTATGTCCCACACACTTGTATGAAAACTCAGCAGAAAGCAAGACATTTTTATACATTTCTAAACCAAATCAGAACTAAAACCAACATTTTGTAGTAAAATATTCAGTTGAGTACATGCAGAAAACAAACCATGAAACTGTTAAGGTATGACTTTTTTAATTGTAAGAATTTGTTTTCCAAGTTTAACTTATTAATATTAAATGATCTTTTCTAACCGGGTTGTTATGAATTTCTCTGTGTTGTAAGGATTTCATGTCATCAGTTCAAGATTTTGTATGTCATTAAATAATAATTTAAAAAATCCCTCATCATTTTGCATTTCCTTCTAGAAATCGGAGTTTTAGAACTCTTGAGTGCTGACAGAGCTGAAGGACATCATCATCACCACATTTTAATGTTGATTTTGAGGTACAGGAGCACTGGAGGCTCTTTAAGGCTTCCTTGCAGAACTGCTAACTGTACCTGGGGCTGGTAAAGACAAATTCTCAGGAAAATATTCAGCTGCAGCATGGCAAAACACTAAAACTCACCACTCGAAATTGATAGAAGTCAAGATGTAAACTAAGAATTCCATATAAATGTGTGGTGGAAATAGCATGCAAATGTGTGTTTTAAAATAGAATTTTTTAATGAAAAGAGGTATAACTAGTAATATATTAACAATGGATTCTTTTTTAACTTATTAGTGTTTCATTAATCCATAGAAGAAGGAGAGCTTTTGAAATTTCAAACTGAAAAGGAATGAGTTTTAGGGAGTTTTTATTTTAATTTTTACTTTATTTTGGTTTTTTGTAATGGAAAGTGGAAAAACCAAGATCTTAGATTAACTGCAAATTGGCCTTGCTATGTTATTTGATATAAACAAAAAATATTTCGTTTTAATTTAGATATCATTAAGGTTTGAAGCTGATATTTAAATAGAAACCTAAATTTACAGCTATGTTCAGATTCTATTATTGATATTCTAGTATTGATCTGGTACTCTCTTTTCCATTAAACAGAATGAATGAAATTCCACTCTTGAAAGTAAATATACTCCCTTACATCCCTTTCAATTTTCAATTTTTCAAAGGTTTAACTTCAATACAACCTGAAGCCAGAGATGGGGAAAATATTGCTTTTCCTGGTAGGGCAGTAGAATTTTTTTGTATGTTGTGCTTTTTATAATTTCTAGAGTTTAGCACTCTGTTTTTGTAAATAAGGTTTACAGTAGGCCTGAGGAAGAAAACAACTATTTTCAACACTTGACAAAAGTTATGAAGCTTAGCTTTTTTTTGGTTGGTTGGTTTTGGTTTTTATTTGTTTTTGTGGGAGGGGTTTTTTTTTGTATTCTATTTTTGTTGGGGTTTTTTTGTTTGTTTTAAGTTATGAAAAAGTTACATAGCATTGAGAAATAACCAAGTTGTATTTTCGTTCCTTAAACTGATGCAGCATTTTCAAATCAAACTAGTAGGAAACATGTGCATGATCTTGTTATAACTTTGTGATCATTGCACAAAACAGTAAAGCAATGAATATTTTTAATAAGAGCATAAACCTTAATTGCTTTAAGATTTTTTTCCTGTTACTATAGTGATTCTGAGAAAACTCTAATGCAACAACTGAAGCAACTTCCTGCCATGGAAGCAATCCAAAAGCCTCCTACAGACTGGACATGACGTCCTGGATTGTTATCATTCAGCATACATGTCTTAGTAAATTAGCAACCTTCCCTAGTTGTAGTCCTAGAATGCTGCAGCTTCTTGTCTAGAGGGAAGAGCCAGGTAAGTGTATTTTGGCGGGAAAGTGTCCAGATCTTTCTTTGAAACTTCCAATTTTACAACAGATTTAGTGGGCAACTGTTTTTGACGTGTTAAAAAGGTATGAGACAATTACACTCTTCTTCAACAGTTTAATCTTGGAGAAATATACAGCATGTCTCTCTGAATATCTTCTCCTAATGAACATTACTGACCTCATTTTCATTCCTTCTCTCTTCTGGTCTGTGTGGAAGACCTTTCTCTCCTTTTGCCTGCTGCTGAGAGAACAGCTGAGATCAGAGGCACAGGAGTACAACAGGGCAAGGAAAGGATAAGGGAAAAGCAAATTGTTGCCACCTATTCTAGTTTCCTTGTCTCCCAAACAGCAGCAGAAAAACTAAGCCAAGCCTTCCAGGTCTTTGTGTCATGTCTGCCTCATATTAGGCCATCTCATTTTGCTGTTGCGGGAGCAATCGAGAGCCTTCTGCTCATCCTTAGAAGAGCTGCCCTCAATCTCCCCTGTGCCATTGAGAAATCCCTAGCCAGTTTGGAGGCAATTTAATGAGGACACAGTAATAGGACTAAGATCACAGACAGGCAGTTTCTTATGTTACTGGTTCTCTGATAAACTGAGAATTATTTTATTTTTATGAGAGACCAACCTATATTTTGGTGAAAAGAACAGATATGCTTTTCAAAGGGTTAGGTGTTGCTTGAGGAATAATTCCTAGAAGTCTGCAGCTACAAAAGAAACTGCAGACATAATGTGTAGCCATTTTCTGTGTTAAAAAATCTGCTTTGGAACTGTCAAACTATACTCATATCTTTAATTAAGGGTAAGAGAAACATGAAAAATCATCTGGGTATTAGCAGAAATGTTAGAAAGGTGTTAAATCCATCTCCAGAGAACTTGAAGCTAAACATATCAGTCACAAAATTAAGTGACACTAGTCTGCTAGGGCTTTTTTGGCCCTGTACCTACAGAACCAAAATGGTTTGACACAAACATAAATATTCTTCTTGGCTGCCTTGATGCAGAGCACTGGACTTTTGGGTGGCAGTGCTTAGAAAGATGCTTATCTGCAAGGCAGGAGGAAGAGGGCAAAATGTGAAAGCTATACAAAAGCACTCTTGTACTGTGGCAAAAGAGAGTGGGAACAAAATTCAGAAAGTGTGTTCGAAGTTTAGATTAAGTTTCATGTTATTCTTACTAGAAAAAACAGTAGCAGCACTGCAGAGAAAATCAAAGGTGTATTTTGTGGTTTTACAGGAAAGATTTAGACAATCCTTGAGTTCAGAACTTTTTCAGCCTATGCAAGAGATTTCAGTGGGCCTCTCAGCCTAAAGAAATCACTTTATACCACAGAAAATGAAAGGTGTTGATGAGCTATGGCAAGGAATTTAATTACAGAGATGTTTTCCAAAACACTGTTCTTAGCATCTGTAGTGACTGTTTCATGACAAAGGTATTCCAACAAAACAAAACCTTTCTAGTCTCAGAAAACCCATTTTGTTTGTTAGTTCTTTATTCTGCTCCTGGTTATTGGCAAGTGTCTGAAATTTCCTTTTTTAAATTGATGGAATGTTTCACTTTTTTTTTATATTTCACTTTTTTTTACTTCAAAGAGAAGTAGTGTTTCACATAAATTTTTTCCTACCTTGCCTAGTCCGAGACATACAGAATTGAACAATTGCTTTAAACAACCACAAAGAAGTTTTCCATACAAAGAGTGTCAAAACACTGGCATATGAGAACCTGAGTTCTCTACTTTCATGTTAGTATTTAAAAAATATATATTTTTAATATTCTTTCTACAAAGCAAAAAGTGTACTTTCTTCTCTCCAGATCTTTGATTCAAGATTAAAATCTTCTAGTCTTCATTTCAGAGACCCCAAGCATAAGTTTTTGTAAAGGCCCTTTCAATCCAGACCATGTTATTTTAACTTTGAAGTTGCAGTGAGTGCTTGCATAAGTATTTTCTGCAGTGCAAACAAAATTCTGAGAGGAAAAGGTTCCTTTTGTAAGCTGCATTATGTTTCAGCATTGTTTTGTTCACCTATAAATTCCATGTGGCTTGTGAGGAGTAGGGCATTGCTCCCCCAGGATATTACCAATTTCTGTGTAAAGAAGTGCCCAAACATGTTTTTTGCAACCTGGGTTGCTGTAAAAGATAAGAATTGTCTTGGCCATCTCCAGTTTTGGCTGAAGAGTGTTGAGATACACTGTGGATGTGTTTGTGCAAATTCACCTAAACTGAATGTATTTTAGCCCATGCTGAAATGAAAGTACACTTTGATCTTTGATATTGCTAATAAGTAAGAGCTTTGAGCAGGTACAAATGCCCTTTTAAATGAATGCATTTCATCAACTGACAATTTGAATAGTAGGAAGGCCTCACTGGCCAGGGAGCAACTGGTCCACTTCACTGAGCTGATTCTGGCTGCAACATCCTGTTCTGCTGATGAACAAGAACCATATACTTAATGATGTTTAGATCACAGTCTTGAGTATATATTAAGAGATAATCGGAGTAAGTGTAACTACTTTAGAAGAGTTTTTGTTAAAGTACTGAAAGTTTGCAATTACAAAATTCTTATGGAGGCATCAGGCACCTTTGAGAGTGTCCTGTAGTTCAGTCTGGCTTTTTTCCTGCTACATTTTATACTCACATATGTATGGTGATGGAACCAAGGACATCAATTTTCTATGTTATGAGCATACACACTGGGTTTCTCTGCTTGACTTTAAGTATCAGAAGAGCCATTTCAGTCTCTCCTGAGCCTGATTAAAACCTCACGTAAAACAGAGGGAGTTATCATGCAGCCACAGAATCTTCGTTGCCTTAATAAGAGTAAGAAGTGAGACATTGTTTCCATGATGAATAATTAGGGGGACCAGAAGTATACATTTTTGTTAGCTTGTTTTTAACAGGGACCCATGTGTGATTTGTTCCAGTATTTTTAACTTCGGAAGTAACTGCTGTGGGAATGAAGGAATGGATTTGTACCTCTGTCTCCCACAGTAAAGGCTGTTGTCTACAGCCAAACCACCACCAAGTGGATAGCAGAATTTGTTGTGTTAAATATCCCTAAAATATTGGGAGTTCTTAGTGGTCACTGGATTGAGGAGTACATTTAGTGCTGTGTATGGAGCACAGCTCTGGGTGCAGCTGCAGCTGGAGCTGTAGGTTGGGCTCTGGGTGTGTGAACTCAAGCCCCAGGCAAGAAGTCATGACCTGCCCAGGGACCTGTGGCCCAGCCAGGTGACTGAACACTCAGAGTCACTTCAGGAGCCTATGACTTCAGACTTTCCCCTGCTTAGACTGTGAGCGTATAAAAGCCCAGGGGTTTCTTTGTTTGGGGTCCCTCCTTGGAGGAAACCAGCTCAAGCTGGCGTTTTGATATTTCACCAAGATTAAATTATTTTAAGGATCGGGATGTCTGAGACTCTGCTAAGGAAAACCTGGGGTTGAGTCCACAAGGAAACCTGGTCTGACTTTGAGTATGGGGGGTGTAGCTGCAAAAGGGCTTGGTCCCAGCTTAGGTGATGCCAGAGTGGCTCCTGGATCGGACAGGGAAGTCCCCTTAACAATTGTCCTCCTTTGACCATCCAACGGTTGAATGAAATTATCTTGTAGCATTAAAAGTTTTAGAGTGTTCTCAAACACTTTACCTGTTATCAGTGACTTCTGTCACATACGTGGGCATCAACTGCTGGCTGAGTAGAATGCAGTGCAGCAAGTGGATATTTCAGTGACAAAGACCTGGAGGTACTGAACTAAGAAAAAGGTATTAACAGGTTACTTGAAGGGTCTTTTCTTTACATTTCATTCCTTGATGTTCAACTGCCTTTCCAAAGCTGATAAGAACTGCAGCGGGCTGTAAGTCCTGGTTAACCCCAGTTAAATGGTATTTTGAGGAACCAACAGTGCAGAAATCACTTGCACATTCTGTGTGCTGGGAAGTGCACAGAATTTGTCAGCAGTTTACAGATTGCTTTGAGTAGTCTCAGTTCAAGCTACTTTGATTGGATAAGGGCCCGGAGTTTAATTAATTTTATCACCATTTTGATGTCTATTTGGGTATTTACACCATACTACATGACTAATGTCATGTAACAGCCATAGGAGTGTAGGCAAAAAATGTACTTTCTGTGTTGCCCTACTTTGTATCTGCTTTGACAGGGCTGTCTGCCAAGCTCTAAGTGGCTGGAATATTCACTGAACTGAAAATTGCTGTCAATGTTTGTTAAAGTATGCGATTGTTTATTGTAAACACCTGTGATTATTGGTTAACTACAGCACTTCATGCAGGATCTGCTGAGATTAAGGACACAGTTTACACCGGAAAGAACTTTCTAGAAAAAAATTAACAACAACAACAAAAGAACAAAGAAGTGTAAGTTTGTTTTCTAATGTCTTTTCCCTTTGATTACTTTTATAGAAATTACCAATGTCTTTGTTTTCAATGTTGGACATAGAATGAAGTTTTATTTGATTTTTTTTTTCATACATTCATTTTTTTTGTTTGACTTTTTTCCCCCAAGTACTGTGTGAGTCAGATCTGTTACAGCAAGGTGTGGATTTCTGGCAGTATCTCAAGTAAATATATCATGTAATCATCTGTTTGTTGTTCAACTGATAGCACTCATGTTTTCCACTACCCAAGAAGTAAATGAACGCCTTTAAAATTTTTGGTGAAAAATCCTGAGACAGATACTGATTTTAAAGGCTGTTTTTGGTTTTAGCTGGTTCTCAGAATTCTTGTCATAGCATACTTACTTATGTTTCAGAAATATTGCCTGAAAAGTAGATAAAAGCAGAATGGCTTGTAAAAAAACATGGAGGCACTGAAGTGTAGATTTTATCATTCTAGACGTAGTTAGAGAAGTTTAAACGACAGCCACCCAACAAACGCCTGAATTAAGGTGTGTTCAGGTGTTTGAAGGTATGTATCATGCAGATGTCAAAAAATCTTTGTGTGGCAACTGTTAGAGGTCATTTCTTCTTGATAGGGAAAGGCACCTGGCAAGTGCAGTACTGTACAATATAATTAACAAAGCCCTTAATGAAGACAGAATTTAATTTGAAAATCGAAATGTGTTCTTTTCAGTTGTGACATTTATTGATGCTTGTTTAAATAGAGGCTCATCCAGCTGTTTGGTATGAATAGTTCTGATAGCCTTCGGATGCAGTCTGTAATGCAGAGCAATTATGAGGAGCCTTGACATTTTTCTTAGCATTGTTCTAAAAAGTAGCCTTTGCCCTGTACCCTCTGGGAACATAGGTACTCTCATTTTGCATAGAAGGAAGAATTATTTGTCAAGAGTATGAAGTAAAATTTGAGAGCCAACAAATTTTTTCACAAATTTTCCAACGGGGATCTGAAAACAAACAAATATTGCTTGCAGTTTTGTTGGATTTTTTAATGAACTGTTTATTGGTGCACTGTATTATGACCTATTTAAGTTGTGGTGTGTTTCTACATAGCTGCCCTTCTTTACTGGTGTCTTGGATTGATGATATGATAATCCTTTATCCCCTATCGTTGGCTTATATGCCCAAGAAAGAAAAAAAAATGTGTGGTCCTGTCTCTTTAACTGCACCCAGCCGCAGAGAGAAACGCGGGTTTTTTTGAAAACATTTTCCCCAAGCCTCGCTCCGGGGGAGGATTCGTCGCTCGGCAGAGACTGCGTGCTGGACGGGGGTCGGAGTGAGCTTTGTTCCCGTTTTTTCCATTCTTCTTCTTTTTTTCCTCGTTTGGACCCCTTCTCTTCGATCTGCTTTGCCACCCGGAGACCCAGGAGGGCCAGAGGACAGCAGAGCTCTCCAGGGAGCTCCACCCGGCCCCGGGTGGGGGGCGAGGAGGAGAGGGACTGCGTCTGAGAAAAGGACTTTTTATTCAGGTTGAATAACTGCCTTTCACCTTGTTTTTCCCCTTCCCCTGTGCCTTGTAGGGCACTCTGCGTGGTTTTGTTAAATAAATAGTTTTTTCTTCACTTTCATCTGAGAGGTTCTGTTGTGGGTGGGGGAGGGGGTGTCGGGGCCCTTCGCTCTCGGAGGAGAGAGTCTTATCATTAACCCGGGACAACTGGTTCTGTGGAAATGCAAATTTTCTCTTGTGTATGCACATACTGTCTCTCACAAAATGCTGCTGGGGATATTATATTTCCCAGAGACCAGTTTGACAGCCTTTTCAACTGAATGTTTGAGGTTTTCTACTGAGCAGTATCTGAAAGAGGATTGCTGTGGAATGTATGCAGAGACAATGAAGGTTTCTCTATAATAATTAATAAAAAGAGTCCAGCTGTCTGTCCCTGATTTGTGTGTTCCCAATACAAAGAAACAAGGAATTTTTTTTCAAAGACCTTGTAAAAGCACTGGCCTCTCTTCTGCACCAGCCCCTTATGGCTTACCCCTCACTTACTCAATTGTTTGGGTTATGTTTGCTAGTCATTATTGACCTCTTTGTTAACATAGCTACTGTTGACATCACTCCCTATCCAAGAGAGATAAGGCCTTGTGTTCTGTTGCATCGTTACAGGGCAGCTCTCCAAGTGCAAATTGTTCATCTATATTTGAAGTGTTTGTCTTTAGAGCTTTGTAATGAGAGTTGTTTACATGGGGGAGGGGAGGAGAAAAATCCCTCCAGATGAATGCAGTAGTCTCAGTATAAAAGCCCACGATAATTCAGCGAAATAGCAAGGAGAATGTGTTTTCCAGCTGCTGTTTGTAGATCTCTGTTGCTAGGGTGCTTGATATCAGAGTATACCCTGTCCCATGGTTACGGTCTGCCTATCTTTGCTTTTCTTGACAACGAGGTTAAAGACTATACTCTCATTACTTGTCTGATTAGAACCAGCTCAGAAAATTAATGCTAAGAGAAAAAAATCTTAGGCAGCTTATGTAATCATCAAGATGTTGGATTTCATTAACGGACTGCTAAACCCGTGAATGACTCATTGGAGGGGTGGACATGACCACCTGCCTTGCTTGTACTCATTTTATTGACTTTAATTAGAGGAAACATGTCCTTCAGTGTGATAACTTCCTGCTGTAAGAACAATGTCTTTGCAGAAAAGGGAAGTTTTGCTTCTTAGAGCAGGACTGGCTGCTTACTCCTTGTGTTAAAAGAATGAGCCATTTGACCATGCAGTCAGTGGACAACTGGATCATACCTCTCATCACCTTTATTTGTGCTAGTAGGTTGTAGAGGACTGCTTCTTCTCAGTTCATGCAAACATCTCTTATGTACTGATTAGCCAGTGTCAAAATGTGTCCCAGGAACTGCAGACAGCAAGCAAGCAAGATTTTTTTTCTGGAGAAATCCCTATGATCTGTGCTTGAATAAAACAAAACAAAACCAAAACCTCAACAAAAAGGAAGAAAGTAACACATTAACCCAGGTGTCTGGAGGAAAAGAAAGCAGAGGTCAGGGAAAATGTCACAAGTTTATTTACAAGTTACCAAAATACTCCTTTGGGCTTCTTTTTTTTCTCTACTTGGTAATTACATCTCATCTCTTCAATGGTACACCTTGTTTACCATTTATGAGCAGAATCAATCCTCCACTGACCTCATTAGTCCAGCTGTTGGCTGTATTCTAGGCTATGTGGCTGCTTAGTTGCATCTGACATGCTGTCCTTTCTTTTTCTACCAGCAGTCAGGACCAGAACAGCTCACAGGGCTTAAAACTCTCGAAGAAATCCAACTGCCATTAGTCTGGGCTGCAAATCCCTGGTTTGTTATAATCCCTCAGTGTGGTGACATGCACAGTACTTGAAACTTGGAAGTGCCAAGACTGTAGCTGTTATAAAGCAGAGAAATACACATTTTTAGTGAGTTTCTCAATTTTTCATTGCATTGATGCCTTGCCATAAAGAATTTTCATCAATAAATTTATCTTCTTTGAAAGATACTCTGTCTTAAAGGGGATTCTGAGCAACATCTTCTAGTTACCTTGCAAAGGCTCCTCTGTTCTGGGAGCATGTTGGCCCCAAATTCATGGTTCATGATAAAGCAGTCTCAGGGTTATTCTTGTGTTTTTACATGAGTAGTAAGTGTTCTAGAAACGGCTGTTAAGAATTATTTCTTTGTTATGTCTCTTTATTTGTGCTTTCTCTTTTTTCTGCTTATGTCCAAGCATGGGGACAAGAATGAAAAACTAAGATGCAGCTGGTCATCTGCTGGTTACATTCCAAGATGTGACTTTCTTCACTTGAGTTAAGGCGGTCAATCGGCTCCATATGATTGGTATAAAGGAAAGATAGTATCAAAATACTAATAAGGTTTGTAGCTGTGCATCTGCCACACTGAGCACATTTCGGTTAGAGGGCACCATTGATCCTTTTGATTTTCCATTTGTTTGGGCAACTAAAACCTATTTGAAGGGATGAATAACAGGCTACAGTCATAATGTGACCTACATATGAATGACCAAACAGCATGGTCTCAATTGCAGTGGATGGATAAGTACAGGGTCTGACTTCCACCACTACCAGTAACTTATCAATCTCCTGTTTTAGATAAACATAAAATGCCTGTAAATGAGCTTCAAACATTCTCTTAGCTATATGTGAATTGTAAACATGTTGCAATATGAAGGTAAAGGAAAAAATTAAATGGCCAGTGCTGAGGAGGCAGAGTATTAGTCCAGGAGGATAATTCTCTGGTTTGATAGGAATTACTTGAAGAGTATCAAGGAACACCAAACTGATTATTTCACCAGAGGGATGCTCTAACCACTACTAATGTTCCAGTATTCATGGCCTTTTAAAAATTCTCCTCTGAAAAAGTAGAGTTGAAAGAAACACCATCAAAAACAAAGCAGTTCTGCAAGAGGCCTACTGAAGTTTTAAGTTCCTATAATTTCCTTAAAATTCTTAGCTTTAAAATGGTCCAGTTTCTTACAACCAGTCCTATGTCAAATCATATGGTAACAGAGGGGTTAAATTACCAAATTCAATTCCAAAAGAGTTACTGTCTGTACCGATGTGGCTGAAAATAGCCGATATTACCAGTTCTTAGTCTTATCAGGAATTGTTTGCCAAACTAAATCCTAGACGTGAGAGCATTCATATATGTTCCTGTATGCTCATGGTGCCAACATGACAGTTTTGTGAAATTCCCTGGTTTGTCAGTTGAATTTTCTCTTCCCATGCCTATACCGTAATTTTCTTCCTTGTTTAACTGCTGCTTGTAACATTCTGTTTGCAAAAGGCCATAAATACACCAGATCTCTGGATGATCCAGTATATTTACCACCTTGGTCAGCTGCAGCTTTGCCTAGGTGAGTCTTGAAAATATCCAATGCTGGAGATATCAAACATCTGTGGCAATCCAGATATACAACCCCTCCTATGGCAAACTTGTTCTGATATGTTTCCTAACTTCCAGTATGAAAATGATAAAGCAGGGCCTGTGTATTTCATCTTGGAACAAGTTCACATCTCTAAAATAGCACTTCAAAAGATGTTTAAAGCTTTAGCTATCCATGTTTTAAAGGGGAAGAAGTGGGTCTTATTTCACACCAACATTTATCCAACTAAACAAGGTGAGAATTTGTACCAGATTGAAAAGTGAGCATATCACATTATTCTTGCTAATTTCTTGTGATGAAAATCCAGCAATCGTGAAAATGGTAATTTACTTTCTTTTCTCCTACCCTCCACACCTGCTGCCTTTTTTTTCAAGATTTTCCAGACACATTCATGGCCAACCCTCTAGGAATGATTGGAAAGAGCATGCAGACTTCCATAAGAACATTATTAATGTCCTCTGATAAAGGGTTGCTCTATAAAGAACTGTATAAATCATGTTCAAGAGTCCAAAGCCCTTAAGTGGGTTTAACTGAAGAGATATGGTGGTAAAGCACACTTCATTTTTTTCCGTGTGAGATACTTCCTGACTTCCCAGCTCCACTTTTAACTTAAAATTCTTGCTCACACTGCATTTGACAGAAGTATCATGATTTGTGCCACGCTACATGTTCTTTGTTCTTAGAAATGACGGAAAAACTTTGTCAAGCTCTGTCAACCCCCTTCAAACCACTGTGTGAGAGAAAAATGTTGCCTTCTATTTGCACTCAATGTTGTCTTTGTGGGTTTAGTGGGTGTTTTTTCATTAGTTCTGTGGGGAAGTAATAAACATGGTTTGTATGTTTATTTTATTACTGGACATTAGTATGCTGAGGGCATGATGAAGCAGATGATATATTGCTTTGTTGCCATTGGGAAGGACTCAGACTGTCACAGACTGGTAGCCAGTTTGTTGGAACAGCAGCTTTAGAGTATGACATAATGTGCTTTCAAATAACTTCTGAGTTGGGTCAAAAGAAAAAAAAGTCGAAGGATTGAACACAAAGAGAGGATTTGCCTGCTATCAGGTTGCTGAGGGGCTCTGGCCTAGGTGTAAGTGGGACTGTGGCTTTTTCTTTCCAGTAATACAAAAACATTGGAAGAGAGGATTCCACTTCCAATTTGAAGTGCACTTTGGTACTGGTTCTAGAACAGGCTCCATAACCCTGTCTGTTCTCACCTAAAACTTCATTTTACATTATTTGTAAGCTTAGTCTTATGATTTTAGTGTGGGTGAGCAACTGAGAAACTGTACTAGAAACTACTTAATTCCTCTGCAAATAATGCAGCAACTACTAACACAGTGTCTGTAAATTAATTCCTTGTGACCTTAAAATAGTAAAACAGTTATGGAAATAAAGCTCCTATAAGAAATGCCGAGGTGGTGTTTTGCATTTTGCTGATTCTTCCGTAAAACAGCTTTCAACTTTATTGTTAAGCTTTGACTGTATATTATAACTTTTCATTAGCATAATTATGCTAAATAATTAGCTCAATTAGGCAAATTAGCTAAATATCCCAGGAGTTGGACCCCATAATCCTTGTGTGTCCCTTCCAACTCAGCATATTCTCTGATACAGCCTCCTAGGAGAAAGTAGCATAGATTTTTCTAATGAGAGATAATATGGCGCTGGAAGGCACAGTTCTCAAAACTAGAGCTTTTAGCCATCCTGTGCTCTCACATGACGCTAAAAAGCTCTTGGAAATGTACTAATTTCCATGGCATTTTTCATTCTCATTTCAGGCCAGGATTTCTGGTACTCCATTGCCTTGGTGTGCTGATTGCAGCTTTGCTTTCCCTCTGAAGTTCAAATCAGAGCTCTGACACTCCTTTGTACCCTAATGTATTCCCACTTGATCCATAGGAGGGAACAGCTGGGAGGTGATGGCGTGATGGCGAAGCTGACCAGTATACTAGGAATGAAATTCAGTAGTAAATTAAATGAGAGAGTGAATTTGGTCATACACACCAGGCAGACTCTGGACTCTTGTAAATGCAGCTTTCCCTTCTAGCTATCAAGGTTTTTTTATGTATTTAAAATAGAAGTAAATTTGAAATGGCTCGAGTTATTTATATTCCTTGTTCAAGCAGAACTGTGAAGGCACTGTGGGAAGTATCGTGCAAGAATTGCCTGGAATTCCAATCTATTCCTGTTCACTAGAATTGCCAGACATAGTCCTGGCCAGGAGAGAATGGTGTAGCCATTATTGCTGTATTTTCATCCATGACTTGAAACCGGTTTGGCTTTTTTTGATTGTGTGACTCCCTCATATACAGCATAGTTAGACCTGTTCTCCTATCCTGTCTCTGTGGCTGGAGATATGTGCTAGTTTTTTATTATATCCTCTTGTGTCTAAATTGGCAAATTTCAGTGGAGAGCCAATTAATGTGGCATATAATGTAAGAAAACTCTGTGTGAGACAATACAGAAAGGGATTGTGATTTTTATTCTAAAGGTCATCTTACTTACGTCACTCACTTATATTTCACCCATTCTGTCAGAAGGACCAAGGTGTGTATATTCAAGTGGTGTGGCCAGGACTACTGGCAACATGTCCTGGTTTCTGCTGTAATAGAGTTAATTCTTTTCCTAGTAGCTGGTTGTGGTGGTTTTGATTGGCCCAAAACATCAGTGAAGTGTTTTTAACATCTAGGAGAAATTTGGACCCCTCAGAAGCTGTTGTAGTAGGCCTGGGGAGGTGTCTGAGGGGTGGGGTGTGGCACAAAGATGGTTCCTCTCTGTCCTGAGTGTAAATTCTGGAAGTTTTTACATCAAGTCCAGCAGAGCCAATCTCTGATGGCTCTGAAGGTGATGGACATGCTGCCGGCCAAGTTTGGGCCAATTGGAGGTGCTGGTTACGCCTCTGTGAAAACATATTTAAGAAAAATTCAAAACAAAGCAGGCACACACTTCTTTCACTTCTTTGTAGTTGGAGGAGGAGGAGGAGGAGGAGGAGTGAAAATATGTGAGGGAGAACAGCATGGAGACGCAAAGGTCAGTGAAGAAGGTGGGGGAGGAGGTGCTCCAGGCACTGGAGCTGAAAACTCTCTGCTAGCCACGGGGAAGGCCATGGTGGGGGGGGGGGGCAGGAGGTCCCCTGCAGCCCATGGAGTCCACAGGAGTGCAGAAATCCACCCACAGTCCACGCCAGAGGAGCAGGTGGATGCCTGGAAAAGACTGTGAACCAGTGAGAGTCTCATCTAAGAGTTAAAACTGCAAAGGCCTTGCAAAGGAGAGAAAGGCCTTGCTCCTGGCATGGAAGCAGCCTGGCCTTGGCTCGGGAGAGTCTGCACAGCACCCTATGGACAAAGAGACTCATGTTGCAGCAGAATTGTGTGGGATGTTGCTCGTGAGATTGGACCCACACCAAAGAAGTTCTCAAAGGACTGTCTCTCGTGGGAAGGACCCCTGGCTAAGTAGAGAACCTCTTTTCGTGATTGGACTGACCAGAGGACCCCTCTCACCCTGCCCCCTGTCTGTGTTGCTAGTTTGGAAAGAGGGAAGGGGGGGGGTGAGTGCAGAGACTGCTTCTTAAGAGGGTGGGGGTGAGAGCAGAAAATAACTTTCTGAAGAGAGAGAGAAACAAGTAGAGATAAAGAGTATTTGTAGTAGAAGAATTGTGGTGATGAGTAAATTTGAGACTCTGCTCTGTGGACTGAAAAGAGACCCCACACCCTGCCCCCCACCTGGCTTGTGGATTGTAAAGGAGGAAAGGGGGTGAATACTATAGGTTCATAAGAAGGAGGGGGGAGTGAACAAAAACTGTATGAAAAGTTTATTTTTGCCTGCATTTATCCTCCAACTCTGTTAGGTAATTAAAACTCTTTTTTTGCAACTTTCAGCTTGGAGCCTGGTTGCCCTCTTTTCGTGCATCCTCCTGGCAATGCCCTGTCTAAAACCCATGACACTGGTGCAGTGTTGTGTTTTGGATTCAGTATGAGACTGATGTTGATAACACACTGATGGCTCAATTGTTGCTCAGCAGTGCTTACCCTGGGCCAGGGGCTTTTCAGGTTCCTGTGTTCTGCCAGTGAGGAGCTGCACAAGGAGCTGGGAGGGAGCATGGCCAGGACAGCTGGCCCAAACTGACCAAAGGGACATTCCAGACCATAGAACATCATGTCCTGTGTATAAACCAGGGGGAGTTGGCTGGGAGGGGCTGATCACTGCTGGGAGATGGGCTAGGCAACAGTCAGTGGGTGGAGAACAATGGTACTGGGCATCACTTGTTTCTATTGGATTTTCTTCTCTTTTTGTTATCTTGCTTTTCATTATCATTATTATTTACTACTACATTTAAATTTTTTTGATTATTAAATTGTTCTTATCTCAGCCCATAGGTTTTACCTTTTTTTTTATTCTCCTCCCCATCATAATGTGGGGGTAAGGGGAGGGGGAGTGAGTGAGTGGCTGCTTGGTGCTCAGTTGCCAGATGGGGCTAAACCATGATGTACCAGAACAAGGGGCACTCATTACTAAGTCCTCAGCACATGTCCTAGATTATTCATGATCAGTAACTACATCCTGGTTCTTCTGAACATACTTTTTGTGCCTTTCTAAGTTCACAGGGATTGTTGTCTTTTGTTTTTTCATCATGTCCTACCTCTGAATGTTATTAGACAGCATCACTGTTTTATTAATTATCCTTTCGCCTCTTTTTCTGAAAATAGTCTGTTTGCCTAACTAGATATCTTGATAAGCTGCATGTTTTTGTGCTGAGACTGTGACGACCTGCTGTTCTGCACCAAGGTCTGGAGAGTGGCTGAGGTGAGAAGGTGCAGGGCACTTTCTGCAGCTCAGCAAGAAAAACCTGACAACAAATGGCTTAATAAAATAGCTGCTTTAAGAAGACAGAATAAATAAGACAGAATAAAAAGAGGAATTACAGCGAGTAAACCTTTCGTCCCTTCAGATGCTGAGAAGCATACAGGTATGCAGCATCAGGTGGACCCTGGCTGGACTTTGGCACAGTATGCCTTGCAGAAATTATCTGTGGAGAGAAGTTCCTCCTCTTTGGTCCTTCAAGATAATAAATAATGTTCCTTTAAGTAAGAGACTCTACTCCTGAATGTTGTTGGGGTGAGAACTTCTGGTTGCCCTGTTGGACATGGGCAGGGATGTGCAGGTGGAGCAGGAGCTGCCTGTGGGCTCCTCTGCTGCAGCCAGCTGCTGAGGTGACGCTGCAGCCACGGGACACTCACAGTACAGCCTGAGTGCCACGCTGGGTGTGCAGCACAGCACAGTGCAGATCTGTGCCTGCTTATGCAAGCTGCAATGTGGATCACCAGCTCCTCCGCCTAAAGCAAATGATCAACACACCCACTGATCTAGGTGTTACCAGCACTTGTTGTTTGGTTTTTTTCCCCCCTGCATTCACTCACGTATTCACATTCATACTTGATTCGTACCAGTCCCAGTATTTCTGTTTCTCTGCAATGCCACATTTGTATGCTCCTCCAGGATCTATAGTGGAAAATTCTGCCTCTTTCACTCAGTGCTTTTTTCCCTCTTTGACTCAAAAAAGGTAAGAGATCATGAGTTTATCCCCTGAACTCTTTTACTTGAAAAAATATCTATTTATGAAACTAGTTGTACTGTAAATTAAAACTCGCTGCAATCCAAAATACGGAGCTGCATCAATCAGCATACTCATTTTTCCTTCTTGGTATCAGAGGAATAGCAAGATAACCCATGAGACTGGGTAATCAGACTGGTGGCCATGAAACACAGTGCTCTGATTTATAATACAAAATGCTATTTTGGACATGAACTGACAGAGGTGCTCTGAGACAGTCATTATGTAACCTGAATTTTTTTTAGTTGCTTCTGGGTATAGTTGGGAAGAATGGCAGGAAAAAATTCAGTGGCTTTATTGCTGACTTACTTTGTTGGGAAAAAGGTAGACCATGTAACATACTGTAAAACATTGCCAAATAATTTTCACAGAGATTTCTCTCTAACATGTATGATGCTTTTTTTTAACCCTTATATTTAATTTTGGTTTTTTGCTTAGCACTTTTCTGTTTTACCCAACTGGTAGGCCAATAGTGGTTTTAAAAAATATTTTCCATCTGTGCTTAATAAACCAAATTAATATTATTTTAAGCCAATTACTTATGAATCATTGTCTTACAGGGGAATGTAACAATTCACAGAACCAGAGCTTTGGAAACTGAGCCATAGAGCTCAGCTGAGCTGGTAGCTGCTAAGTCACAGCTCTGAGTATGTTGCAGTCAACTGCCTTAGGGACTTGGATGTCCTTTGAAACCTGAAGAAGTTGCCCCATTGATTCCAGTAATTTTCATATCTCTCTGCCTTATGAGACAAATTAATTTTTCTGGCTCATATTAGAAGTTCTTCTGCTGTAACAAGAGTGTAGGAGCATATTAAACAATTTTCCAAAGTTGAAACTTTTTTTCTTTGTTAATTTAGTACTAATGGATGGGGTTTTGTTGATGTTTGTGGGGCTTTTTCCTCTGTGGCACATCTATTTTCCGTTTTCATCTCGGCCATGCAGAGGACTAGTTATTGTTCTTCTCCTAAATAGGATATACATCCAATATAAAAGTACAAAGCTGACAAAATATATCATGTTTGCTCTGAGTAACTCAACTGACATGATTTTAGTAATCATTTAACCATGAGCATTTAAATGTGATCTGAGACTATTGTAGGAGAAGCCTGATCCCCAGTGTAGCTTTGTTTTTTGGCTGACATGACTTGTATGGCTGCTCCATGTGCACACACACACAAAACACAAACAAAACTAAAGCAGCTCCACCCCCCACCCCCCGCCCAAAAAAAGCAAGGACACATTATACCTCAAGAATTGAGGCTTTGAATGTCCTCTAGCAATTCATGCCTGATTTAGCCACATTTTCATGCCTGAGTTCTTTTCCTCCTTATACTTCCTTGCTCCTGTTCACTGCAAGAGTTTTACATTCTTAGAGCAAAAGTAGCAGAGTATGTTTTCCTATCTCAGGTGCTCCCATCCATAGCCTGACATAAAATAATCTGCTTGTAGCAGTACTTTGACACATCTGAGTGTAAAATTCCCTGTTTGACATGTGGACAAATATTCTACTCAGACATCCTGTTACAGTGGTGATAAAAGTGGGAGAAGTCTAATCTAAACACCTGAATATCTTGATCAGCTTCAGCAAAATTTGACAGAGCGTGCACCAGTGCCTTTTAGTGTGGAAAGAACATTCTCCAACTCCATTGATTAACAGAAAATGTTGTGTTAATTTTAATTATTGACCAGAAAATACTCTGATTTTACTCTAGTTTACTCTTTACTTTGTATTTTGTAGTTCCTTGGCTTTCATTTGCAATAGATGAAGACCTAAATTAAGAGTGGAACTCAGCCCTTCAAATGCTTCTAAGGAACAAGCACTACGTGGCCAAATATAACATTAGACCCAAATCAAAACCAGCACAGAATTTGAGAACCTATTTTGTATTTGACCCTTTGCTTCATGTTGAACCACATGCCTCCTAAGCAGTAAGGAACAGATTATGTTTTGATGTTGTTTGGTTTGATTTATTCAGATTTTAATCTGAGTTTTCTATGGTTTTATTTAGTAACAGTAACTGAGAAAGTAAGGGAATTGCCAATGAACTGCTACATCCTTTTATGTTAACGATAAAGGTCTTAAATTTAGTGGAGCTAGAACTTCAAGTGTTTATTTTAGGCTGAACTGCAGTAAATCCATGTATGGTGCCCGTATATATTCACACTGACCAGATGAGCTCTGACAAAGATCTGTTTGTCTTAACACCACTAGAAAAAATAAAGTATCACAACTAAGTCTGTTGGATAGGCTCATGTTATTGTCTTTAGACAAGAAATAAGATTATGTGGTAGCTGCTTGGATAACAATCACTTAGTTTTAACACAAATCTATGTCTCTTATCAATTCATTTCCTAATCAATGAACACTTGTTAACAGCTGTCTGTCAAAAAATGTCACAGTAAAAGAATTTTTACTTTCACACAAAGAAAATAGTTGTGGAATTTAGTTCCAGGGGCAGTCACCAACATTTGAGATGAACAAATAGGTGGCTTTGAGCAATGCTTCACATATTTTGTTATTTGCTGACACACAGTAATAAAATCTAAACTGAACAAAAAAATACCCAGTGTCTCAGATTCCAGCAGCTAATTGCTGTGAGCACCTCTTCAGGTAGTTTGTATTCTATGGTCAGTCTTGCTACATTTTTCCTCTTTCATTTTGACTTTCCCAGCTCTCCTTGAAGCATATGAGAATGTAGGTCACCTAAGGCAAACAGTGCTGAAAAAGCCTAGCACTAAGGAAACAGCATGGCATGTACATTTCCATATAAATTCCATCAACCTTTTTTACTGTTTTAACTGCAATGCTGGATCTTAGGTGTTAAACTTCACTGATGCTTTCCCTCTCTGCAGTTCTGAGGTACACCTCCTGGCCATTTTCCCTCCTGTAAAAAAGAGAAATGTGATTTATATCTCCTCCTGAGAGTATTTTAGGGCTCTGAAAAAAATGCTGATCTAACAAAGATAGAGTGAAATTGGTACTATACATGATAAATTGAATAAACTACCAAAAAGGGACAACAAAATGTTTTTCAGTGATTAACTGAGGAAGAAAGAAATCAGAGAATTACTAAGGCTGCAGCAACTACTGTAGTCTTTGTCAATTATATGAAATAATGTGGAATATAGGTATTTACAAATGGCTAAGTGCTATGGGCTTTTGAATGTGCTGTCTTTAACTACAAAATCAATGACTTTAACTACAGTTACTTTACATAGAGCTAAGATATTCAGTGGATGAAGGACCTGTCTCTTGTTATAACCTTCATATGCCTGAATGGTTTCCTAATAAAGAATTTTTTCCTTTTAAGTAATGACTTTGTGCTACAATATTTCTATGTCATTCAGATTCCTTACTGCAAAATGGACAATCCCCAATTTATGTGTACAAAACAGGCATGGGGGGAAACTGAGAATTGATAGCTTCTCCATGGAAAGCCTGTACAAAATAAACTACTGGAATCCATGTTTCTTGAATCTTGGTCCATAGCATTGGATGAACTTCAAAGTTTATCCTTTTCTACAGCTGCTCTGCATTGTCCTACTTTTTATTAGTTTTCACTTTTTGGAAGTGCATTGGGGAAGAGAATATAATAGAAGTTGGAACAGCATTCCATCTGAGAAAAAGATCATATGATGAGTTACTCCCAAAAAGGGTTTGTGTGCAACAGAGAAGACTAAGTGAGAAAGGGCATTTTAACCTTTACAACTTCTGAAGCTCTGACTGAAGCTTAAATTTTCCTTATAGTTTTTGATGGAGCATTTGGCATATGAAAATTTTATCATGGTCAGTTGTTTGCAGGACTATGCTCTGTCCTGTTAGAGTGATCAAGTTACTTTACTGCTACATGTGCATATCTCCTGAAGTCTGGCTTCTCTATCTGCATGATTTTATCAATAATTTATATTTCAGCAAAATCAATGAGCAGTCCTGATTCCATAAATATAATCAGACTAGATTCTTTACAAAATTACAGTACTGCATATTGCAAAATATAGAATGTCCTAAGTCAAACTTTCTGTGCATGAGAATGGCTGTTTATGCTTGGCTACCAGTTTGAATTTCTGCCACACTGTTAATGCATTTAAATATTCCTTGCAATTTCATATATTTAGAAATACATTTGTACTGCTAGTGGGTATCTGGCAGGTAGCTAGTTTTGCCCTCCTGTAAGTGGCTGAGATTATACACATAGCTGTACATAAATTGACTGTGTATAACACAGTATGACATAGAGACAATATGTATGTTGCACCTAGATATACAAATGACAATATTTAGACTATTGGTATAACTTGGAAAGCTGTACTTAATTTTCACGAGATGACAGACTGGAGTAGGCTTGATTGATTTTTAATTTCTGTAACTATTCCAAGAAGTGGTTAAAACAAGGAAAAAACAGAACCCCCCTATTTTTCTAAATGAAGCAGCTACTAGGTATTTAAGAATTATTACATAATTTTGATGGAAGTTTCCACCAAATTAATGCTCTTTGATTCACACAAATTTCTGGTTAAAACTTATCATATTTGAAATTTACAAGTGAACTAAAATGACCTTTCATAATAATTATGTGGTCTTGGTGACACATTTCCCTACCTGGGCCTGATGGCTCAAGAAATCCTTTTATTTACTCTTTACTAGTTCTGGCTCAAGACAGGATGTGTCTTTGATTCACTGAGTAACATAAGATTTATGTAATCTACCACTTTGTCAGTGCTACATCTCATGTCTCTCAGTCTGGGAACTAATGTTGGCCACAATGTTTTCCAGCTTTGGTGGAACTGGCTTCATGTATTAGCTGTCTAAGGAGCTGTCTAAACAGGAAAGAATTCTCTCTCTTGTAGAGAACCAGGGAAGAAAGGAAGAAATAGGAAAAGAAAAAAAATTAAAATAACAAAACATTTGAACAGAATTTATATGAGGATAGACCTAGAAATAACAGAAATGGGCAGTAATTATAGAAGCTTGAAAAGAAGCTGTGCCAAATGCAGGAAAGAGATCTGCAGCCCTCCCAGAAGACTTTGTCTTGAAGCAGAAGAAGTGGCATGTTAGTTGATGGAGAGAATGAAGTAGGGAAATATGTACCATTTTATTTTGAATAGATTTGTGTACTTCTTGTAGTGTTAATTAAAATCAATAATATTTTTGAATTCAAAATTAAATTTGGTTGTGTTTGTCTTATTGTGTAGCTCTGGAAAGGGAAAATGTAGAGCAAATTTTCTACTTTCTGTAGAAAGATGTCTGTTGCCACAAGACCAGAGGCAAGAAAGTTCATCCTTAAATTGCAGCTTGTAGGAATTTTGCATTCTGGAAGTCCCAGTCCCACTCTGCTCCATTCCTGAGTTCTAAGGATATGTACTCCTGCTGCAATAGCTTGCGAGTGTTTAATAGGAGTGTGTCTTAGGCAATGACATTTGATCAATCATTTAGTCTGTTTAGAAGAGCAAAAGAGAATTAAAAATGCTAGGTCACACTGAAAAATCATCAGGTCAGGTCTCATGGGAACTCACTCAATTGGCCTGTGCCTAGAAGAAAAGATGGTATCCTTCATCCACAGCAACAGCCTACAAACACAGCTGTACTAACCTCCTGGGGAAATGCAGCTAATCTTAGGATAAGATAGTGAGATCTCAAGGTTGTGGTCAAGGGTCTTTTCTCTTGTGAGAGAATAGACTTCCAGAGGAGACTGAGATAATCAAGGGTTGGACTACTCTCTGAATTTTCTGTGAGGCCCTGTTCTGTGGCAGAGCACTACTGTCTCATCAGTGTACAACTGAATAGATTCTTTTCTGGACTGAGAAAAATAATTCTTTGTGCAAGGATGAGAGAGGGCTTCTGGGAACTCTCAGGAATTAATCATAACAGTGCAATTGTATTGTGTAACATAGGTGTACTGAGTGCTGTAGAAATCCAATCCACGGCATACATGTTGGCATTCACATTATTTCATTTTTTGAAAACAGGTCCAAGGCACACATTGGACCCAATGACAGCATTCTTGAGCTAAAAATGAAAATCAATTCAGACAAAGAGCTGCCAAATTTGCTTTAAAATATGGAAGAAGTTAATTTCCATACAGGATTAGGATGAATCCAAAGTTACATTACTTTATTAAGAGAGTGTGATAATATGGTAGGTTGACCTTGACCAGTCTGCAAGGTCAATCCCACTATCACCTCCCAGCCTCAACAGGAGATGTGACAAAATGCTCATGAGTCAAGACAAGGGCAGGGACAAGACACAGTAAAAACCACCATGGGCAAGACAGACTCAATGTGGGGAAATTGATTTATTTCCAATCAAAAGTAGGATAATATGAAATAAAAACAAATCTTAAAACACATTCCTCCCACTGGTTCTTCCTTCCAAGGCTCAGCTTCACTCTTGTCTTCTTTATCTTCTCTTCCTGAAAAGTACAGGGGGATGAGCAATAGGGGTTCAGGTCAATCCATAATGCTTTCTCTCTGCCACTCCTTCCACCTCATACTCTTCCCCCAGCATGGGTGTCTCCCATGGGAGACAGTCTTTCACAAAGTTATACAACACAGGTCCTTCCCATGGGCTGCAGTTCTTCATGAACTGCTCCAATGTGGGTTTTTCCATGGGGTGCAGTTCTTCAGGAACAGACTGCTCCAGTGTGGGTTCCCAGATGGGATCACAGGTCCAGCCAAAGAACATGATTCATCATGGGCTCCTCTCCATGGGGTCACATGTCCTGTCAGAGGCCAGCTCCTGCATGGGCTTTTTCATCTTCGGTTCACAGGTTCTGTCAGGGACCATCCACCTGCTTGGACATAGGATCCTCCACAGGCTGCAGGGTGGATGTCTGCTCCATGGGCTGCAGGGGCACAGCTGCCTCACCATGAGCTGCACCACAGGCTGCAGGAAATCCCTCCTCTGGTGCCTGGAGCACCTCCTCCCCCTCCTTCTTCCCCTCCAGACCCTGGGGTCTGAATAGTTGTCTGTACCGTTCTCTCACCCACCTGCTGCTGTTGTGCAGCATTTTTTCCTCTTGTTAAATATGCTATCACTGTGTGCTGCCACCAGGCTCAGCTTTGGCCAGCAGCGGATCCATCAGAGCCAGCTGGAGCTGACTCTTTGTGACATGAGGGCAGCTTCTGGTATCTTCTCATGGAAGCCATTCCTGTAGCCTGATTGCTACCAAAACCTTGTCATATAACACAAATACAGATAGTCCAAAAATTGGCTTTTGTGATTTTATACTAGACCTTTTTAAATTTGGTTGGGAGGTGTTAAAGACAAGCATCTTGAACAACAAACACCAGTTGGAAGAATGGAATAAGGGAACAAACATTTTATCTTATCCCTATCCTGGCCACTGGAGAGGGAGGTATCTGGTAGATTGTGAACTGAAGGGTTGAAAGGAGACCAATGTGGATTAGACTGGCAGCACATACATGCCCTGTGGTAACACTGATTTATTTTTGTGACTCATTTGCCTTTGCCAGAACTTCATGATGCCACATTTTCAATAGGATGACTTCAGGACTAGGAACTAAATTACTAAATTCAGTTAAATTAAACTGCTAAATTAAACCTCTAGAACCCTCTCCATTTGAGAACACAGGATCTTTAAAATGCATCCAGAAATTAAGTGTCAGATTATTTGATAAAAAGCTTGTTGCCATGCTCTAAATGTAGCACAGAACAACAATATCGAGCAGGGGAACCTTCATCCTTATGGAGAACTCAGCAAAAAAGATTCCCTGCCCCAGTCTCAGGACTGTCACAAAAGAGAACTGATGCTCATCATCCAGGTCTGAAACACACCAGACAAGTCTGGAAAGGCTCTCCATACAAACTTGGGGGTTGAAGTCGGGGCTACTGTCTAGAGGGTATAACACGTACTGTGGAACACAGGGGAATAGGACAGGAATAGAATAGAATAGAATAGAATAGAATAGAATGTTCATCAAGTCCAACTGCCTGATCACTACAGGGCTGATCAAAAGTTCAAGCATGTTATTAAGGGCCTTGTCCAAATGACTCACACACTGACAGGCATGGGGCATCGACAGCCTCTACAGAAGACCTGTGCCAGGGTATGACCATCCTCTTGGTAAAGAAATATTTCCAGATATCAAGTCTGAACCCCCCCTGACATTCAGGGACTCTTGGGATTGCACAAGACTTATTTTGGCAGGTGTAGGGAACAAAACCAAAGGCAAAGGAAGGGAGGGCTCAAAAGAAGGGAAAGGAAGAGAAGCTTGGAGAGGAGTAAGTGTGGGTCATAGAGGGCTAAGAGGACAAAAGCAGCTGCCCACGTGTAAACTTTGGTTGCTGGGCAGTATGCTTGTCTGGCCATGACCCGCACCCGATCACCGCCTGCTATCCTGCCTTCTTCCCAAATTCCATTTCTAACTGTTTTCCTGAAGGAGTGGACTCCGTTCTGTGTGGATGTGATTGTACGGATATCTAAGTGTCAGCAACTGAAATCAGACAAGTGATTATAGGGATTGCAAATCAGCAGAGTCATCAACTCAAGAGACTGGAGTGAGTAAAAACAAGTATCAACAACTGCAGTGCATATCAGGTGTTGTATGTGCCTGTGGTGCAAGCAATTGGACCAAGTGAGAGTGCAAATGTCAAGCTAAACTAGGTGGAAAAGAGATTAAGAGGCTTGGGAAGGAACTAAGGCAATTGAAGAAGCTGAGTTCCAAAGGGACCAAGAAATCTATGCCAACTGATGTAAAATCTGAAGATCAGTTGAGAGACAGCATATGTGTGTTGTCTAGAAGGCTTGTCTAAGATATTGGGTGTTGTGTGCCCAGGCGAGATCCACAGTGTGCATATTTATGTGCTGCTGTGTGCAAGGAAATCTGTACCAGCAGCTGGAGTGGGACTGTGGGGTCTGGGGAATAGTGTGTCCAGATGCCAGCAGCTGGGGAGACCTGGTATCCCCAGCCAGTTACTGGATGGACTGCATGCCTAAGCCCAATTACTGAGAGAATCCTGGTGCATGTGAGTGAAGAGGTCTGTACCAGCCCTTGGAGCAGGGCTCATTTGTAGTTGCTGTACAGCAATGAATGTGCTACATTCATTCTTGTACAGCAGCTGAGAAGATCTGGGATCCAGGTATCAGTGGATTCATGGTGCGTGTCTGTGGGTGAAGTCTGAAAAGCAACTACTGTGAGATTGCAAGTCTTAGGAGCTCATATGTCCAGGGTACAGCAGTGGGGCACATGATGGATCCAGGGACAGATTGAGTATCTAAGGTCAGCTACTGGAGGAATCCACTATACATATGCATATATTTCCTACTAATGGTCTTCCATACTGATCAGCCAAAGGGCAACCAGATGAGGCCATTGGTGCTGTTTGTGCTTTTGTGAGTGCTGAGTGTTTCTGGCTGTATTGATCTGTGTAGCTGTCCCCGTGTGTATATGCATGTATGCATTGCAGAAATGAGTTTGTACGTCTGCGCCTATCTAGAACATGTTTAGTTTCACTACTGGGTACCAATACAGTCTAGAAAATTAAGGGATTTTGAGCAGCCCTGTGGAGAAGGATGTGGAGGTGTTTGCAGATGACTTTGATTTGCACTCTTATGAGAGATCACAACTGCATCTGCCCTACACTACCACAAAACCTTCATTCGTGGTATGGCCAAACTCAACCCTAATGTCAAGTGTCCTTTAAAGCCCCTTTATGAAATTCTGGGTCATTTCAGTAATTGCCTTAAATTACTGGAATCAGAGTTTACAAGCCAATTTCTTAATAGTTTGTGAACTATTGTGCATCCTGAGGCAAGTATAGGTATATGACCAATTAAAAAATTAGCCATAAATATCTCCTGCACTTGAAAAACTGAGACTCCATTGCACATTAACATTTTGCTCTCCTCCCTCACATCTGCAGGCAGATTGTTTTAACTTCATTCCAGCACAGCGGCAATAAAGTTACAGCCCACCAAGCTCTGTGGGGTCATTGGACTCAGTTATAAATTCACAAATGAGGGTGCACAACTGCTCATTAGATTCCTGCTGCTTCCTGAACTGTGTCTGTGCTCCAGGATTTTGCATGGGATTGCTCCAGAATATGTTGGCGGCTGCGCCTCTCCGCTGTGCCGGCTTCAGGCTGCTCCCAGGCGAGAGGCAAGCTGAGGCTTTTACGGAATGCGCACGGCACCACGTAGCCCAGTCTTTACATGGTTTTCTTTTACGCAGACAACCCAAGCTTCAAGCGCAGACGAGCGGCCATCTGGACCCAAACCTGCCCGAGCGCGACGGGGCACAGACGACATTGGTACGCCTCGCTGTATGAGGAAGGGGAGGCACAGGATGCGCGGGCCTAGCGAGGCTCCACCTGCCGCCGCGCACCTGCCGCCGCGCGCCGGGCGGAAGGGGAAAGGGGGATAACGGGGACGGCGGAGCGCGGCCGCCCCGGCGCCCAATGTAAGGCAGCGGCGGCAGCCCCGCGGCCCCTCAGCCCGCGCGCGGGGGGCGGGCGCGGCCGGGGCCGGACGGCGCGCGCCGCCTATGGGCGCTCGCGGCGGGCGGGCGGCACCGCGCGCCCGCCAATGCCCGCGCAGGGGGGCGGCAGCGCTGCAACGGCCGCGCCGGCTGCGGACACCATCGGCTGCTCCCGAGCGCGCCGGACGGACCCGGCCAGCGCCAGCCAGACCTGCCGCCCTCCACCGTCGGCGGTGAGTGCGCGGGCACCGCTCCCGGGCCGGGCCGGGCGAGCACCGCTCCGCCGGGGGTGGGTGGGGTGCGTGTCGCGTGCCGTGCCTGCTCCCTCCTTCCCATCGAGCTGTTAATCGATCGCCGTTTGGTTATCGAAGGCGCGAGGGGAGGGGGCGCTGGCGGGGGTCTGGCGATCCCGGTACCCCGCACCACCGGAGGGGCGCCCGAGCCCAGCCCGGCGCGGCCGCCGCCGTTATGTAACGCCCGCGGGGGGCTGCGGGCGCGGCTCCTCGTCCCTCCTTGGGGTCCTCCGTGCTGCCCCCCCTATCTTCTGCGCGTCTCGTGCTCCCCTCCGCGAACCGTGGACAAGGGGCCGTCGGGGAACGCGGCTCGGCGCGAATCTGCGCGTCTTCGCCTGCCGTGGGGATGGATTCCGCAGCCGCATCCCCCGGTCGCCATCGGGGAGGGACGCGCGGCCACAGCCCGCGTGGGACCCGGGGTGGCTTCCCGGCTCCCGGCGGCAGCAGGTCCATGGCTGAGCGATGCGGCAGGGAGGCTGCCCCCGCGAGCGTTTCCGAGAGGAGCCGGGAAGGAGCCACCTTGCGCGCAGTCAGCACCAAATGCTCCGCAGTCAACAACAAAGCCTTGGCCGCCGCAGCTGCTGCTTCAAGCGCTCGTATAGAGGCAGCAGTCCCCTTTTATGGAGACCGATGGGAAGAGGCGATTTGCCTTTTCTTTTTCTTTTTCTTTTTCTTTTTCTTTTTCTTTTTCTTTAAATGCGCAAGCGGTAGCTGGAGGGGCTTCGTCTTCGAGAGCTGCTCCTGTAGAGCGTCCTCCACAAAACGAGCATCAGGTGTGGGGAGACTGTTAAGCAGCTGCGGGGTAACAACCCGTGGGTACACAGCCAAGTGCTCCGGGGCGGAAAACAAGGACGAGACAAAAATCTTGTGAATTAATCTGTAACCCCGGCTAGCTCTTTAGAAAGTAAATACGCCCCCTGCCTGCGCGCCCCCCGCCATTCCTCCGCCGGATTACCAGTGATTGCAAATATTTCTCCAGTCCTGGGTAAAAGCTTTTGTACCTTGGTCAAATTATTCCAGGGGGAAGTTGGTTGTATGCTGCAAGGTGCTGAACACACATGTGTGTGAAAAGCGTCTTAAACGCTAACAGCTTCGAGTCATGCAGGAGATGCTGCTGACAACCAGTTTCCCTGTTTATGTTTTGCAGGCTCTACATAGGCAGGTTTGAGAGGGGCCAGATTTTTTCAGATTTTACAGAGGGTTGCATAACTGCTCATGTTTATTTGAAAAGAAAAGGAGGAGCAAACCTAAGCCCCAGCCTGAAATGAAACACGTGATGGGAGACTGTCTTTTCCTGAGCCTTCCCACTGTTTTCTCAGCTAGCATCATTAAATAGCATGCTTTAGAGGGTTGGAAAGTGTTAGCATGATAATAATACATTAAGGTTTGGGTTTTTTTTTTTCTCTAGTACTGTGAAAACTTTGGGGAAAACCAAAGAGATACCTATATGCTTTCATAGTCTAAGGCTTAAAATAGCATAACTGTTTATCAAACCTATACAATGTATTTTTAAAATGGCAGTGGCCATTTTTTTAATCCTGTAGTGATGAGCCACTTTTTTATGTTTTTAGAGATCCTATCCCAACTCATCATTTCATGTCCCCAATCAAAAATAAAATGGTGTTCCGAATGCTTTTGTACATCTCTGGGTCACAGTTATATGCTTTTAAATAGTCCATCATTTGTAGCTGCTGAAGTGTATGTTCAGTATTATAGTACAGTGTAATGCTTAGACAGCATGCCATGCAAGGATTAAATTGCAGATAAAGTTCACGTAGGAATCTCATGCAGTGCTTGCACTTGACCCATGTAAATCTAAGAAAAGATACTTGTAAATGGAAATATACATCCAGCAACTAGTTGTTTCTGTGTCAAATTTAATCTGTGGCTTGACTGTGGTGAAAAATGTCGTTTTATTTAATTTTTATAGTCGATAATGTTCATTCCAGTTACTTTCTGGAGGCAGCTGTGTGATAGAAGCTATTTTTGCTTCTCATATCTTGAGCTTAATTTGAAAAAAAAAAAAAATAAGATACCTTTAAGGAGGGAGGCAGTCAGTTAAGTCAATTTATGTTAAGTGTATTCTCATTATAGGTAGGAGCAATTAATTGTACTCAGTATATCATGCTTCAGAGAATAAATCATACAATGTTTAACCTTGATAATTTGCTCTCAGATGATAAGCTGAAATACAAAATAATACCACATCTTTTTCTTGCTTTACACACTTTGATTGTGTAGGTCTCCAGTGGTGTGTGTCCCCATACTCACAAGCCTCTTTCTCTGTGTATTTATATATTATTATATATATTTCATATATCACAACAAGAACAGTCATTCTGTGGCATAGTCAGTCACTCAGTGATGTCATGTCCTTTTTATTTGCATGTGCATGCAGCTTGCAGGCTTGCATAAATGGAATGGAGTCTCTTCAGCAAGGAGCAAAGTTTGTTTTTGTCTCCGCTGGAAAGACATTTTTATGCTGCATGTAACTAAAATTAAATGCAGGTATATAATTTCCACACCTACTGTTTCTCTGCCATACTGGCATGACTACTGTGGACATAAGTGCTTCTCGAAGCTTCTTCCAGTTAGTTGAAAGGAAATATTTTGCATACTGTTTGTATTGCCATAGTGTCTGGGAGCTGTGGTCAGGGACTTTAACTAACATGTTATATCCAGTATAATGGAACAAAAACTTGGGCATGGCCCCCTAAATATTATGATTCAACATACAGAGCAAGATACTGTGAGTGGTGCAAAAGAGGAATTAAGCTGATATTAAGAAGGGTAATGCACACACATTGGTGTATGTGTGCATTATCCAGCTGTGTACTTCCTCATTCTCATGTGTAAGGGCAAAGGGAGTTGTAGAACTTAATGTAAGACTCCCACTGTTCTCTGAGGGGTATTCCTGGGACATGAGAATGGCCTGGGTTTGGGGGATTTTTGAAATGTATCTAACTTGACTAAACGCTGAAATTTAGGGTAAAAAAACCCCTCAACCCAATATGAAAAATTTCTCTTCAGACTACCTAATTTTTCCAGTTTTTTAGCTTTAAGGTAATTTAAAATTTTGAGATGGAGTTTTTGTTTCAAATTCCTGTTATACAGAAAAAAAAAAAAAAGTCACATTGTTTTTCCTCTTCCTCAGTGTTTTTATAAGGTGTTCTAGCTCTTTCTTCATCTCATCCTCCTCATGTGCCTAAACCCCCCCGAAATGCATAATAGCAAATACACCTTCAGCTGAAAGAAATTTCTGAGTGACTGCATCACTCCGCCCATCCCAAATTGTCCATCCATAGAAGTATTGCAAGAATTTTGCCTTTCACTGTAGACAGGTTATTGGGATACTTTGGAATAGTAATGAACAGAACTGTACATTGAAAGGATGTGACTGGTAAAATACTCCTACATAAATATGGTCTTTAAGTAGCCAGGGACTGTGCATGTGTTACAGGACAAGTATATGTATCCTGCTCAGATTTCAGGACACTCTTCCTGAGTGGGTGTTTATCTCAAGTGCTGACAGAGCAGAACAGACTTGATTTTGTGCTGCTCAGTTTTTTTGGCTCACAGTGGTACGTCCGTCAAAACAGATGGGAAGTTTTTCTTTATTGTTAGTTGTTACGTGTGGTGGGTGGGCAATTCACTTTGCTGCTGCTAAGAGGGATTCTTAATTCAGTCAGGACTCTGAGGCAGCTATGAAGAAGCTTAGGCTCTTACTCTTGCTATTTGTCTTAAGGTTCCCACTTTCTTTTCCTCCTTACCCTTCTTCTGCCTTATAGTGTCCTGAGTTTGTGGTATGAGTTTACCTTGTCCTGTGTAGAAACCCAAGATCTGGCAACTAAGAGTATACAGACCAAAGCTTCAACGCATTATGTGGCCGATGAAATGATAAAAATGAATCTGCAGTGTAACTGTTTTAAATAATCACATGAAGTTAATTTTTGCTCTGTTTGGCTAATCTCGGGAATATGCTTGTGTGTTAGTGTTCATATATTGGGAGCATTTGATGAAACCAGCGCAGAGAATCTTGAAATTAAAAAAATCAACCACATTACAGTTTTTGCTTGAATCTCTGAGGGTTGCAGTCCTAGTTCAGGTTCTTAAATGGTGTTTTATTGGATCAATCCTAAGAAAATTCTTGCAATAGAAGTGAAAATGCTAAGATGTCTTGCTCACAAAATTATTTTTTTCATTGTTGGTGACACTGTTTATTTTTAATTTAAAAACAAACCTGTTTTTGCCTGTCTCTTCTGATTTGAGTGTTGGAAGGAGTAGTACCCGAGTATTTCATCTTAGAGGAGCTTATAGACATGGAAGAACTTACTGATTTAGCAAAAGAAGTATTTCCCTCCTTATTTTGTACAAGGCTGTGGGTGTTTGAGAAAAATCTGTGCTTAAATGTTGGTTTATTTCCATGGATTCAGACAAAACTGAAGTAGCAGACTTTAGGAAAACAGGGGATCATTGGACAATCTAACCTGATTAATGTATTAGTTATACTGAGTTAGTTATCTGAGAGTAATAACCTACATTTGGTAAAAGTCTGTCCTTCAGAGATACTTGACTAAATGTATCTTCTGTATTAAAGGCAGTCTAATGTGCAGACATGAGGATGTGAAGTATTTGCAGTTATTCTTGGAAGTTACCTTTAGTATCTGGTATGGTTGATTGTCTCTTTGTAAGGAAGTCATATTTCTAATTTGCACTGGCATAGTCTGAATTTTCAGCTGTTGAGTTTTTTGATATTTTTGACAGTAAAGAGCCATTTAGTAGGTGATTCAGTTTCTCTACAGAGGTATTTGGATCTCTCAAGAATTCCACCAGTGTAATTTGTAAAGTGTCTATGGTAAAACATCTTGTCTCATGATTTTTCATCTCTTATGTAATTTCTTTGATCAGAGGTGGTGCTTTGTGACTACTAAATCTTACAGTGCTTTGAAGTCTCTGTTAGCTCAATTTTTCTTAGATTTAATTCTGTCCTTGTCAGCAGCATCTGTTTGATTCTCTAGATACTTTTACTTATCTAGTACTATTTAGTACTTATCTAGTACTACTACTCAAAGTACCCCATCTTACTAGAGTTTGAAGTGCTCTTTCTGTACAATGTTTGATTCCCTTTCATGGAGAGGATCTTCATTACTCAGTGCTTTTCCAGAGATATTTTGAAAGGGTTCCATGGAAGTTCTGGGTAGAGTTTGGTCTGGGTGGGGGTGGTGAGAGGATACAATGTACAGTGTATGAAGAAATGAGGCTAAGTAATCTCTACAATTGTAGTGGAACCTCTACTCAACTAATTCTAAAGTGATGACAGGCTCAGCATATTATTTGGAGCTGTAAATTAATTGTATGACTAACTACTGTGGAGAGCAGCTGTTGTCTTCCACTCTTTTTGGACTGTGAGTCCCAAGTCTTTTTTTGATACACCATGAAAAAATACCTCATTTAAACAGTTGAGTCTCCTCTCTTGTTGTGCCTAGGGCAGTGTCATATTCACTTTCTCCTGTGAAGGTGGTTCAAGACACCGGGTTGCATCCTTGCCTGTGTGTGAAACTGTAGAATGTTTGTGTCCTGACTATTCATCTACCAATGACAGCAGTCCGGCAGAGCTTAGGATGAGTACTTATAAAGTGGAATTCTCAAATGGAGTAATGAAAAACAAAAGCATAATAGGAGTTCACCAGTACATGTATGTGTTGTGGATGCCTGCATTTATGCTTTTACTTTCATAAAAAGTAAAAAACACAAGTTAAAATCTTGTGTAAGTGACGTGGTGGGTAGTACAGGATATTGTAGAGCTAGTTAAGAATTAGCAAGATAGAGAATTTTTGTGTGCTTTTAAGTGTTGTCAGGTAAACATGTTTTTTAAAAGAAATAAGTTGTATTAGAGCTATTACTGATAAAGGTTTGTGTGTCTGTGTACAAGTGCTTTGTTTGTATGAAGAGCTGATATTTATGAAGTGGTTCTTTGAAATAGAGGAATGTAATTTACTGAGAGCTAAACTTAGTCTTGTGTGTAAGTGATATTGTAGAAGTAACTAGCTGAATAGCAATAACTTTTAGAAATACAACAGTAGCAATAATTTGTCAATGGTCAAAGTAATCTCTATGCTTGGTAATGTGTTTTCTAAGTTAGATCCTTTAGTGGCATATGTGATGTCATATGTTCACAGTCTGAAATACTGTTTTGCTGAGGAGAAACATTGGACAGTTTAAGTAGGCACCTTTTCTTTTACTCTGTGTGTGTCCTGCTGAAGGTCTAAATGTATTTGCATGATCTGACCAGCCTTGCCCTTTTCCTTAGTGCTAAATTTACATATATTGTTAAGAGCAGTCGAGGTTCAGCCGTGCAGTTGCTCATAAAGCCTGTGAAAGAATTTAATTTTCTTTAGGTAAAGATGGGTTTAACTGTAGATAGAGTTGTTAGCTTTGCTTGTTTTGCAGTGGTCCCTTGTCATTTGCCTACTCTATTATATGCTAGGGAAAATGGATGGCTGGCATTTACTTCAGCATCACATGTGCAGAAATATACCCCAAGCAGATCTCTGAAGATAATTGCCTTGGCTCTGGATCCTACAGATAGCTGTGCAGGAATCTTAAGGGGAGCTTTAAGAACTGTCTAAAGCATTGCATTTTATTAGGAGGATGTTTCATTTCTCTGTCTGTTTATCTTTCCCTAAGCTTGAATATTTGTGCAAAAATGTGGGAAAGATTCCATCTGCTGTACTTTGTCTGTGCTGTTTTTTATTTTTTATTTGGCATAAATAATTACAGACAGAAAACAAATGAGAATTTCCTTTCTTTGCAATTTTGTAGAAGTTTTATAACAAGGGGAAGGTGGATCAAGTACTAAAATAAACCAAATGCAGTCAGACAAATTCAAATGCCTTGCACAGTTTCATAATTCATTATGAATTCAATTAACTCATAAAAATGATATTTCCCGTGCTAATTGAAAAGTTGCTTTCTTTTTTGCTCTAATTGGCTGGAAGGTCTTAAGAAATTTTGGAAGGCAACTATTTGTGGAGCACTGGATAAGTTTTACCAAGAGTGCATAAACAGATTCTGATAAAAATTGCATCCTAAGCACTTGCTTGCTTACCAACACTTGATGTTCAGGAAAGAGAAGCAGGAGAATGCAAAGTAAAAACAGGTAACACTTAACATATAAAACTAGTCATCTGGGGCATATGGTATAAAGGGTTAAGAAACTGGGGAGGGATCAGGGTTAAGATTGAGAACCTGAGCAGATAGTGCATTGTAGGTCATAGGAGCCTGAGGAATTTACACTGCAGAGTTTGGATGTTAGCTAGATGATGGACTTGATACTCAGTGTAAACATAACTTTGGGGTCTTGTGTCGTCGTGCCGTCCTTGTGGGTTGCACTGGAGCTAGGCATTACAGCTGGGAAATAGGGCTGGGCCCGTGCAAAGGTGAGTGTTACAGGAAAGAGTAGATGCTAGTGTAGTACCATTATTGCATTGCAACTGTGCCGTCGTGCTGTTGAATCCTCCCTGCAAACTCATCAATCGCAGTCAGAAATCTGCTTGATTCTTGAATGATTCTGCTGTGACTCAGATTCTGCTGCGTAAAATGTGTGAATTGAAAGTTTCCCTTAGTTCACACTAGACTTTTGACCTCATTTTAGCCAATTCTTGGTTGATAAATATTCTAAGGAACAGTTTTAAAATACACTGTCTTTTCCATTAACATGGATGTATCTGAGGCTATAATAATGCTGTAGTCTTCTAGTCTGTTGTTCTGTCGTAGAACATATTCATTTCCATGGCAGTTAATGTTGTGAGATGACTTCCATTAAAACTGTTTTTCTAACACTGTTTAAAACTTGTTGCAAATGAAAGCAATTAGAGGTGAGCTAGACAAAGCAGATGAGAAAGTACATGGTATAGCCCAAAAAGACAGACATTCCAATTTTTGTATCCTGATTTTATATATATGTACATATATATATATATATACACACACACCCCTTTTTCTTTTTTTTTTCTTTCTTTTTTTTTTTTTTTTTTTGAGAAAAGCATTTTTTTGGTGTGGAGATCCTAAAGTGGTTTAATAGATTTGCAGCTAGTGAGACTGTATTAATGTATTTATATTTCCTTTATCGAGTCAGAAAATGTTTGTTCTTCAGAGTATTCATTACACTCAAATGTGCCTGCTTTATGTGACCTTAATAATTAAAGTAGTGTAGAGTATGAGTCCCAGGGTCCTCATGATGTTCTGAATACTGGCAGCAGAGCAGACATGTTTCTTCATCCCTCTCCTTTGGTTTCCCTATCTGTGGCATGGCACTGATGAGGCAATAAGCCTCATCTTTCTGCTGAGGCAATAAGCCATGAATTAGTTCTCAGGGACAGGGCAGGGAAGGTGCTGTGCTGAATTGTAACCTAGTAGGGTATGCGCATATTCAGATAATTGCATAAGCTTCTGAGATTGTTGGAAAAAATACTCTGGGTTTTAGTAAGTCTTCAAATCTTCCTTGCTACTCAGAGATGGATGACATCTAAGAGCAATTCCCAGAAATCTAAATCAAAGCCATACCAGAATTCCTGCAATTTGTTGGCATCTGGGGAGGGTGTGGATGAGTGAAAGAGTAAATTAATGAAAATGCTTCAGTAGAGTTGGCAGGTGGTCAGTACTGAGATTTTGGGTATTCACACAGCTATAGAAAATTGACAACTGAAACTCACAGAAATAGTAACTTCTTGTCCCATGTCTTATGGAAGAATCCAGGCTAATAAGTGACTTTATCTGGTGGAAGTCTCCCAGCTGTCTGTCTGCAGATGAGTATATATTGTAGTCTCTGGCTGAAAGGAAGCTTGGTGGTATTACAAAACTTTTTCTAATGGGTTAGGCATGTGCTGAAAATACATCAGATCTGCACTTTCAGTCTATTTAGCATAAGATAGTCGTGATGTCAGTGACTAACATCACTTAACATGAGTTAGTTTGATCCCTGGCTTAATCCCTGTATAATGTGCTGTCTTATTTACCTACTGCAGAGTAAGGGAAGGGAAAAGAACTGTTTTTTCATGTTACTAAAGGACACAGACTGTAGCAGTTCATAACACTACACCTAACTGTCTAAGTATTTTGTGGGTTTCTGAAACTCCTTTTTAGGGGGGGGATAGTTGCTCTTTTACAAACGTCCTAAACTCTATCAGTCTGCTTATACCTCTTTCTTATCTGGCTGCTTTTGGTGATGAGGACCTGCTTGGTTGGAGCAAGCAGTATTTGGAGAGGATGGTATTGGTGGGTAGTCCTTCTTTCTGCTGGCTCTGGAAATTGGTATTATCTAATTGTGTACATATTAGACTTTTTGGATGGTGATGAAAGGCATTTCTTTGGTCAGCTGTAATTGTTGGAGTCAGCATCTACACAGCTCATGCTTTTGAAAAGTGACTTAATTTTTACTGAATTTTATATTTGGTATTCTAAAGTAATCACTTTCTTTTGTCTCTTTCACCTGTACATCTTGCTATGGCCCCGCCCCAAATTGTTGCTAATCTTTACTTCTAGCAGAATCTATTAAGCACCTTTTGATCCCTTTGTCCAGGGAAAAAGGGTAAGGAAGATTCAAAATGACATTTGATCTTGAATTTTTGTCAAACAGGGTATTCTTTATTTCTGTTTGAGAGATCTTTTCTTCAACATGACGTCATCTCCTTCCTTATCTCTAATCAATAGAAAAAGTTAAAGGAGCTGACCCCATTAAAAGTCTGCTTTCATATCCTGTGTTGTGCAGTTCTTTACCTTCTAATTATAGTATGTTAATAAATATAGTTCTGTTTGTACTGTGTTGTCTGTAGTGTTAAGAAAAATTTAAATTGAGACTAGGTAATTTTTTCATAAATCCAGGTAGCTTCTTTTTAATATATTTCATGCTATTATATAGGATTTTAACAAGTAAACTGTAATTATGATTCAGGCAGGAGTGTCCATGATAAAATTTGGCAACCACTGCAGAGCCCTAGTTTTAATCTCTCCTTAACTTTCCACTTTAGATGGCAAGGATTTATTTGAAATGAGTCTGTTTTGCATACCTGATTTCACCATTCAAAACTAAAGCCTTTTCTGTAGTGTGTCTGTTCCCCTGATCCAGAACTACTCAAAACACCCCAGTACAAAGTTTGTTTATGGAAGTGTGAGAGAAATAAGTCTGGAACTATCTTTCTAAAGGCCAAATATATTCCTTGGAGATTTTTCCTATAACAGGTTTATGAAGTTTTAATTTATTAGCCACTGAAACTAAGTAAAAAATACTTTCAATTGATACAGCTATCATATTAATTACTGTGTAAAACAGTAAAACATGATTTTGCTGTGCTGTGCAAAGTTGAGTTATGGTTATAGGCAACAAAGCATTAAGCAAAATTGGCCAGCAAGGCACTGACACTGGCTAAAGAAAGGTTTTGTTCAGGAGATACTTAAAAATTGTAGGCATGTGGTTATATTTTCCCATTTCAGGTGAGACAGAGCGGCACAGATGTTTTCTTGTTTATAGCTTGTGAACGATGCTATTGTTGTATCTTTTAAAGATATTCACACCAAGTATAGCTTCTTAAGAAAATTGGTAAGAGCAAGAAGGAGCTATCCCTGCAAATCTCTTGGAAAATTTGCCACAAGATTATAAAATGATGCAAACTGTACATACCTTACCATGGCAAATCTCTACCTTCTTCTGTCCTGTTACTTGCATATGAAGATAACTTTCGTTTTTGATATCCTACAGAGACTTTGTTTTTTGCTGATCTGTATTCTCTTTTTCTAGCCAGTTAATATTAGGCTGGAAAATTTCTGGCTTTATATTCCAGTTCCAGTTGATTTGAATAGATACAAGCTTGAAAGAGACTTCTGCTTTTGGAAGTCAAGCTTCCATGAACATGGAGGTACATCATAGACCTTCATGATCGTATTTTTAATGAAATACTCTTCTGTATACATTGTGTCAGCAGTATTTTTGTTTTCTTCATATGTTCTGTTACTATTGTTTTGGTAGCAAAAGAATGTGTCCTGATGAAACAGAAGATTTGATCTAGATACGTTTTGATAAAAATGTGTGCATTGATGATGTAGTAGCTTACAATTTACTGTGCATGTTTTTTGTTTTGGAGTTTCAGTCTTGGGGTGCTTTCAGTTAAGTTTTTTGAGGTAAAATTCCTCCTCTTTGGACGGTAGGCAGGATGCAAAGGAAATAGAAATGGGAATTGGTTACTTTTTAAACTTCTTAATGACTAGACATTTTCAACCTCTTTTTCCCTCACTGTGCTTCTCTTTTCATTTCATGTGTGCGCATGGAATTCTTTGGCTACAATTAGTAAATTTCTGTCATATAAACTTTAATTTAGCATTTTGGTTTGTTGGCCAAAACTTGTGCTGTGTAAACAAAACAGAAGGATCCCCTGGCTTAAGATATAACAAGGGGTTTAAGCATTTACTTGAGTGTTTTCAAAATAGGCAGTAGTGCTTTGGCCATGCTGTGTTTGCTCAAGTGTGAAGGACAAAGGTCCTTTTAGTACATTTTTTTAATTAAAAGATTGTTCCTAATAAAAAAGCTTAGTAATAACTGCTGCATAGCAAATAGCTGTGGTTAGTTGTGTTACAGTGTGCAGGAGCAGGTATGTTGTGGTTGTTCAAGTGACAGAGTTTAAACAATATAGAAAGAGGTAGAATTTTAAAATTCCTTCCCTTGCTGAGGCATTTGTATTGATGTACCGTATATAAGAACTTCCTATCTGATGCGGAAATAAAGCCTTAACTAGAAATACCTACCAATCTCTGCATGTGTTAATCCCATCCCATGTACAGCTGGGACTTTAGAAGAAAGGCCAGGTAAGTATGATGGGCTTTACAGCTCTTATCTGGCATTTGCCAGACTTCTGGTACCTGAAGCATCTCTTCATGGGTTAACCTTTGTAGCTGCACCACCGATGTGACTGTGGCAACAGACTGTATGCACCTGATGGGGTACACAGACAGTGTACCCTGTAGCAAGGTTTTTCAGTGCCTCTTCTGCCATGCCAGGAGTGCATGGGCAGAAGGCAAAGGCTTCTGTGACATGCTTCTGGCACTTTAGGGTATTTTTTTTTTTTATGAGGACACCTGAAAACAGTATTCTCCGTTTAAGGTTTCATTTAAAAGGCAAAACTGTCCTGTATGTACTTGGAGTAATCTGAAAGTTCTTGTCTGCAGTAATGACATCCCTTCTCAGTATTCCTGTGTCATGGATGCGTTCATTCCAAGTGAATTCCACATCTGCAGTTCTTTGGATATAAACTTGAGAAATGAATGGTCTTGATAACATGAGAGACTTGATAACAATGGTCCTGATAACAAGAGACTATGTCTTGTCATTATTAGCCCTTACATAATATAACATAAAGGTTCTAACATAAATATTTTTGCTGTGCTTCAAAAAAATTTAATTTTTCAGTAAAAAAAAATTTTAAAGCCAAAGTCCAGAAAATAAAGGGATGTTTATTTTTCTTCAGAAATACAAGTGGATAGTAGTGCCTACAATGTAAAGGGCATAATTGTATTCAGTGAGTGTGGTGATTGCCATTTAAGAAAAAAGAAGGAATCAAATATGAAGTGTTCTTTTGTCGGCTGATGTAATGATGGCGTAACTAGTTTTGTGTCTCTGGTTTCTTGCCCTGCCTTTTTTTTCTTCTAAATATACTAGAACTTTTTCCTAAATGGGCAGAGAGTTACACAGTTCTGTTTTTAGACTGGCGTTTGATGGTAGAGGGCTGTGAGTTCATATTAACTTTATAGATAATTTATTCTTTGTATGTTGTGACATGGACTGTAGCATGTAGATTGACAGAAGGTCATCTAGTGCAAATTAATATAATAAGTTTACCCTCCTTTTCTTTGTAGCACAATGGCTGACAAATCTTCCAAGCCAGCAAAACGATTATCCTCTGAATCAAACTCTGTTGAGGGAGCTACAGCAGGAGAACTAAGTGCTCTGGAAGAGGCCTTTAGAAAATTTGCAGTCCATGGTGATACAAGAGCCACAGGAAAAGAAATGCATGGGAAGAACTGGTCAAAGCTATGTAAGGACTGTCATGTGATAGATGGGAAGAATGTGACAACCACAGATGTTGACATTGTCTTCAGTAAAATCAAGTAAGTTCTTTTTAGCCATAATTTCATTGTCTTCCCCCTCCATGTTTTGTAGATACCATTTAAATTTGCCTTCTGTTGCTTACAGATGTTGTGAGACTCTGTTAGTCTTTGTCAAAATCAGTATTTTTTGTTCCTTTACAAAATTTTGGTGTTTGGTCTGAAGATACAGCTTTCAGCTTCTGGCCTGCTCTCTTAAATTCACTTCAGTTTCACAGGTGTTATACTGTACAAAGAGGTATGATGTGATCAGGACAAATGCAGGCTATTCCAATAAACTGGACTGCAGTAAGTGTTGTCAATGTTTCTTGAAAGATATATGAATGAAGTCAGGATGTCAGGATTATCTTGCCAAAGCTTGCCCTCAGAGGACTGAGGCTAAGGTAGGATATGTGCTAAAAGTCAATATTCTAACAACAATTATGTCCAGCACAATACCAGCTCAAGTTTGAAGTGTAGGGCCATACCAAACTGATAGTGAATTTGTGATGGTGACCCATGGCTGTGATGAATTAGGCTTGTCTTGGTGGTCTGATCTTATTCTTGTGACCAGAGTAGAACTTAAGTGAAACTTTCTCCCCAGGTTGAAAACTTAGGCAATCTTAGTCAGAAACCTGTCAAATCTAAGAGAAGATATTAAAGGGGAGATGTTAACAAGGGATTAATGTATTATGGCATGTTCTGTATGAAGCCTCAAATACTTTTGTTTTGCTTCGTTTTATGTGTAGAATTGGATTATTTTTACCTTTCTTCTTCCCCTAGCATCTGATATGATGGTCTTGCCTTTTCTGCTTATTATTACGACAGGAACTGTTTAAATTGTCTCACACCTCATTGTGTTGAAGGACATTCTTTTTAAAGGGATCCCTTAATTGTACTTGTGGCTTGTAGCACTTGGCTTGTGTGCTCAACTGCTGTAGTGTAATGCTCGGAGAACATGCAGACTGCATTGCTTACAAGGTAGTTGGAAAATCTTGCTACAAGCACTGACTCTTTAGAGTGCGTCAAAGTGGAGAAAGGCAGAGAAAAAAAGACCTTTAATCTTGAAAGTTGCTAATACCACATACATAGTTACAATGACCTTATTTATTTGATTGATTTCTTTCTTTGTTTCTTTTCTCCTCGTGGATTGTATCTAGATAATTGAAAATACTACATATGCACACGCCCACCCTCTTGGCCTTGTGTCAGTCCTTACTCATATTTTCTTGAAAGTTTTGTTGCTGGATTTATATATAGTCTTAGAGAACTGGCTTATTTGAAATGGATATTTAGGCTGTAGGGTTTTGTTTCTTTCCTGATCTGTGATACTTTCGAATTTTCTTTTTTATCAGCTAAAAATTTATTATTTCCTGTAGATAGATACAATTTTAGTGCTTTCTTAACTTTCTCATATGAGTTTCTGGGCTCTTTCTTTAATGATATGACAACCCCATGATATGTCATAAACAGATATGCAGAATTAGCAGATACAAAGAAGTATCAGTTTTGGTGACTGTTGGGGCAGAAGGAATCTATTCCTGTACCTCAGGAGTGAGTTGTGAGGTGGTGGGTACCTGAGGCTCCTGGGGAATGTCAGCATATCCCCTTGCTGACATTCCCAGCTCAGCTTGGGGGATCTTGTCTCTGTCAGGGAGGGCTAGCTCAGCAGTTTCTCTGACCTTGCCCCTGTGACTGCTGTTAAGTGTTGTCATTTCTCTCGGAAGAGGCCCAGCCAGCAGCCAAGCCCCGTACAGCCACTTGCTCACTCCCCCACCAGCAGGACTGGGGAGAGAATTTAAAGAGTAAAAGCTAGAAAACTCATGGGTCGAGGTAAAGACAGTTTAATAGGAAAAGCAAAAGCTGTGCACAAAAGCAAAGCAAAACAAGCAATGAATTCACTGCTTCCCATGGGCAGGCAGGTGTTCAGCAATCCCCAGGAGAACAAGGCCCCATCACATGTAACAGTGACTTGGGAGGACAAACACCATCACTCCAAATGTCCCCCCCTTCCTCCCTCTTCCCCCCACTTTATACACTGAGCGTGATGCGATGCGGTCTGGAATATCCCTCTGGTCAGCTTGGGGTCACCTCACCTGTCCTGGCTGTGTCTCCTCCCAACCTCCCAAGCACCCCCACATTCCCTGTCAGCATGGCAGTACAAAAAGCAGAAAAGGCTTTGGCTCCATGTAAGCCCTGCTTAGCAATAACAAAAACATCTCTATATTATCAACCCTGTGCTCAGCACAAATCTAAAACACAGCCCCACAATGGCCACTGTGAAGAAAATGAACTCCACCCCAGCCAAAACCAGCACACTAGTATTTTACAGCTGAGTAGATAACTAATCAAATGCAAAAGTATGTTAGTCTTAATTGTTTATTAATTATTTGTTCATTCCTCAACCTGTATATGTACATATAACATGTATTTTATATATTCTTCTCTTTTAAAATAATTTTATTTTGAAATTAAATTGCTTAAGTGGCAAATAGTAAATCTCAGCTCTTGTAGGTTTTTCCATCTTAATTAGAAGGTCTGTGTTTTCAAGTGTATGCTTTCAGTAGGTATACTTCTACATTTTCTTTAAGTGTTGGGTATTTTGTGGGATTTTTACATTTTTATTCTTGAGTGCATGTGTCAGCAATTCTTCTTGGTCTAGATCACATTTACTTTACGTATAGGATTTTAAATTTTAAAAAGCAAAGATCTAATGGCTGTAGGAGCTCAAGTGTTAGTAATATTCTGTAACTTGGGAGGGTTAAGCATAAGCTGCATATACAGGATTTCTTGAGCATGTTCAGGCAGCTGTTCCTCCTTGCTGTCTCTTTTGCTTCATGTTTAATCCTAAGCTCAAGGATAATGATAGATTTGGTGATGCATCAAAGCAGGCATACTCATACAATAAACTCATACTCATTTTTATTTTACATGCAGCTTTTCCAAGCAGAGCTCTACGTGTATTTGACAAACCAAGGTTTTCCTCACTTGTGTTAAATGTAAAACCTTAAACACTATAAAAGAATCTCGAACTACCCCCAAAATTGCAGAGTGCCACTTCCAAGCCTCAATAAGGATTTTGCTTAATGGTTGCCAGAAGGCTCTGTGCTTCACTCTTGATTTTGGGCTCTTGAGCTAAACTGTGTCTCAGAAGATTAGCCTCAGCCTGGAATTCTTATGATCAGCCAAAGTGGTAATTCAGTCAGATGGGGCAGGATTTTGGCAGTTGTAGATTAGCCAGGGAACACAATAAACATAAGAAGAAGTGTTTGTCATACCCAACTACGATTGCCATCAAACATTGTGTTAGAAGTTCCAAACATATTTTCTGTTGGTTTTGTTACTGGGAAGCCATGTATTTAGCAGGGTTGCTTTCTAGCAAGCTATACTTAGACTTTATGACAATGGTACAAGCTGTTCAGACACTGGAAAATAATTAATGTTCTTTGGATTTATGAGTTACTGTGTATAAAGCCCACGTTTGTTGTCTTGCTAACTTTCTTAGACTTCATTTATTATTCTGCTACAGATACAGGCAAAATAGATAGCAACTAAACATTGCTGATATGGTAAAGTAACAAGGAAAATTAATAAGAGATGTTTGCCTAAGAGCTACTGAAAGATAATCTTTTGTTTACCGATTAGCAACTTTCTCTTCCGCATGAGAGATTATATCTCTGAAGTAATGAACACTTTTGTGGACTTAACACCCCCTCTCCGCCTCTGCCAAACCTAGTGAGCAAAACTTCTGAAAGTTTTAAACAGCATGGGATGCTTCTTCAAAGCTGGGACATATGTGTCTGTCTTTCAGAAATTAGTTCAAGTTAAGTTTAATGTTGTTATAAAGGTTGAAGAAATTCCAGTGAGCCTTTGTTACAAATAAGAAAAAAAAGTGTAGAATGCATGAGGCTATCAGGTCAGACTGAAATGTAGTTTGTCTCTTTATCTTGGATAAAAGGTCTACTGAAGGCCCTCATGTGAGCACAACATTTATATGTACTTGAGGATAAGAAGAAGTAGCCTAAAGCAAAGAATCCACAGTAGTAGACATGAAAGAATTATTTCCAGAATTGCATTCTTCAGTAAGAAAATACGTAAATTGGGTGATCTCTCCCCTTCCCCCCCAAATATTTTTGTTCAACAGTAATTTATAGGGTTCCACAAGTCCTTCCAGTTTGGTGGATTGTAATACAAGTTTGTGTTTGTAAAAATTGTCAGCTCAGAAAACAAGAAATAAAGCAACAAAGAGTTGTGCAATGGAATTACTTGAAATGAAAAGCTAAAGCCTGCTTATGAGAATAGCCCCATGTATGAATATTTACGATTTGCATCCTTAGAGAGCAGACAAAAACCACCTACATTTATGCCAAATATTTGGATTGCGTTAATACAGTTACGATAGACTGCAGTTTCTATAATAAGTAGAAGAGTAAACTTTTTTATTTTTTAGGTTCTAAAGCATACAATAAAGCCATGCCTTATGATATTGTTAACTTTCATGCATGTAGTATGTGGAAGAGCAAAAGAAATTGTGAAGAGTGAATTAAAAAATTCTACCATATCTTACGGGATGAAATATGTTAAAAAATGCAGCAAAGCCAACTGAAGTGTACATCACTGTAAATGTAATTATGCAGTAAGCTTTCTTTTTTGTGGTCTCATGGTCAACACTTGAGATGTTGTACTCCTTTCTTTGTATGTTGCTTGGACTACATACAACAGTAACAATGGTGCAGGGTAAATTTTGATTTCAAGGCTAGCTTAAAGTTAGTTGCTTAAAGTTACATAAACATCCCTTCTGCTAACTGGTACTAGGAAAATCTTTTCTCTGGAAATGGCAAAAATGAAGCAACCTCTTCTCGGAAAAAACAGCTCATATGATTGTTAAAAAAAAAGCCTGAAAATACTTCATAGGAAGTAATTTTTTAACTGGTCCATAAGTTCACTGTCATACTTGAAGACAAGGAAAAGTCACAGTCATATTCTATGGGAATGGAAGTTTTCATAAATTACTGTATCTGAAGTTTTTGTGATGGGACCAAAACTAGTACTCCAACTTCTTTTTGTTATGATAATGTCTTCCATTTCCGTGTTACTCAGGTCTCTGCTAAAATGTGGGGATTTATTATAAATATCTCAGTAATATAAGATCATTAATTAATCTGAGCATTAATTTTTCACATACTATCTGAACCTTATATAGACAGCTTTCTTTTATATTTTTTTAATGACAAGTGATAATGCAGTCATTATGCAGTCTGAGCCTGCTGAATTTAGAGACATACAATATGCAGACATGCAATAGCATTTGAAGATGGATGTTTTTCATGAGAGTGGGAATTCCATGGGTATCTTTTCAGGAGCTGAAATATTTGCCTGCTTTCTTGGAAAACTTCATTAACTAACTGTTTCTTTTGTGGTACTCTTCCAGAGTCACAAAAGTTTGTAGGCTGTGTGTCTTGTATTGTGCTTGCAGAGTACAAATATGGATTCAGTGAATCTTGTTGCCTTGGAGAAAGCAAGGTCATTGGTGACAGAGGAGAAGGGCGCTGAAGGCTTCTGCATTTGGTATGAAAAGCAACATATTGCTGCATTCTTCTTATTCCAGCAAGACAGTGAGACACAACAGTCTAAGAACTTCAGGATTTTTGTATTAAGAAAAAGCAGAACACCCAAGAATAATAGATGCTACTGAGCTCTGACCAGCATTCTGTCATGTTGCCTTAGGAACTTAAATTTCTTTGTTTATTGGGGGTCGACAACTGCTCTGGGAAATTTGATATGTTAGCTATGCCATACAAATACCCCACTTGTTGAATGTAGTTAACATGGTAATAGTAATAGCCCTGATATAAATACCTCTGCTCTTTTTTTAGAAGTGTTACCACTGAGCATGGCAAGAATATGTTTTAAGCACTGCCATAAAACTGCTAATTCTATGGCATTATTAGATAGAAAAATAAAAATATTTCTGTTTACACTGGCATGTTACTATGGTTGCAGGCAGGCCTGGGTGATGTCAGGCCTTGGATCCATTGTGAGCATTTATTTAGGTAGTCATCTCCATGGAAACATTTGTTTGTTTTGATGTTACTATGTGTTAAATTTTAAACAAATTTTTGTGGTTCTATACTGGATTGTTATTGGAGATTAGTTAAGCTACAGAAGCTTTGTAAATATACCTTACTCCCCGCCCTCTAAAATATTCATGGTAAAATATCAGGTGAAAGCATAATTGTCTTCTGAAATTCCATTAGCAGATCCTGATGTTGCTTTTGACGTGTTTTCTTGTTGCTGAGGAAGCCATATATTCTAAAGACCAGAAAACTCTCCTCCGTCTTTTTGAGAAAGGAAAGTTTTGTTCCCATGGAGAATCTTCACAACACAGTGTATTGTGCCCTGACTTTTGAGCAGACCCACCCGTGCTCTGTCCTCACTGTCTTGCATACTTGACTGTTTAGCCTAGTTCCCACAGCCTGGATCAGGTCTCTTCAGGAGCGCTTCTACCTCAGAACAACTGGGCCTTAATGCAGCAGTTCACCATGGCTGCAAGACTCTGGAAGAATTGAAATGGATAATGTTTGCTCTGAGAATCTGGCAAGGAAACTTGGCAAGAATAGTACATGCTTTCCCCATTTGTCAACTGTAACATAATTGTTGTATTTTCTTTTATTGAATAATTATGATACTTCTTGCTTTCTTAATGTGTTTGAAGGGACTAGTACTTTGACACCTGAGCTCATTCAAAACACATATCTATCCATGAGGTTTCTCTGAAGTAAAGAGGCTTTAACAGACATTTTTACTGAAGCCTCTCTTAAATTTTTTAAGTATGTAAATAGGTATGAAGTGGTCTTCATATATAAATGAAGCACATAGTAGTTGCAAGCTGTGTTTTACATCCCTAATGGAGAGATTCTTTTGATAATGACATAGAAAAGGATTTTTGTAATCCTACTTCATGCATGAAGTAGGCATAACAGTTAACTTTTGTAAATTAATATGTCTGCATCAGGAAATAAGTTTTAAGTGGTTATAGAACAATATGCAGAACAAAATCTATTTTGATAAGTCTCAGTCAAATTGTGAAGTTGTGTGTTTTTAGGTAGAAATGTAGGTAAGTTTCAACAGAAAGTGTTCTTTGCCACATCTATATTTTAATTAAAACTGGGGTCAAATTGCCATTCTTGCCCAAGGAGCCAAATGTAATGTTGCCATTTGCACTTTATCCTTCAAAAGCTTTTTATTTAAAAAACCAAAGCAGCTCTTCTTCCCCTTCTGCCAAGAGGCATAAATTCTAAAAGTAAAACAGTGATTACATATGAGAAGGAAGATGGTTTTAAATTCACTTGCTGTTACACCTGCTTGTTTTAGGTGTGTATAATGGGTAAATTTTGTACCCATAACGATGTTTGCTAGTTGGGATTTTAGAAACACCATTTTGCATGAGCAGACATCACATGAAAACCTGTAGATGCAGTGGTGAGTGATTCATTTCCCAGCTGATATGGAATGCTGAATGATGTCATACGCTGTACTATATATAGCCGCTTGTTTGGTATTTGCCACACGTTCTGGCATATTCCACTTGTATGCTACAGGAGCTTCTACTGCTTTAGAGTAGAGGTGGGGGTTTTTTTGGGTTGTTTTTGCAGGTCAGCTTATTGCACCATCATTTAAAACCGCCTGGTTTTCACTTACAAAAGCAGCTATGTGAAATCTGCCTTAGTTTTACTAAGTAAACTAAGTAACAAGCAAATCTTTTCCAGACAGTTAAATGTCAATGTAGACTTTGATTTCATGGATTGAAGTTAAAGATGTTTGAGATGCAGAGAATGAGTCAGCCTTGTCTGCAGCAGCCAGGTGATTGTAAAGTGTAAGATCCTGAGAGGAATGATCAAGATTAACAACAGAATTACAAACCTGAACATCAGAAGGGCGGATCTTGGCCTCTTCATTTTCTCTCTGGAAACTGCCCTGGAGAGTGGAGGTGCCCAGGAGAACTGGTTGGTCTTCAAGGCAGCTTCATCAGAGCACAAGAACAGTTCATTCCCTTGTGCAGGAAGTGGGGCAAACATGGCAACAGGCTAGCTAGAGTCTACATGGAGCATCTGACTGGGCTGGACCACGAGAAGGAGGCACACAAGAAACAGAAGCAGGGAGAGCCTTTGTTGGAGGAATAAAGCCCATGCATGAAGAAACAGAGTGAGGTAAATTAAAGTTCAGGCCAATCAGCATAACCTCAGTCCGCAGGGAGGTTGTGAAGTAAATAATATTGGAAGTTCTTTCTCAATGGACAATGGGCAAGAAGGTGATTTGGTGCAACCAGCATGGATTTGCAAAGGACAAGTCATGCCTGATTGACCTCGTTGCTTTCTCTGATAAAATGACTGACACTGTGCGTAAAGGGGTGTAGTACACATTGATTATGGCAATGACTTGACCCCAGACACATCATCACCAGACTGGTGAGTAATGGGCCGGAGAGTGTGCCAGCAGTCTAGGAGGCAACTCTGCAGGTGATGGTGTCAGTGTTGAGACTTAACCCCAACTGGAAAACAAACCCCATGCAGCCACTCTGTCTCCCCCACCAGCAGGATGGGGAAGAGAATCAGGAGGGTAAAAGTGAGAAAACTCATGGGTTCAATAAAGACGGTTCAATAGGAAAAGCAAAAACTGCTCACACAAGCAAAGCAAACCAAGGAAGTCATTCACCCCTTTCCATGGGCAGGCAGATGTTTAGCCATGCCCCAAAATGCAGGGCTCCATCATGCAGAATGGTGACTTTGAAAGACCATCACTCTGAACATGCCCCACTGCCCCTTCCCAAGGCTTGTATGCTGAGCATGATGTCATATGGTATGGAATATACTATGGGTCAGTTTGGATCAGCTGTCCTGACTGTGTCTGTTCCCAACTCCTTGCACAGCTGCAGTCTCCTCGCTGGAGGAGCAGTAGGAAAAGGGAAGGCCTTGAAACTGTGTAAGTGCTGCTCAGCAATAACAAAAACATTTCTATATTATTAACACTGTTTTCCACACAAATCCAAAATACCAGTTCGTGCTAATCACTGTGAAGAAAATTAACTCTGCTTCAGCCAAAACCAACACAGATGGGGAAACTTCTGAAGGTGAGGTGACAGCAGTCCTTGCAGTGAGTGTGAGTTGTGGCAGCAAGGAAGGGTAGCTGTATCCTGGGCTGCATCAGTCAGCGTGTGTTCAGCAGGTCTGGGGAAGCGATCCTTCCCTTCAGCTTTGGCTTGTGAGACTGTATCTGGAGTGCTGTACCCAGTCAGGGGCTCCCCTGTGGAAGAAAGAGATTGATACACTGGAACGGGCCTGATGCCGGGCCACCAGCATGGTCAGGAGGCTGGTTGTGGTATGTGGTGACCTGTGGGATAAAAATAAGTTTCTTTTTGCTCCTGTAGAGACAATAGAAATGAACTTTTTGTTCTGAAGTTAGAGTGGAAATTTCATAGGGAAAAAGGTGTATGTGTGTGTATGTATGTTGTTTACTCCTAAAATGCAGACATGAGCTAGAAACCCTTCATCTCATAAAGAGGATTAATTTATTATATATGTTGTAACTAGATATATTTAATCTGCTTAGGTGGGTAAAGCTACTGAAAGAATTTAGATGTGGTCTGCTTGGGATGTGATGCTGGCAAATGGAAGTGTGCTCCATCTGATGCAGTTTTTACCATTCCTCAACTTTTTTGTTTGTATTTCCTTAAACGACAATGGATTGACTTGGGAGACCCTAATTAATGTGTTCTTCACATTATCTGGAAGTTTAGGAAGACCATCTTACAAATGAGTTGAAAGAAGTCTCATTAAAGAATGGCCATTAAATCATCATCAAGATTAGTTAAAATGGTGTTACTGTCTAGCATAATTGAAGTGGTGGTGTTTATCATTTTTGTTTGTGTGGCTGTGTCTGTGCACATGCTAAATGGAAGGAACATGAAAGAAATCCAGATAGTATTAGAAGCTTGATCTCTGTTTCTGACTTTCTGCAGAGTTCTAATGCATGTGCATGTATTCCCACAAATTTAAAAACAAAGTAAATATAATTTTTGTATGGAATTCTGGTACAATCCCCCCACCAAAAAAGGATAGACTTTCCCTTTGAATTTTTTTTCCATGTTACAATCATTTTTCAGTGCTCATTTTTACAAAGGTGGTGGATATTAGCAGCAGATGAATAATTTTCAAAACCTTGCTGAGACTGCGAATGTTGGTGCTGATTCTGCAGGCTCCCAGCACATTTTAGTTACATAAAGAAATCTCCATGGGAACTTTTTCTAGGAAGATGTGCTGTTAGATACAGAAGTTTTTATGGTTGAAGGGGCAAATGTAGGAAACCGTTGAGTTTCAGTGAGGAAAGCTGACTGCAGCTGACAGTGTAGCCAGGAGGACTGTGGCTAGGATGTTGTACCTTTCTGATGAGGGGTAACAAGAGCAGCTCACTTGCCACCATCCTTTTTGGCAGTACAGGCACTGCCAGCACTGGTTACTGAAAAGACACACTCAGTCCCTCAGGCAGGAAGGGACTGTTTCTGTGCTCTCTGGACATTTGTAATTCAGGAAAGAAAAACAACCAGAAAACCCTACTGCAAGGTTTGCATCATTAAGTTTCCGCTTAAGCTGTGGAACAGCTTTAAATCAAACCCAAATCTTTCTCAGCGATGGCAAGCAGTGGAAAATATCTTCAGGCAAAGTTGTTTAAGTGGAGCCAAGAGTTCATTGTGAAAGGGAGGGCACTTGGTGTCTTGTTTTGAGTGTGTGATATTCCTGAAGTCCAGTAGGTTTTCTTGGTGCTTTTCCTTCCCAGGAATTGGTTCTGGAGATGCTTTTGGGAATGGTGCCACACTGCGTGCAGAGCTGCCCGGCACAGCTCCCGCGAGCTTGCCGAGGGTTGTGCTGCTGCAGCAATGAGCCCCGTGCAGCTGCAAGTGTGTGGTGCTGCAGTGCCCTGCTTGTGCAGCCCTTTGCACTGTGCCAGGTGCAGAGCTTTTGTGGCATTTGCTTGCGTTTTGAACTGTGAGCTTCATAAATGGGATGGTAACATGTGCTGACAGCAAATGAGGAGCACTGGCTTGGCAGCACTGAATTGTCTTTCCTCTTCTTCTTTGCCTCTAAGTTTGTTCTGGAAGGTAAGGTTCTGAAAGTGTGGGAAATCTTTCAGTCTTACACTGTTGCCTTATTTTCCTGATTGTGGCAGTACAATGCTCAGAAAAGCAAAAAGATTTCTAGTGTGCTCCTTTTCTAGGCAGAAATATAGAAAACTCTAAAGAAAGGGATAGGCCACCGCTGTCATCTGGTGAGCAGGATGTCAGTTTATCTGTTTGTCAGTTTATCTGTTTGTCTCTGCCAATACAGGAGATCATTGTACCGCTTAGTGCCATTTGTGATCATGGGCACCAGCAGCTGCAGAGCGCTGGTGATCTTTGGCACCAGGCTGTGACTCTCATGACACATGACAGCACTTGCTTCATTGCCCAGATGTCTTGGATCTTTATTATATGCCCTTCAGTTGCAAGTACTGCTTAAAAATGAAAATAAGCTAACAAGTATTTTTTGTATTGTCAATATGATATTTTTAATGGTATGTAAAAGACGCATCTGATAGCTTTTATATCCTTATAATTGTATATAAGATGTTTTTCTTGCAGTTAAGAACAGTTGATACAATGATACTGTAACTCTATAGTAGTTCATTACAGCACAACTGAAAAATTTGTATAAGAAAACAAAATGTGTCTGTGCTTATTGGCTGGAATCTATCTCAGTTTTACAGGATCTCCAGATATACTCATTGCAGTTCCCAGTGCAGTACCAATTAACCCTGTAGTTAGCTGCTTTGTGATATTCGAGGTGTTTGTTACTCAGTGTGGGGTGTTTGTTAAACTTCTGAATGGAACCAACAGTGCTGAGAAGGGAGAGTTTATCTGACCCAGACCAGTGTGAGAGTAATATAAGAGGCTACTGATAAGAGGGTCATAGATTAGAGGGTGGGCAGCTCTTATTCATCATCATATGCAGTCTGTATTTCACAAAAAGGTGATGTGTGTTTGCGTCTGCTGGAACAAGCCTCTGTGGTATGGGCTGCCTTAACAGTGGTGGCTGCACTATTTACCATTGCTCTCCCATCATTTCCCATGCATAGCAGCCACTGCTGCTGCAGAGTAAGATAGTTTGTGTCACCCATCCCTATTTTGATGCTTGTTATGGACTGTCTTCCTGTGTTGCAATTTGAAACAAGTAGTAAAGTTTCTTCCAAATTTAAGCTGTTTCTTTTTCTTCCTGTCATGGTTGCTGTATGGAACTAGATGCCTGGGGCATTTGTAATCCAAGCAGAGAGCAGCATGTGTCATTCTGTTGTCATTTGGTGTGGTGCCAACAGAAGGTTTTGTAGGTTTCTAAGCAGTATGCATTGATGAGTGTTTTCAGCTCTACAAGAAGGTTTCTAGGGAGGATGTTTTATTTGATTTTTTTGGTGCCTTTTTATTTTCAGAAAAAAATTAACAGGTGAGCTGGTATTCTTAAAAGAGCCTATAGGTAGGAAAAATAAGAAGAATGGAGTTTTTTGGCATTTATTGGTTCTGTCTTTATTGTTATTATTATTATTATTATTATTGTCTAAAAAGCTTTGTAGGTTGGGGGATAGGTTTCAAGTCTAATAGAACAACATGAGAAGGCATTGAAAGGCAGTATATTCAGAAATAAAGAATTTTGATTCTAGATGTCAAATGGTAGTGAACTGTCTGAGCTTTGAGTTCAGGACATTTTTCATGATAATAATTAAAGATAATGAGCGGTGTCAATGCAAATCTAAAATTAATGACTATGATCTGATTAAATGTTTTTTGTTCCCAGTAAGTCTTGGTACTAGTTTAAAAGGAACAATGGAGATCATTCAATTTAGGTGATCCTTGAGAGGACCAATGCATTTGCCATGTGTTTCAGCAGTTCATCCTTTATTATCTAAAACAAAAATAGCATTACTTTTTTTCTAAGTCTTTATAGTAAAACCAAATGCAAGTTATTTCTTTATCTTTGCAGAAAAGCTGGGACTGTGCTGTCCTCTTCCAGATAGGTTGCTTTTCTTTCATCACTTCACCTCAGCTGAGAGTAATGGGAGAGTTTTACATTATGCTGAAGTGGATGTTGTAGGTGGGAAAACTGTTGAACTAAAATGCACAGAACTTGCTTGATTTTTTTTTTTTTTTTTTTCCAAGACAACAGGCTATGGCCTACTGGGACTCCCCTAACCAGATGAAGAATGTTATGGCAAGCATACTAGACAGTTAAACAAGCTGCTTGGTTTTCCTATTTCTGTACTGAATAGGATGAACTCTGTGTGCTGATTTAACATTCTGGTTTTGAGGCTGACCTTAAAATCCAGCTGGCTGCATCTTCAGTCAACATTGGCCATTTTAAACCCTTTTAAATTTTTAAATTCCTTTCCTGATGTAGGTTTGTGTTCTGTGTCCAACAATACAGCATGCTTGGAAGATTGTTCCTTTTATTTCCCTTTTAGATGCTACACTCTGTTACCCAGTCATTGGCTTCCTTATGTCTTTGAATACTAATCTGTGAAAGCCATAGTCCAGGTGGATAGTGAAGTGATGGTAACCTGAAGTAAACAGCAGAGATATATAAGAGCTATCAGACTTAAGAACTACCCATAGAGAACTGGATTTCTTTAATGTTAGGGAGCATTGGCTTGATATTATCTAACATGACGTTTGCTCTTTTTGGAGGGTTTTCAACTCAATTTATCAAAGCTTTGAGATAAAGAAGATGACAAGATATACTTTCTGGAGACAGTTGCCTAAATAACTTAGGCCAAGTGTTGATTAGATTTCTATATATGCTTGCCCCAGGTGTGATCTCTTAGTCTTGGGAGCAGTCATTTGCTAAAGAGCACAGCTTCTGCAACACACATAGTGATTTTTAAAGGAGTTACAGTACTGACTAACCTCTCAATGGCATTGTTATATGCTGTTGTTTAAGAAAAGGAAGCATACAGAGTGTGCCTGATTTGCATGTACTCAGAAGATTTCTGGCCAGAATTTCTGCTTGTCATCTTTGTTGAGCTCCATTTGAAAATCTGGGAGTTTTTTTGAGCTTTGAAGTGTGAGAGGATTTGACTACTGATGCCTCTGAAGGAGTGGACGCCCTATAACTGCTGCAGGTTAGAAAGGCATAAAGACGTAGTTTTTGTAGATGTGATCTCAGAGCCTTGTTGACCAGTAGGTATAGGGTACTCTGTAGTTGTAGGATAAGATGTTCAGGAGTGCATAAAGCTTGCTTTGCTTGTGTTCTATTCTGTCAAACTTCGTTAAGTAATTGAAGGAGAGCATTAGCCTGAAACATTTGCTGTTGAATTCCTACTGGTTTTGCCATCCTTACTATGAGACATTAACCATAAATATATTCATCAATTACTTAAGCTAGTTTAAATTGACTGCTTGTATGAACATTCTTAATGTAGAGCTTCTGTAATAAAAATGACCAACATGTAACCCTGTAAATATGGTTGTCAGTTTTGTGGTTTGGGAGATTTCAGAGTAGACCTGTGCAGGCTGGTATATGCAACACAAAGCATAAAAACAAACTGTGTAATATATACATGGCATTGTGGTAAACTATTGGTTTTGTACCATTGTGTTTTCTTGCAAGAGCCAGTTTTCAGCTGTTTATTATAGGTTGTGAAGATATACTTGACTTGCTGACGAACAGCGTCTACGCTATTGACAGTGCTGATGGAGGGTGAGAGACCATACATTGAATTAGATACCATGAAAATTCAGCAGTTCTCCTTATTCAGAAGATTTTGTGCCACAACTAAGTTAGCATGTACTTGGAAGGTAAGAGAGTTTTCTCACATGCACTGGAATAAGAGCACAGAAGTCTAATACTAATTGCACCATTAACTGTCCACTATTTAGCAAACTCGCCCTTCTATACAAAACTTTATGGGACTAGATACATTGAATATTCTTGAACCAAGATAGCAGTGGATGATAGTTTGGAGCAATACTTCGTAGCTTCTGCTGGTGAAATCAGAGGCTTTGAAGAAAACGTTAGTTTTTGAATTGAGATAGTAATTCAAGAAAAAAAGGATGTGAAGCCTCATTTTCTGAATGTAAGTAACTGAGAGCTGCTGGAGATTGCCAGTGTAAGAATGTACTAACTCGTGTTTGGAAATGAGTCAGAAACTGCCCTTTCTATAAAGCAAAAGTCAAGAGGGCAGCGCATCTTACCCAGCACTGGCTTGATACCATCCTTCAATAGCTGCTGGTCTAAATAAGTTAGAGATTTCCAAAAGAGTGTATACTTTCACAATTCATTCCGACATCTTGGAGTCTTCCTAATTGTTCCTTGTCATTTTTTTTTGTGATGATGGTGTCTGCAACTATGTGGGTAAACCTCCATTTATTGTAAATTTTTGTGTGTTTTGTATGGAGAAGTGTGATGTAAATGAGGGAATATCTGTACTAGTATCAACTGTCATAATTTTCTGCCTTTCTTCTGGATTGGTTTCAGATGCACGAGTCAGCACTGTAAAGACCGATACACAGATCTTTAATCCAGGGGAGGTGATAGATCCCCACAGAGAATTTGGTCACTCTCTGTTTATAGCTTTCACATTGTGCCAAGACATTATTGGCATGGTCTGTTCTGCAGATTCTGTGGCACAACAGAGAATTCCGTTTGGAAAATGTGTTCCCTGCTTTGGACACAGAGAGAGGATCAATCGTTCTCACCCAAGGAGTCAAAATGGCTTCTTTCTGAGGCTGGATGTAGCTTTATTGTAACTACCTGATTTCTAGAGGCTTTCTCTAGAGTTGAGATTTTTTTTGTCTGGAGATGGGTAAAACTCTGTGCTTTGCAAACCCTGTATTTTTTCTCTTCAAATTGATGCTTTGCCTATGTTGAATTATTTAGATCTCTGAGCTCATCGCATGCCCTTACTACTTGCGAGGTATACTGGGGCTTCCTGCAGGTGTTCTTGGTTATGATTAGTAGGGAGATCTTCATTCAGATTCAGGGTTACATTGCCAATTGCAGCAACCTTGTGTTGACGTGGAAAGTGCCTAGAGATGGCTCTTGAGGTATACAAAATAAGTAAGTTATCAAATGCATTAGCTATTTTTTCCCTAAGCTGTGCAAAGGTAGATGTCTATCTCCACAAGATGTGGTAAGGAGAAATGATAAAGGCATAGCAGAGAAGCTTATTAAAGAATATTCTCTGCATTGGCAATAACAGACACATGGAATTAGATTTAGACTTGTGGGTCTGTAGAAGAAATGAGGTCTCCTTTCTTATGTGCAAGTGTTACGTGGCTTTTGCTGCTCTGTAATTTGGCCTTAAGATTTCCCATCTGCACTTTTTAAAATAGTATTGTTCTCGACAGGGTAATGCCTCTTCAAATACTCTCCTACTCTCATTGTAAAGACTGTTTTGGCCATGGTCTACCTATTCTTCTGTCTCGCTTTTTGTTTTGTAAATGAGAATGCTGGCAATGCAGACAATTGCAGCTCTAATTGCTGTTTCACAAGACATGAAGATCAAAAGGACATGGGGATCAGGACATGATTGTCAGTTTTGTAGTTTTAACAGAGGTTGAAATCTGCGTTGCAAGGAGCAGACAGAATTCAACAAGATTGGAGACTGCATATTTAGAGCTTTACTGTGACCATCTGATTTTCCTTTTCATATGGGAAGGCAGTCTTCCAGTAGGGGAGAAATACAGAGTTTCTTCATTATTTCTATTCTATTTCTTGTTTTGTTTGAAAGAGAAAATGTGTTTCACAAACACACTTCCTTGAAGACCTGCAGTCTGGATTCTCCTTTCTTGAAGGTTGTGATTTGGTCCTTGGCTGTTGGTTATGACAAAGTTTTGTGTCTTTCTCTGCATGTGACCTATGGATATGGACTTAACACTGTAGTTAGTTTCTCTTTTTTCACTTGGTTTGTCATTCTTGATTTCACACCTTTCTATCTGCAACCATGGTCAATGATTCCTACCGACTGAGACTGTGCTGGTGTCAGTTAACACCAGCTGTCTATTTTTAATGCTGCCACCTTCTCATATTGCCAGCAAAAAGTGTTAGCAGATATACATACATCCGTGTTTTCTCCATGTCACCAGGATCACTGAAACAACTTCTCCCACAAACACACACCTCTGTTACTTGGGAGAGTTCACTATCATTGAGCTGTCACTGGGTTCAGAAATTGCTTTTGTGGTTAGAAGTGATCTGACATTGAAAACAATCCAACTCTGTGAAATCCTTTGGAAAAACAGGAAAGTTTTTGTTATAAAACCACCTGACAATGATATTTTCTTATTGGGACAATCTGATAAAACTCTTGGGTTTAAATTCTGTGTTATTAAACTCTAAAGGAAAATTACATCTTGGATTAGAGGACTGCTGCTCTGGCTTTCATAGTAGCATTTTTATAAGCAATGAGTTGCTTACTGCTGAGCTTGGCTGCTGAGCTGAAGTCCCTAAATACATCAAGCTGTGTTGCTTAATGTTTAGATCATGTTTCAGAAAAGCTATGCAAAGCTATTTTTGAAAAATACATATAATATTTCCTATCTATAGTATTAAATGGTATTGTACCTTTCTCACAAAAAACACACCCAAAACCAGTCTGTAACTGGAAATATTTACTTGGAGGGTAGGGAGGAATGTCCTGGATACCTCAGCTATCAGACAGAGCTTTCTGAATTTCTTGGCCAAGGAATATGAGTAAACTTGCTGTGTCCTGGCAGTATGGTCATTAACAAATAGCTGCCATGCCTGAATAGTAGAGTGGTTATGCTCTATATGAATTCAAGGTTGTGTTATTTATCCCTTTCCCTTCATTTTTCTTGTCGTCAGCCAGGGACTTCTTTACTTTATATTGACCAATGTAATTTCTGAATTAGGACGGAAGTTTTGTCAGAGGCCTTGCTGAAATAGTGTTCCAGACATCTTTCTCCACAGGAACAAGCAATAAAATGTTTGAATTGTACTTGTGGTTTTACTTGAGCTTCATAGTGATATAAAAACGTCCCTACAATACTCACCCTTTGCCTTGCAACCATTTTGCATTGTATTTTGCATGCTGCTCTGATGTGGATTGGTTCAATGTAGGAAAAATGGCTAAAAATTTCAGAATTTATAAAATTCCTGTCTGGAAATTTAAAATCCCTCAGGGTATAGACATTGTAAGGATACAGAGCTAGGCTTTTTGCTGGAACATCACAAAATCCGAGGATGAAGACAAGAAAGAAATTCCAGGGGAGTTAGTAGCACATAAAGTAGGGTTTGTTTTTTTCATGTAATTTTAAGGAAAAACTGAGAGGAGAAAAAATTTTGGATAATATGTTTCTATAAAGAAGCTTGGACCCTTACTGTTGTTCTGTAATAAAGAGTTGGATTCAGTTATTATTCTGTCCCTTGTGCAGTGGTTTACTTTCAATGTCCAATTCAGTTCTTAATGAAAGCATAATTTAAACTCTAATATCTTGAGACTTAAGGAGTTAAGATCTTACTGTGTCCAGTCCTATTTAATAATGCCATTGTTCTTTGTCCCCTTAAGTTTGAATTTTCTCTAAATCAGGTAGGATGTCATATCATATAACCATTCAGTATCTAGTTCTTAGATACAGAGCTTTTCTGTTCTGAGTCTCATTAATAAAAAAAACCACTCTTTTATGTAACTCTTTGTTTTCTGTTGTGAAAATTTCTCTTTTTATTCCCCAGTAAATGTCATGTCCTGTTCTTGGTTAACTGGTCTCTTTAAAAGAGGTAATGTCTTCCCTGAACGTCAACACAGTCAAAACGTCAATACTGTGTGTAGAGTGAAAGCAGTAAGGAAGGTTAGTGTTCACCAAATGCCTGAGGGGACTGGGTGCTAACATGAAAGTTCATTAGGTTGTGTCTCTCTTCTGTCTCTGAGTGTAAATATAAATTCAGGTTAGTAATATAAATGAAGTGCTGAAAAATAGCTAGTAATCTGAAAGCTGTCCTTTGAGGATCTTTTTCTGCTCATACTTATGAAGAGTTTTATATAGTTTCTATGGATTAAGTACTTGGGATCGAATGCATTCGCTTCTGCTTAGAGGATGTTTGGCCACGCAGCATTTGCCTTACCCATGGTCATGGCTTGTCGCAGTATTCTAGTTTTCTTTCAACAGTGTTCATGTTGGATGTTTCTCGCTGTTGAACCGTTAGCAGAGTGCAAGAACCAGGCCGTGTCGAATGTGGCAAATTTCTGATTTTATTAATTAATTCTAAAACTTACATAGATGTTCAAAGATCGTCAGGATTGGGTCAGTTCAAAACCTCCCCCTAGGCTGATTGGCCAGGCTTGAACTGCCTATCTTTCCAGAGACCGTTTCAATAACATCCAAACTTTATCTTTGTTTATAGAACACAGGAAGAGGAAGAGAATTCCCATGGGAAAGAGTCTGTGCTTGCCACAGATGTTGTTTCATTGTACTTTGATTGGTCTCATTTTTAACTAAATATTTTCACACTAAGTGTGAAATCAGGAGACTGAGTCAAAATAAACTTGACTGCTGGTTTTTTTGGTTTTTGTTTTTTTTGTTCTGGGGCATGAATGAGACATGTCAGCTCACATGGGATTGCTGGTGAGCTCTAGAAGGATGCCTTATCTGGGTATCCTACTTTTCTTCCCCTCAGTTATCAGGCCATGTGTTCGTGTGCACTGCTTTAACTGGTGGAGAAAGTACAGGTGGTGTTGGTGCTTTGGCCTGTCCTCTCAGCTGTAATGCCTTTGCCCTAAGCCCCTGCACTGCAACAGCAGAAAGAGCTTTTGAAACTGTAGTTGTTGTATCAGCTTTTTCAACTCTCTGAAGGTAAAATGGTAAGTAATATTATATGAAAATAGCTTCTTACCACTAGCTTGTGTGGTAAGCTCAGCCTGGGGAAGACTGACAAAGTGATTAGATATTGAGAGTGCTTAGTAAATCTTCAACTATTCTAAACTGCTTTAATTTATTTGTCTGAGGCTGACTTACTGAGCACTATGACATCATCCTCTTGGATTTTTTTATTTTGGATATGCTTGGTGGTGTCTCTGGGAGTTGTGCACTCTATTGGATTATTACACTGTGGTTAGTTTCTGCTCCCTTCCCCTATGATGTGTGTATGCCTAGCCTAGTGCATATCCTTGAGATGACAAGAACCAAAGAGAACAGTAAATAAAGTGAGCCTTCCGTAGAAGAAACCAGCATATAAGCCAGAAGCCTGATTTTGAGACATTTTCTTTCAGTTTCAGCACTAGTTTGTCCCCTACCATTTGTGTCTAAGACCTGTCTGCAGCCTCTTCTTTGAATTGCTCCTAATTTCCTACATAATTTTGTACTTTGGCTAATGTTCCTGCTAGTATCACTCACCCCTTCCATGTCCTTTAATATTCTAACTTCCACCCAAATAGTGCTGTCAAATGGTGTCAGTCCTTCAGGCACCCAAGAGATGGATTTCTGTGTTACTGAACATTGTCTGCAGTGTTGGATCTTTGATCCAAACTCATTAGATTCTTTTACAGGAGTAGACAGCATTGTAAAGGAGTGATAAAATTGTCTTCTATCTGCTGTGTGTGTACAGTTTTTACATTCTTTGTATAGGGTCCACAGGATTGACAACCAGAAGGTGATCTCTCTTCTGTAGCAAGGAAAACCTGAAGTATTCCCAGACTACTTGATAGCATGTTTCTGTTTCTTTCAAAACTGGGGTATATGCCTGTCATGCCACTTGCAAACTCCTTGGATGTAAGTTGGGGCATGTGTTTTCTTCAGGCTTCACAGAGTTTTCCTAATGCTTCTTTTTATCAGTAGCTAACCATTACATGGATCTTCATTATTAAATATTCAAGTGTAACTTTATTTTTGTTCTCTTAAACTGAAAAAAATCCCAAACAAATAGGAAATAAGTGGATTCTGTTACTCTCTTTAAGCTAATTTAATCTTTTCCTCTAAGCAATATATAACGATCAGATCTGCTGTCTGCTTGGACTTTGTCTTTTCCTCATCCTCTCTAAATCCCATTGATCTTTTTAACTTCTTTAACTCATTCTAGGATTGGCTTTCCTATGGAAGCTTTTACTTATTAATGTTTTTGCCCAGTCATATTCTTTCTTCAGTCCCCTTCTGTTCCCTTCCCAATACTATTTTATCTGATAAGCTCATAGCTGTTGGGTTTGTCATTTTTTGAATTTCAGATTTTATTTTAATGGAAATGAATTTTCACTGTGAGTGAAGCATGTAGGAAGGAAATGCTAGAAAAAAACAGGCAAGGGGAGAGAAGTGTTAACCTCAACTGTCAGAAAATAGAGGTTTTGTAAGAGAAGCCTAAAATATTTTAAGTTGCAATGAAGTCTGATAAAGGTACCAGCTGCTAGTTTAGTGAGCTGCTAATGTGCTCTTGCTTCAGATTTTCACAACATAGCAGCTGTCTGAGCTTCAGATACTTAAAATAAACTGGGCATACTCTGCTTTACACTTGTGCTGTAGTGAGACAGAAAGCACCTGGAGGGAAAACTGGCTGTTCCAGGTTCAGTTCCTGAGGTGTTCTGCCCTTGTGACCCACTCCCAGAGAGGTTTCTGTAAGTCATGACTATTTGCAGTGATACAGTGAGAGAATTTTGTACTGCGTTTCGCGTTGTGCTTGTCTTGTTTTGCTTTCTTGGAAAACTAATAATGGCATTCCCTTGTGGTCATGGGATGTATGAAGCAATCTAGTCCAACTCCTGTGGCATGATTTGGCCAAGATGCCATCTATCTGAGACAGAGTCTAATTGTGTAGGTCATCTAGATGTCTTCATTGTCAGTTGTACTCTTCCTCTCAAAAGAATCCACTTGTGGTAAATAGCCATGTAAAGGTGCCTGTGTTCCAGAAGTGACCACTACTTCAGCTGAAGATCTCTATTGTAGCTTCTTCCGAGGATCATTTTTTTTAAGGTATCTTCTTTCCTAAAAATTTGCCAAATTACTCCTGCTTGCATCAACATACAGATATTTAATTTCAATATCCCAGTTTTACCCATTAATTGGGCCGAAGTCTGATGCAAGGTGATACCTGAAGTTTTGTTATCCTAATTTTGTTTTTTTAACCATGTCTCTTTAGAGCTGTTAGTGTTCTGCAAATAACCTGATATTATTAAAGTAGTTTTCTCTGCCTTGCCCATCTATCTTCAGCTGTATTTGTAAAATTTATACACAAGCCTGTGCTTTGGGTTAATCATACATTGTTCAGTTTTATCCAAAAAACTGTTCTCCTCTTCATTTTTAAGGGGTTTTTTGTACTATATATCTAAGGTTTTTTATTTTGTTTTTGACTGTTACACAGCAAAAACCAGACTGTCACAGGATATCATAAATACTCCATTACATTGGAAGGTTCTACCAGCTACCTAGGGACCTACCTTTAGTTTGGAGCTTTTTGGCTGTGAATTATCGTGTTGATAGCCAGCAGTAATTCTCAGCTGTATAAGACAAGAGAAAGTGAAAATTGTAAACCACAAAAAGAGAAAAATAAACCACCAACCCTGCAGCATAATCTGCTTCCCAGTTAAACAGCCTTGGACTTTGTGGTGATAACATTACAGCAGGCGTTCTTGGAAAAAAAAAATACATCTGTTAGATGAGTGTTGTATTTTGCGGAGACCAGTACAAACCTATTTTGCTTCAAGGAATTTGTCTGTGGTACCTTATGATTGTCAACGTGTACAGTAAAAATAGCACTAGCAATTGTTATCAACATACATGATGTTTATAGACCACATCATGATGACCTGGTTTGCTTTTACAAATAGCAAGGAAGAGAAAGTATCTCTTCTACTAAACAAAGAAAGAGGAGTGAATGATCTGGGCCATAATACAGTAATAATAATAAAGTTGCTGCTGTAAAGTGGTAAATAAGAAAAATCTTTGTATGAAAATTGGGGAGTTTCAGCTATAGGGAGTTTGTAGTATGGCTTTTTAAGATAAAAGAGAAACAGCTCAAGTTTGAAGTCTGGGCTGAATATCATTAGGAAATATGGCTTTAGTTAACCCTTAGGATAAAACGCCTGACTGATGGTCTTGTTCTCGGTGATGATGCCTTTATATGATTAATTTGAATAGTTTTCCATGATTAATTCTGATAATTTAGAAATGTTTCTTAGTATTAGTTAGCATTTGCCTGCACAGATGCGGGAGCAATAGTGGCAAATCAGAAATAGCCTGATCAGGCTTATTGTGCCAGTAAGTGAGAAACTATGACAAATAAGCTGCCCGTGCATTCTCTTGCCAGTGTGATCCTTCATTCTGTTTTCTGAATGCATGAGACTGCCTCGGGAAGGGAATAAATATAGGAAGTACCCTAGTCCTGTTAGTTCTAATTTGCACAAAAAGATGCTGTTGATTTTTACTTGACTGCTCAGTTGACTGAGACACTCAAGTTCCTGGTGAATTTAGAATAAATAAAACTTATCAACAAAACTGCTTCTGTTAGAGTTTATGCAAAAACATTTGATGGGCTTTCACCTCTAGTTATGGTGTCTTCAGACCCTTTTCAGACCTGTTATACTCCTTAAACCTTTGTGGATGGATGACAATTTCCACAGCAGAACAGTCCTGCTCTAATCCTCTCTGGCATGCTAACAAAAACAGAAGCTTCTCTCAGTAATTCTACATCCTCTTCCTTCCTCTTACATCTTCAATGTAAGAAAATAGAAAAGCATCGTACTGTGAGGGAATTTGGGATGACTTTTTGTAGCTCGGAGATTACAGCAGGATCTATTAAATTGTAGACTTCGTTGTATTAACACTGAACTGTTTTAGTGCTGTGGAGATAAAGATATCTAATACTGGTCAAGGGTTTTGTGTATTGGGTGTGTGGAGTGTATTTGTGTAGCTGTTCAGCTGAAATTGTGGACAACTGTTACTCCAAATAGTATTCGAGTCCACAATATCCATTTGCAGCAGTCACTTTCACGCTTATGAGCTCAAGGCAGTGTTAATAGTAATATTTGCTAATGAAAACTGCATCACTTGCTATTCCAATCTACTTTGGGGCAATGTTTGATGTTTTGCACGTTGTTTACTGTGCTAATGTCCAGACACAGAACTGATGCTTTTATATAGTTGAGCTTGGGCTCCCAAGAGCAAACTGACGGTTTCAAACTTTAGTTCAGAATCTCCCAGTCTGTAGTGGCCATATGTGGAGAGACTTAACAAGGTAGTGGAAGTGATGGGAAGCTTCCTAAAATTCTTCTGAGTATTTTCATTATGTTCCCAAATGTAGGCATAGATACAGGAGGATGTCATTAGTGTACCATGAATGCAGTTTCCGTCCCTGGATGATGCATTAGAGTAATTCTGTTAGTTGTAAGAAGCAGAGCTTAAAATAGAATGGTATGTAAGAATGTATCCTTTCTAAACATAAAGGTTTCTTTGTGTCATAATAAAGTACAGGGCTTTAAAAAAATTTAGTATTATTGTCCCTCATATATATATTGTTCTTTTCATTGAAGTGGCCAACTTTATGACACGTAGTTTTGTGAAAACCTTTTTTCTCCCCTACCTTCCCTTGTTTGGTGCTATTTTCCATTTTGTCTTATTTTCTGGTCAGTTTTAATAATAATTTCCAATGTCTGATTTTAATTTTTTTTTTTAATATACAGTTCTTTGTGTTTTCTATACTAACTCTCAGGAATGCTAAACCTAAGGGGATGAGTGTTAAGAGCTAAGCGATCACCCCGGCATACTTATTTGTTGAGAAGCTGTTTGAACTTGTAACACTTGGAAAATGGAAGTCAATATATTTGTTTCATTATTCCCATGGAAATGAGATATTTATAATGAACTTCTAAAAACAAGTTACAAATATACACAAAGAAGCTGATTCTTGGTAGCAGTTGCCTAATAGGAAGAAATTAGTTTTTTGGGGGGGTTATGGGTTGGGGTTTTTTTCTTTAGTTCACGACTTCTGTAAAATTGGTATTAGTAAGGGGTTTCCTGAATGTGAACAGGGCATTAGAAATGGTGAAAATAAACTGGGGGTATGACAGCCTTATGTGTTATGCAGTGTTTGTAGTATTATAATTTTTCATACAATAGTTTGAGTTGGAGGGAGCCTTTTACAGATCATCAAGGTGAACACCACCACCTCCCCCCTTCCCCCAGTGAGCAGGGACATGTTGGATGAGATCAGGTTTCTCATAGTCCCATCCAACCTGACCAGGGATGGGCCATCTACCAGTTCTCTGGGCAACCTCTTCCAGTGTTTCACCACCATCCTAAGAAACTGTCTTCCTTATATCCAGTCTGAATCTACCCTGCTTTAGTTTACAAGCATTACCTTGTCCTATCACAACAGCCCTGCTAAAGAGCCTGCCCCTATCTTTCTTGTAAGCACCCTTTCAGTACTGAAAAGCTGCAGTAAGGTCTCCTGGACCCATGTGTCCACCAGATTAAACAACCCCAACTCTCTCAACTTTTCTTCAGGGCAGTGGTGTTCCTTCCCTCTGATCAACTCTGTGGCCCTCCTCTGGACTTGCTCCAACAGGTTGATGTCCTTCCTGTGCTGGTGACTCCAGAGCTGGATGCAGTGTTCCTAGTGGGCTCTCCCCAGAGAAGACCAGGGGGGCAGAATCCTCTCCCTTGCCCTGCTGCCCACGCTGCTTTTGGTGCAGCCCAGGATACAATTGGCATTCTGGGGTGGGAGTGCACATTTTTGGCTCATGTCCAATTTTCCATCCAGTAGTGCTCCCAAGTCATTATCCCTGGGGTGTTTTTGTGGACCTGGATGGGAGAGAGTGTAAATAAAGGTTCGTTGAAAGACTTTCCCTCTGTCATTTCTACCTACTCAGTCAGTTTTCTCCTGGGCATTCAACCCATGACTGTACAGACAGAAGAGAGGGGAGTATGCTGTTCTAGTTAGTAATCACGATAACAACTGCTCAGAGCTCTTTGAGACCTGTTTCTAGAGACAGGAGGGGTGTAGGATTGCTGCTTTATAATTTAGATGCTGGTACCTGGCATACATGTACCATACCTCACATACCAAAAGTGCCAGAACACATTGTGTTCCTAGGGTTTTCCACAAGACTTGACATACGTTGCAACAATAGGGTTTTGAAGGTAATGCTTTACAAGTGGATCTGATAATATTGTAATAGATGATGGAGCAAGAGGGGGGATATATTTGGAGTGTAGAAAAAGATAAATTTCAAAATTAAAGTAGTTTCATTTAAGAAACTTGGGATATGGTTGCAAAAATTCCTTTACTCCCAGTCCTGTTTTTGGCATCACTCCAATTAATGTTGTTTGCTGGTAAAGGATATCAGCTACAATGAACATTTGTTTCTTTTGGGGTCCAGCTGCAATACTACATTGGTCATATATGTGTCCAGTTTTTGGTTATACCTTAAGCTGGAGGGGAAAAATCCACTCATTTCCTTACCCCATGTAAGTGACAGGGAAAAGACCGAATGTCAGAGGTAGGTATACCTGTGTCTTAGACCAGATGTTCTTTGTTCCTCTTGGCAGCCTTATTTATCTATTTTTCCTTTCAATACACACACACACACAAAGGTTACGCTCTTCTATTTTATAAGTGTCCAACCAAAAATTCTTCATGTGTTAATAGAACCCTGAGATCAGTTCAGTTAGTTAGAGCATGGTGCTAATAGCAACAAGGTTGTCAGTGTGATCATTTAAGAGATGATCCTTGTGGGTCCCTTCCAGCTCAGAATATTCTGTGAAAAATAAATGGGTCAACATGAATTTCTGCTGGTTTTGCTGAAAGTGATCATTCTCTTTCCCATTGTGATGATCCTGACTGATGATCTGAGCTAAACCTATGTGCTACAGAAAACTGCGTTTGAAAGGCCTGTATGGTAGACTTGGCTGTGAGTCTGTAGAGAGCGAGGGCCTGAGGGTGTTGTAATACTGAAGCTTCACTATGATTGCCAATGCTTTCTTTTTCTAAATAAGAGGCAAAACAAAATGAAGTTTTGACCTCTTGAGCTACTTAAAAGTTCTTGGACAAGTTTCATCAGAAGAGGGATGTTAATCCTGTTAATGAGAATCCTGGAGAAATTCCAGGTAGTTAACTGTGGTTTATTCCATGTGTCTTTCTGATTAATGAAATGCTTGATTATATTCTTTATTTCTACTGTCATGATGTTCTTTTACTAGCTATTCCCATGAGATACTCCAGCACATGCTTCACCTAAAGCAGACAAGTAGTTGCAAACAGCAATGTTTGGTCAAAAAACACAGGAGGTTTGTTTTGTAGGGGTTGCTGAGGTTTGCTGCATATGTTGGGTTTCATTGAAAATAAAGAATACTAGTAATGAATAATTATGTAAAGGGCTCCCTTAGTGTTGAATTTTATTGTGGATAGCCAATTTGTCCTGGTTTTAACAGCCTGGGGTAAAATTTCATTTTTTGTTCAATTAAGTGAAATAGGAATAATTTTCTAACTGTTGGTCACTAAACCAGAAATCTCACTTCCCCTTTTCATTAGTGGAGGCATCCTCCAGCTGGGAGGTATTTGACCACTGAAGGTATCTAAGAGAAGATCAAAGATAAATCTGTGACAGCTGAATTGCTCCTCGCAATGGTCTTTTTGCCACTTGAATTAAAATTAGATTTCTGTGTACTGCTTTTCTAGCCCAAAATTTCTGTTGGCAGTGTACACTTTCTCTATCCTAGCATCTATTGTTTATTCCTATATAAACAGCTGTCTCTGTTGAAAGGACTGGTCTGGTTTGTGTGGTGGTGGCTGGTTATTTTTTCCCCTGATTTATTCCCTCGAAATGTTCTCCAAATTGACATAAAAAGAAATGCTCAAGCAGCAAATAAAACTTGTGTAGTTGTATGTTTCCCAGCAACATGGACTTTCAAATATTACTTCGAGAGTTTTGTAATATTTTAAACGTTTTCTGCTTTTGAAGATGGTACTCTTTAAGATTATATCAGCATAAGTATCTATTTGAAAATGTTTCTATTTGATCTGTTAAATTTTAGTTCAAAGTATATGGCAAAATTTTGGGGTGTAAATTCTTATTCAAAAGATCAGAGCATCTGTAATTTACTAATACAGGAAAAGGTGTAGTTTATGTCTGCTATAACTCATAAAAGCTAAAAATCACTGAGTTTTTTTAACGGTGAGTAAACTCTCTAATGCTGTCGCTTCATATCTGAATTTTAAAATGAGGAACACTAAAAATAGTTTAATATTATGGAATTGAATGGAACAGTATATACTCCACATCATTACCTCCTGCCTAAACAGAATATTTTAAAATGCTAGAAAGCAGACATTCATGAACCTCCTTTTGGGTAAACACATCTCTGTAGTGGATGCTGAATTTCTTTGTAAGAGTTCTGGCAATTGCATTCTTTGGTCTGATGGACCAAAAAAGATCTGCAGGAATGACAGTATAAACTGGTGTTTGTAAAGTGTGAATTTCCCGCTTGTCAGATTTTGCACCACACACTTGTATACCAAAACTCTCTCCATTAAAAGTAAATATAAGTAATTTACTAATGTAAAAATATGGTCTTCCTATTAGTGAAAACTACAGCAAGTAACCAGCTCTGAATTTCTAGGAGGTTTATGAGTTTACCAGACTACTATATTGAGTTTTCTGTGGACCTGTGAATGTTTTTTGAAGATGATGGTCTATGAAGGAAAACAGGTATTGAATTTAAATGTGTCATTTAGAAATTTGTCAGTCTTCAATTAAGGAAGAATTTCAAGTTTTTAAACGCTTTTCAGTAGTTTGCTTTACACAATAGCATTATTCTTAATTTGCTGTGAATACATGAATAGTGACCTGTAAATAATTTGATAACCAGGTATTCAAAGAGGATTAAAAAATGGTAAATAAAAAGAAGCACCTGAGATGCTTCAATAATTGTCTCGTACATGCAGGCTTTACAAGTGATCAACCAAATGAGGCTATATTTAATTTGATGAGCTGCAGGCATCTTGACAGCAGATCAGGTCCCTCTATTTCCTCTTTATTTCTGAACATTCATGAAGGGAGGTTTGTAAAGTGCTATCCTACTGATGTACATATAAAAATACAGCGAGATTCCTGGGATATGTTTTATTTGATGCCATAAATGGGCTGCATGGGTCTTCCTGTTCTGTTGGAGTTTTCTGTTGTTTACTGCAGTAAACTGAAACCATTCTGCTATTTTTGGAATGCTTTTTGTGCTCTCTTGTAATTTCTTTCAATTGCTGTGTGTTTCAACAGGGGAAAGTCTGTAAGAACTATTAATTTTGAGCAGTTTAAGGAAGCTCTTCAAGAACTCTCCAAGAAGCGATTTAAAGGCAAAAGTGATGAGGAAGCACTTCAAGAAATATATAAACTAATTGAAGGAAAAGGCCCAGGTCTAACTGGAGTAACGGTATGTTACTGATCTAATGGACAGATTGTTTCTACCTGTCCTTTGTTCTACTGCAGTGATGTTATGTTCACCTGCTTCCCTTTACAATCCACAAATCCAATTTCTCTGTGAGACTGAAGGCCACAGCTGCTAAGCAGAATGGGAGCAAAGACTTTGCAACAGCTGAGTATTTCACTACTGTCTTTTTGTGTGGCACTGTTGTTGCTCCTTCTAGGAGTTGTAGTACTACCTAGCAGCACCGTCAGGAAAATTCGGAGCTCTTGTGTATGCATAAAACAAAGAAACGTTCATGAAGACTGGTGTATCCAAATCAAAAAGAGTAGAACGACATTAAATTTAGAGCCTCAATAAACAGTTCTAAGGTGATTTGTGAAATAAAAAAAAGACTAAAGCAAAGGCATCTTAAAATACATTTAATTACATCATGTGTATCCCAGAACACTGGAAATCTGGGAATAATTATCATGCGGTCCAGTCTTTGTTTCCTGTTTGTTCCAAGTCTGTCAGAGCTATAATGTTCTTTCTTTTTAATTTTAAAATATTGGTATTAAGCCTTGTCTGTGAAAAGGAGGCTATGAAGCCTCGGTGCATAAGTTTGGTTGTCCTTCTATCAGGCAAGGCAAGCTTTCATCCTGTAGTTTAGGAGATACTGGAGTGTTTACCATCAGCTTGAATACTTCTTTCAGTTTAGTTCATCTGCTTAAAATTTGTGAATCTCCAGAATTTTGGCTGTAAAGCTGTGAATGAAAATATAATATCTTCAGGAAATGGTTCTCTACAAATGATCAGTGTAAAAATCAAGTGAAAAGATCTCTTTTGAGTTGTAAAATAAGTCAAATTTTTACAAGATTTTATTTTATTACTCTCATTTAAAATGTGGTAATTTTGATACAGACTTAAAATATTGAATCTTCCTTTTTGTTCTTCACTTACCTTAGTATATTTGAATAAATTTTTCATCTGTTCTGGGATTCTTACTTCAAATTGTGTACATTCTTCTAGGCCTCACTCCTGATTCCATTTTTGGTATTTCAGCAGGCGGACATTGAAATGATCAGTGTCCACTACTAAGGGAACAGCTTCTTTCTGTGTGGGGGACGTGGATAAGAGAGCTTTGCAGATGCAGAGTAGTATCATATAGGTTCTGCAGAGGTATGCAAGTGTGCCAGCAGCAGGGAGAGAAGAATGGAGGGGGAATATGAGCCAACAATGTGAGGCTTGACTGTACTCCTGTAGTATGTGCAGTTCTGGGGAGAGTTGAAGAAGTGAAGAAAGGGGGATCAGAATATCTTCTCCTCTTACCTGGAAAAGTAAGGGGCAGGAGGCAGAGGTTAAAAAGTAAGGACATTGCAGACTGGGAGTATGTGTGTATGTAAAACCAAATTTCATGTTTGTTTTTTCATGCTGATTTAATTCCTGGATGGTAAAAATGACCCACGAACTTGGCTATTAAAGGCATTAAAATGAATAAATGAATACATGGCCACCCTCCCCCTGCAACCCAGGAGTGCAGATATGAAATCTCTGTACAAGGTTTCTAATGCCTTGTTTACTTTGGGAAGTCAATATTGTGAAAAATTTAAGTTGTTCTGCTTTCTGTATGGTTACACAAAGTTACATTAAGTTTTCCTTAAATGTTCTAGGGTAAGTCAGTCATGCCATGTCGTATGTGCCCTGCTCTGTAAAACTCTGCTATGTGTCATGTAGATTTGGTTCAAGTTTCAGACAGAAAACTTTATTTGACTACAGACACATTACCCTAAACATATTAGGGGAGGAGTTAAAAGCATGATTAAGTGATGCTTAAGAATAAGAACTTCAGCACCATGTGGGGATTTTTGCGTCTTAGCTTCTTATGTTCTGTACTGGGTATTTTGGGTATGCAGGCAGTAGGGGCAGTATGTCTGTACTAAATGACAGCCTGGGGAAACCCCTCCTTCAGCAGGACAGTTGGAAAGCTTACCTTCACATCAGTCAATGAGTATTTTAGTGCATGTTGTGATAGAAGTAGAAGATTTTTATATTTTTCAGGTTATTTTTTCTTCTTCAGAATGTTGTAGAATTATAAAAATCCCTGCTTGTGGTTGATGTGATTGAGAAGGCTCAGCACCTAGCACTTGAAACCAAGTGAATTTTAGGCTGCTTTCTAATCTTTCAACAGAAAGTGTTGTGATTGACTTGGTCACATAGAAAGAAAAACAATAGGAAAGTGATAGGGGTTAATCAAGCCAGTGGCTTTATTAGCTCAGTTGGTAGAGATCTGTCAATAGAATATACAGTGCAGGTCATGTAATTTGGACAGCTAATAAACAGACACGTAAATGAGGTTTAGGGCCTTTTAATTATCACTCTTACACAAGGGTTGCAGAGAGCAAGACTGAGAATCTTTATTTTCCTGTACCAAAATCTGTGTTCTGTAACAATGCTGAATGCATTTCTATACCTCTTGGGGAGCAGATACTTGCTTTGGTCATTTCTTGCTCTTAAAATAAAACTGCTTGAACTTCAGTGTGTATTCAATCAGAGTCCTTGACATAGAAATGCAGAACAATTTCAAGTGCAACAGCACTTTAAAAGCTGGGTGACGGGTGCTCAGAGAGATGTTGATGTGGGCAAGATCTCACCAAAATGTACCTGTTACGACAAGAGCAAGGAAGCCAGAGTGCAGGCTACAGAGTGCAGTAAATGAGACATGTTGCAGCAGAAGTGCAAAGAGAAATTCCACTTAAGACTATGTGGATCTGCTTGAAAACTATACAGTGGTAGGCTGGAAAAAACTGCAGGACATACTGTCTAGCACATGAACATGCTTTAAGATGTAGAAGAAGTCTGCAGGACTGCCATTAGCACATCAGAGTCCTTGCTCTATTAGGAAGAACTCCTATATCCACATTGCTCAGAGAAATCCTGTATTTTTCTGGAGGTCAGGGCAGTGGTGGCCACTTTTGTGGGAGATGTGCTGTGGTCAAGGTCCTGAGATTCTGGATGGAGGGAGAAGATGAAGAGAACACTGATGTTGTTTGTGGAAAACCCAAGCTACACAAGGTTAGGAAGGAGCAACTGCTGGAGACACGTGGACAGTGACTATTGAGATAGAGAAGGCTGAAAGCTTGTGGCTTCTGTCAACACTATGTCACAGGTCTGCTCCATCTGCAGTTCTCTAGTTTCAGAATACATATAGTATCCTGAGCACTGGTGAGGATCAACAAGACCCATCAGAGTCAGCTGAGCCTGAATTTAGTGTTCACACAAATGGGGGAAAATGAGTGATAGTGTTGACCAGCGCTATCTCACACTGTGGGGACAGAAAGGTTCTTTTAAGGATCCTTGGTCTAATGAGAGCTGGCCATGGATTTGTAGTTATATGCAGAGCTTTATTGTTATAGAAAGATTTTTTCATTACATGTAATTTTTAGCAATTAGGATAGATTTCCTATTACCTAAAATTGCAGTTACCTGTAATTTTCCACTACGTGAATGCTCCTCAGATCAGGTCAAATTCTTAATGATCAGCATGCAGTATAATAATCATAATCTGGACTCTTGACATTAGAAAGAAGCTAAGTCACTCAATCCTTGGAAGAAAAATAATGACAGAGTGGGTGTCATGATTCTCTAGCAGTGAGCGTGATAGTCTAAGAGTGAGGTTCCCCCCAGCCCTGTTTCCTCTTCTGTTGAGATATGAGTGTCCCCTCTATCACACCAGGAAGGACAAAATTCTTAGCAGTTTGTGTGCTGTTGGATCTATTTCAAAAACCTTTTACGTAAGCTGATGTAGCTGTACCTCAGAGTTTGGGGGTTTGGTCTTTCAGTGAGTGGATTCTGAAGGGGCTGCCAGACAATCAGTAGGCAAGAATTTTGGCTGCAGGTTACATCAGGCTGCAGTTGATAATGACTGCATAATGGTGTCGCCTTGCTTTGAGCTAAAGGTGCTGCTGCCAGCGTGCATCATGCCTTAGCATGAGCTGTTAGTGAAAATCTGCAAAGGACTTGAGTGAACAGTCACAAGAGATTTTTGCCATCCCAAATATCTCATGCTATTATATTTCCCTGTTCTGTAATGGGCAACACCATACCCTGGCAACAGTGCTGTAGCAGGAGTCAGGAGCAATGGGTACCAGTCACAGAAAGTTACTGAAGATTCTTCTTGTGGATGATCAAGGCATGCGTTTTCTGATCTCACCTGATGTCTCAGGAGTTTTATTGCTTGGCAGGTGCCAGGATCTGGGATTGTTGCAAATGCATGGCTGGGATATGTCCAGCCTCCTAACATGGACCTCTCTCTCCTCTTCCTTGTGGTTACCCAAGAGCACTGCTCTGGAGGTAACCTGGAGCATATAGAGACTAAAGAGATCTAGGGGTGAGCCTGATGGGCATGGAGCTCAGATCTTGTCTTCCCAATCCAGGGAAGAAGAAAGATTGGGTAGAAGTTGACTGTATGGCTTTTGTCAAAGATGGGGCTTTGGATCCTGTGGCCAGAGAAATGAGGGCTACTGAACAGGGGTGGAATAAATCTAACAAAGTGGAACAAGGGTATTTTGGCAAACTAGGCTTACCAATCTGCTGAGGAGACTGTTAGACTGTGTGTGGAAGGTTACCATAACCGGAAGATGAAAGATGGTAAGGGGCAGAGCAGATATGTCTAGGTGACAAGCCTGCAAGGGAGGCTCTTGCCCTTCTGTAAATGCAGCAGGACATGGGGCCCGTCTCAAATGCCTGCACACAAAAGCATATAGCATGGGGAAAGCAGGGCAAATTAGTTGCAGAAATATGATTCACTGGGATTGTGCAGGTGTGTTAATACAGCTCTCCTGACTGGAGTGCTGCACTGGATGAATAGAGACTCTTCAGAAAATACAGTAAAAAAATGAGGAAGAGGAGTAGTAATCTATGTAAAGGCTTATCTTGACAGCATCTAGCTTTGGAACAAGTCTCTTTAAAGACTGGTTGCAACATTAAACTGAAGAAGGATTCAACAACACCCTCAGTTTGAAAAGAAAATTAACTCTGTAATAGATTCCCCTTTCTGTTTTGTCTTCACTACCGATAAAAATGTAAAACTCCTCCTCAGGGACGTGTTGGCACACTGTTTTTAACTTTGTGGAAGGTCATGTTGATCAGGCCACTAGATCCTATGAGTTATAGTGACTTGGACTGTTGAAATGCTGGAGAGCTGGAGTTGAGGGACTAATCTCAGAGAGGAAAGGAAAGGCTCCCTTGTAAATGCCAAATTGGCAACACCTGATCTGCTCATAAGGCTGGACACTACATGGTCTTATCTTGAGGGAGCTAGACCTGGGTCAGGCAGATTTGACAGAGTAATTTGAGTTTGTTGCTGGAAGTGATGTCACATATCAGACACCTTCTTGATGTCTTTCGCCTGAGCTCTCGCTGGACTCCCAATTTGTTGAGAATGTTTAGGTGCTGTATATAGAGTTTGGAGTTGCAGTGTTTACATCACCTGAGTGAGCTCACTGGGAACAACTCCATTGAAAGTCCTCACCACGTTTAGTTAAAATGTTATTACTTTGAAGCATAATTGAAGTGGTGTTGTTTATCATTTTTGTTTGTGTGGCTGTGTCTGTGCACATGCTAAATGGAAGGAACATGAAAGAAATCCAGATAGTATTAGAAGCTCGATCTCTGTTTCTGACTTTCTGCAGAGTTCTAATGCATGTGCATGTATTCCCACAAATTTAAAAACAAAGTAAATATAATTTTTGTATGGAATTCTAGTACAATCCCCCCACCAAAAAAGGATAGACTTTCCCTTTGAATTTTTTTTCCATGTTACAATCATTTTTCAGTGCTCATTTTTACAAAGGTGGTGGATATTAGCAGCAGATGAATAATTTTCAAAATCTTGCTGAGACTGCGAATGTTGGTGCTGATTCTGCAGGCTCCCAGCACATTTTAGTTACATAAAGAAATCTCCATGGGAACTTTTTCTAGGAAGATGTGCTGTTAGATACAGAAGTTTTTATGGTTGAAGGGGCAAATGTAGGAAACCGTTGAGTTTCAGTGAGGAAAGCTGACTGCAGCTGACAGTGTAGCCAGGAGGACTGTGGCTAGGATGTTGTACCTTTCTGATGAGGGGTAACAAGAGCAGCTCACTTGCCACCATCCTTTTTGGCAGTACAGGCACTGCCAGCACTGGTTACTGAAAAGACACACTCAGTCCCTCAGGCAGGAAGGGACTGTTTCTGTGCTCTCTGGACATTTGTAATTCAGGAAAGAAAAACAACCAGAAAACCCTACTGCAAGGTTTGCATCATTAAGTTTCCGCTTAAGCTGTGGAACAGCTTTAAATCAAACCCAAATCTTTCTCAGCGATGGCAAGCAGTGGAAAATATCTTCAGGCAAAGTTGTTTAAGTGGAGCCAAGAGTTCATTGTGAAAGGGAGGGCACTTGGTGTCTTGTTTTGAGTGTGTGATATTCCTGAAGTCCAGTAGGTTTTCTTGGTGCTTTTCCTTCCCAGGAATTGGTTCTGGAGATGCTTTTGGGAATGGTGCCACACTGCGTGCAGAGCTGCCCGGCACAGCTCCCGCGAGCTTGCCGAGGGTTGTGCTGCTGCAGCAATGAGCCCCGTGCAGCTGCAAGTGTGTGGTGCTGCAGTGCCCTGCTTGTGCAGCCCTTTGCACTGTGCCAGGTGCAGAGCTTTTGTGGCATTTGCTTGCGTTTTGAACTGTGAGCTTCATAAATGGGATGGTAACATGTGCTGACAGCAAATGAGGAGCACTGGCTTGGCAGCACTGAATTGTCTTTCCTCTTCTTCTTTGCCTCTAAGTTTGTTCTGGAAGGTAAGGTTCTGAAAGTGTGGGAAATCTTTCAGTCTTACGCTGCCTTATTTTCCTGATTGTGGCACTAGCTTTATACAATGCTTCTAGCCTTTTGACACAAAAGCTGTTTTTACAGAGCCAAAGCTCTATAAAATTCATGCAGTTTTCCTGCTGCAAACAAACCAAGCTTGTGCAGCTGCAGAGGTTTCAGTGGATATATTTTTCTTCAGCAAACTACTATATATATGTATATACTCTTCTACTGTAGACAAAATGCATGTTATTGATTTCTGTGCTCTCATTTCCTTTTCACTGTTGTTCATTTCAGTTTCCTAAGGACTGCTACTACATTTCTGAAACCAGTTCAAATTTTTAAACTGATGAAATGGATTGTGTTGCTTGCTCTGTAAACTGCTCCTTGATTCCTTAGTTATCTTGAGGTAGAAGGCAAAATCTGCCAAAGTTTGCAGAGTTGTCTTTCTCAAGAAAGGGAAAGGGAGGAGTGTGCATTTGTTAAGGTTTTCAGGCTTTAAAGACTACAGCGTTCAGTTCCTGTCTTTGGTATGAGGGCGGTTTTGAACAGACAGAAGTTGGAATATTGGTAATATGTAATTTGGATGAGATGTTGGATATTTTTGTTTTGTTTTATTTACTTCCCTGCAGTGTGGTCGAACACTGGAATAAATTGCCCATAGAGGCTTTGGAATTTTGGAGGTGTTCAGGACTTGACTGGAGAAGTTTCTGAGAAAGCCTGTTTGAGCCTTGCTGTGAGCAGGGCTTTATGCTAGATAAAGACTCATATTCAAAGGTTTTTTCCAACCTAAATTATTCTGTGGCTCTGTAAATTTAAGGTTTGATAATCATCAGGGACACAGAATCCCCCACTCTTTCCAGGCTTGACCAACCACAGTGGTGAAAAATTTTTTCTCCTGTGTCTAGTTGGAATTTCATATCTTTCAAATCATGCCCAGTATTGTTTACTTCTGAACTGTCTCTATTTCTAATATAACCATTCTGCTTAGGGCAGGAATAAGATTTGTCTGTTCCTTTTTTCTTCTCAGTCTTGATAAACACATTCCTGGCATCTTTTCCATGTATGTCACTTGCTCCAAGCCCCTTGCTGTCTTAGCGGCGCTTCTCTGTAGACACTGTCACAAAGCAAGGAAAAATACTGAATTGCTAACAAAAAACACACACAAAAAAAGAATAAACTTGGTTTGGAACACCAAATGATTATGTTTGATTCTGCTGTGCTAAGGTAAACTTTCTTCCTAGGAGTAAGTTTTTTAAAAATAAAAAATAAAATATTAAAGTTCCTGTGCACCTTCTGTGTTTTGCAAACTTTTTGGTATGTGCAAATTAGAGGTGGAAAATGATGTGGTATCACAGAAAGAAAAGGGAGGAGGCTGGCTCCAAGGAATTTATTGCCTTTAGAATAATGTAACTAGAGAGATTATATAACTTACTCTAGATAGTAAGCCGTTGAAGCAGAATTGCTATATGACAAGACAGAATAATTTGTGTGTGATTCATTGTGAAAAAGGGAGATTAGTTACTTACTAGTGTGGAAACTGTCCTCATCCAGCCCTTTGCGCTCTTCACTATATTTCTTCCCACATTTTTCTTCATTTATGAAGGATTGTCAGCTCTCCCCCCTCCCTTTTTTTATTTGCCTCCCTGCAATTAATAATGAGCAGATGGGTTGTGGAGAAGAATGAGCTCACAGCCACCCTTTCAATTGTTTTTGCCTTTTACTCAACTTCTGGTTTTGTTTCCACAGTTGGTTTTGTTGTTCAGAAAAAAAAGCATTTTGATAAAAACAGTTGGTTGCACATTCAGTTTATAAAGGCAGTTCACTGAAAAGAGGTTATCAGCTCATAGAGGAATTTTTATGGATAAACTTTTCACCTTAGGACACTGAAAGTAATGGTACAGCTAATCCCAGAAATCATGTCCAGGCACATGAAGGACAAGAAAGTCATCAGGAGTAATCAGCATGGCTGATCACCAAGGGAGACTCATGCTTGATCGACCTGTAAATTTCTACAAATAAATGATTGCCCCAGTAGGTATAGGAGGAAGAGACTAGTGAGTAATGTAGTGTCTACCTGGACTTCAGTAAGGCCTTTGGTGTGGTCTTCATAAGACTCTCACATCCCCTCAAGCTGTGGCTGTAGGGTCTGGATGAGCAGACTGGGACGTGGATTGAAAACTGGCTGAATGGTTGGGCCCTGAGGGTGGTGGTGAATGGTGCAAAGTCTAGTTGGAGGCTGGAAAATAGTGGTGTACCCCAGTGGTCCCTAATGAGTCCAGTCCTGTTTATCCCGTCTTCATTAATCATCTTCATGATAGGCTCTGGTTTACTCTCAGCAGTTGTGGTTGTGACGCAGAGCTGAAAGGAGTGGCTGATAGGTCATCCAGATGGGATGGTTGCCATCCAGAGGGATCTGACAGGCTGGACAAATGGGCTGACAGGAACCTCAGCAAGCAGTTCAAAGTCCAGCAACTGGTGAGGAAGAGCCCCACACACCAGTGCATGCCGGGGGCCACCCAAATGGAAAGGATGTTGGTTGAAATGGACCTGGGAGTGCTGGTGGACAGCAAGTTGAACATGAACCAGAGAGTGTTCTTGCTGTATGGAAGGCTACTGGTACCCTGGCTGCATTAGAAGTATTGCCAAGCAAATAGGATGTTCTGTCCCCTCTACTCGGCACTGGTGAGGTCTCTCCTGGAGCGCTGCATTCAGCTTTAGGCTCCCCAGGAGAAGACTGATATGGAGCTACTGGAGAGAGTCTAGCAAAGGACCATAAAAATAATGGAGGGACTGGAGCATCTTTCCTCTGAGGAAAGTCTGAGGAAGCTGGAACTGTTTAACCTGGAGAAGAGAAGGCTCAGTGGTATATAAATACCTGAAGGGAGGGTGCAAAGATGATGGAGCAAGGCTTTTTTGAGTAGTGCTCAGTCACAGGCCTTTTCTATGATTCTGTGATACAGAGTTCCACTAGCTGCTTCTGGTTGAGGAGCCCAAGACGTATATGAAGTTGTTGTATATTCTACTCTTTATTTACAAAGGTTTTTTTGAATGAAAGCATCTTAGCACAACCTTAAAAATGTTCACACAACATTAAAAAGAAAGTATTTTATTTTTAATGTATACACATTAATCATAAGAATGATGGAAAAGAAGAGGAAAGAGGAGAAATTAGGTATTCTGCATAGCCTTGTAGTGGCATCTCATCTCTGATCTTTTATATAAATATATCAGTTCAGGCAATGAGAGCATAATGTACAAGGATTAACATTGCTTGGATTTTTTATTGTTGGAAACAAAATGAGTGTCCCATTTCATAGAAATTTTGCCAACAGTAAAGCAACAGGATTTCAATTGTAATATTCTGTCACATGTGGGAAGGGGCACACCAGTGACTTTACATGCAACTTAGGAAAAGGCTGCAGTTATTACTCAGTAAAAAACAATTCGGAAAAAAAAATGTTTGCCTTGCAGCTATTGCCTTAATGTTCATTTTGCATATTGTGACTCCTGTGATGCAGGAAGCCTTCTGATCCATCCTCAGCTAAAAGGCCACAGGATGTGGGATCACTGTTGTTCTTGCTCTGGATTTGTACTTTTCCTTGTGCTTGGGTCTTAGGTTTTGTTTAACTACAAAAAGATCATATTTTTCGATCTGCCAAACTGTTGCACATCCTCAGTTTTCTTTGCTGGTTTGAAACATGTTGCTGTTTTCCTTACAGACTAATAGGAAAAGGAAAGGCTTGCATGGCATGCTGCAAGCTTGTTGCTATCATCTTGTTGTAAAGATGCTCCTTGACTTTCTGATAAGTCATCTGTGTCTTATCAGAATGCAGATATCTTGATATAAACACTACATTTCTCAAGTTTACCACTGGGAATAGTTTTCTGGGAACATCCTTCATTATTGACATGAGCCATTCACTGTTTTACTGTTCCTTCTTGCATGCTGATATGGGTGCATTTCCTTTCATACTGCACTCACTCAAGTCTTAGTATGTATGTTACTAAATATGTTACTGTACAAAAATTCTTATATATTTTTATTGTAGTTTGTGTATTGAGAAAAATTTCATACATTTTGTGCCATGCCTTTGAAACAGAGGAACAGAAGCTGTAGTCTTTCAAATAGTGATTAAGTTTACAAGTTCTCAGAATAGCAGTCTATCCTGAGAATGAATTTGGTAAAGGAAAAGGCAGTCAACTAGAGTTTCTGAGACTTCTCTCTGGATGTGACAGTACGTAGTGTATACACATCTAGATAAAACTGATTTTCTGTAATGTAGTGGTATTTAAAAAGAAGGAAAGTAAATATATGTTAAATTTATTTAACTTCATATTGAATATTGCCTTTGTCTTGCATTTGGAGTTTTCCTGGTTATAAGGTGCTACCAGGTCAATGTGAACAAGAAAACTGTATATATTAAGAGCAATACTTCTTCCTAAGCATTGTCTTGATAGCTATTTTTTCAATATAGAAAAATAATCACTTCTGCAAATAGTACTCTAAGGCTGCAATGCAGAAGTGCCTAAAGGTCATTTTGCAATGCTGTTTTGAGAAAAGAATGCTCCAGTGGTCATTTTCTGGACATAAAAAAGATGCCCAGATTTTAGCAGTCTTTGTTCATTTTAGCTCAAAAATCTCATGTGTTTTTTCTTCCTCTGATGTGAAAATATAAATTTAAGGATCAAAGAGGCTGCTCCCAGTCCCAGCACATGGGTTAGCAGGCTTTTGTATTTTTACATGAAATACTTTTTTTTTCCAGTTTATGTAGTCAAATTTTCTTTGTTTTGATGAAAGCAAAACTGATTTTTGAGGAGCCTGATATGACTCAGTGGAAGAAAAGTCTTTGCTCAATTCCATTTCATAGACTGCTAATTTGCTAACATTAGAAATAACTTCCAGTCCTTCCAGTTTGTTACTTCTCTCATGAATCCTATAGTTTAGAAAAGAAGTGTCTTTTGAAACTATGAATTCTAGCTGTATTGTGGAATACTTTTTCTGTATTGGTGGAGCCGGGCTTTTATGCTTTGATGTTGACAGTAATTGATTTTCAACATGGTTTTAAGCACTAAAGATACAAATTCTTTGTATATTTTGTGCTTAGAACTTGATTATTAATCAAAGGTATCTCATACTGAAAGTCTCCTCCAAAAGGTTTTGACATAATTTGTGTTATTTTTGTATGCTGTATTATAATTGTCATTGTATGTCATGACAAGAAACAAACATCTTTTGTATCCTGTTGCTGGAAATGAGTAGGTATTTGCATAGTTTTTGTCATTAGGAAATATTTAAATCTTGGTAGCTTGTAAAAGTATCTGTATTAAGAATAACTGATTTCTGATGTGTGTTTTTGATTTGTTTCTTTTCTTTCTTTGAACAGAAAACCGTTGCATCTCCAACTGTTTCACGCCTTACAGATACTTCAAAATTCACGGGTTCTCACAAAGAGAGGTTTGATGCCAGTGGGAAAGGAAAAGGCAGAGCTGGCCGAGAAGATCTGGTGGATAACTCAGGATATGTATCTGGTTATAAGCATGCAGGCACATATGATCATAAAGTACAAGGAAACAAGTAAGGCTGAGGGTTTACAACACAGAGGGGGATAAAGTATATATTTTTAAGGATGATGTTATGAATCCCACATGTTTTGGTTATTGTGAATGTTGAGACTATATTGTCAAGAAGTTGTCTTCAGGAACTGGAACTGATTTCAACATCTGCTGAGCTACTTGCAGCACAATGCCACTTCATTACATTCCTCATGCATATATTGGCAAAAATAAATAAGTATACAGATATAAAAAATACACCATTTCGTTGAGCTTTAGACTAAAAAAAAAACAAACCAAAAACCCAAACCAACAAGCAACAAAGCCAAAGTCAAGAGCAGGTATACCACACTTTGTCAATTCAATCAAAATATCTCAAACATTCCTGGATGTCCAGTTGCTCTGATGATATCAAAGAGAACCTCTTGAAAAGAGGATCTTTTGTGGAAGCCTTTCTGAAGACTATCCCATTACTTATGCAGTTTCATTTGACTACTGTTTTGGGGGGTTTTTTTAATGTCTTATATGAGATCAGGCACTTTTCTTAAAACATTCAACAATATATTATTGGGAAGTAAGTGGTAGTAATATACTAGGTGCTAGCCTGTAATTGTCATATACCACTCATGAAAAAACTGAAGAAAAAGCTAATTCTAGGACAATATAGGCTCTAAAGTATTTTATGTCAACAGAAAGAGTTGGAAAATACCAGCCCTTACTTTCCTCCTGTCTGTACGTTGTGCTTGTTACTGTGTGTACTGTAGCATGGTTCTGACTGGCTGGATTTGGATGGAGCTATTCTACTAACCTGGGAGGTGAGGAACAAGACATTACTAAGAAAGTTTGTTAAGGATTTTCACAGTCTTCAAGTTTGCACTGCCTCACATTGGAAATGAAGGGGCATTAAGCTAATAATTTCTTAAAATATTGGTTATGACTAAATACTGCCAATCAGATTGCTATTAAATGAATGTTATTATGCATGTATGTTGGCACATAGCCCCTTTAAGCTCTAACATATGTAAGGAAAGCTTGTGGCCCCTTGGAGTAAGGCCATTTACAGTTAATATCTATGTAATTAGGTGCAATTTGCCCACAAAAAAGTGTATCATTATAACTGGGCTGCATTTTATGTTAGATTTGTTTGAAGCCAAGGGCTTTGATTCTCTGTTCACTCTTGCTGCCAAACTTGGGAGTAATAGTATTTCTGGGAACGGCTTTCTGCTGTTACCAGGAGAACCAGTCCCACAGGGTTAAGGTACAGACAGCTGAGTGTGACCTAGCTGGGGTTCAAAATGCCAAAAGAAATTAATTAGAATAAAAATAACTTTTTTTTTTAATATTGGTTGAAAGGGAGAGAAAAGGCCATTCCAATTTTCTGCAAGAGCTAAACAAGTATCCATATGTATTACTCTGATACTCTAAAGTTATGAAAAGTAGGATGTTCAGTATTCAAAACCAGCTCTTTGCAGTTCTGCCTTGCTTTCTTTCTAAAAGGGCTTGTGCACTGATCTTCATGTTCAACTCTGAATAAAGGTTAATAGATGTATTGCTCTCCCCCACCCATATCAGCATCCCACTCAGGGTACAGGAGTGTAGGTGAGCAGTGTGTGCTGTCATGTGCCATGCAGGTGAACAGTCTGTATGTAGCCAATGTATGGAAAGGGAGCACTGGTTTTCAGCTCTTAAACTGTTCATGTTTTTTTCTGCCGACATTGTGTGGTAGCCTGTCTTGTAACTTTGCCCTCAGTGACCCTTTGAGCCCATACCTTTGAGCCTCAAACCAAAACAAAAACAGCAAACAAAAGGCAAGAACTTCCTTGTGGACTTGGACATCCTTTTGTTTATTTATAATTTATTTTGGTGTTTGTTTTTAAGAGGGAAGTTTGCCAAAACTCAGCACATACTCATGTAAAGATTTAAAAGGCTTTTCCCATGGATGGCTTTGGTTACCTGGGAAGATTTTAGACGTATGTAAAGATGCTCAGGATGCAAAGTGTTCAGCTTTGTGATCCCTTTTCAAGAGTTACCCAGTGTTCTTGAAGAATGAAGGGTTATCCACTCCTGTGTTGCACTGGTGACCTGTTACACTCCAAAGCAGAAAACAGCATACTTGATACCAACAGTGGCTAAATTATTCTGGCATGGTAGTAAACTGTCTAAATGTAAAGAACCTTCTTCTCTGTTCCTGGTGCCTGTGCACCTGAAGACGGCTCCAGGATAATCCTGGGGTTTTTTTATTAATAAAAAGGCTGACACTCTAACCTTTGATGAATCTTTCAGCTAACTTACAGACTAACTTATCAGTGTCTCTCTTTCAGCTAACTTATCAGTGTCTCTCTTTTTCCTTTTGACTTCAAGACCCGACTAATAACTCACTGGTAATTGAAAAGTTCTGGACCCAGCCTCACTAAAGGGTGAAGTCCAACCTACTGCAGAGTCCTGCCAGCACACTGTTGACCTGGCTGTTTGTTGCTGTCTGCCTTGTCTGGCACATTGGATGACACTTTGCTTTTAGGTGTGCAAAGGACAGGCTTTCTCAGGTACCCAAATACAGTGTCAGTAATGCCAGAATGTTGCCATACAGGAGAGTGATTGGTTAGGAAGGTTTTAAGGTATAATCAGGTTTTAAGTAGTTAGTTCAAAGTGAGAGAGACCAGCCCACTTATAAGATGAAGGCATGTGAGGGAACTGAGAGTGCAGACAGATCCAAGCTGACACTGTCTAGAAAAGCTACTCTTTTCAGTTATAAGAGGCTGATGGAACGAGCTGAGGTTCTGCCAGAGTTTACTGTGCATTGCCTTGTGCAGTATAAAATCCCTGCCATGAATCAAAGCACTTTATATGGACCTGATGCAAACTTTGAAACTCTTTCAATGGCATAGTAAGCTTGGGATCAGAACCTGAGCAGATGGTTCAGATAGCAATATTTTATTTTGAGGAACACACGTCTTTGTTTCTTCTTTGTTTCTAGGGTCTGCTGGTTTTAAACCTCAAAGTGTTGCATGAAAAGAAGTCATTTTGATGTGACAGTTACACAGGAAAGTTTTTGCTGAGAAGCTAGTACTTAGTAAAGAGTTTTCTCTTTTAGTGTACTTGGTGTGAAAGATAAAAGCATCTTACGCAGCTGTGTATCAGGGGTTCACTACCTACTTAAGCTCTTACCTTTCCACTAATATTGGTAGAAAATTAAAAGCCTAAATACTTGCTTGATTATGAGCTCTTAAGTTCCAGGGCTGCTTGGGAATGAGGCAAAGTGCATTTTCTTATTAATCTGCTATTCCCTCAGGACAGTATGTACAGCTTGTACCTCAAAGATGACAGGAAGAGATAGCTGAGGAGGTGCAGGAGGTGCCCCATTTTCAGCCCTTAGAGTGTTGTAGAGCATACTCTCTTCTGTTGCACCATGCTGCAGACTGTAACTAAATGTCACATCTGAAGTAAGGACATGGAAAACTAGTAAGGTTTACTGTCCTCTCTTTTTTGGGGGGGGGGCATCTCAACTCATTCCATCTAAATTTCCAGCCTGATTTTCAGCATCAATACACTACCTAACACTGCCTTATGTGACATCTTCTATAAAACCCTGTTGTTCCTAATCTTTGCTTTCATTACTACAGAAGATGCTACCAGAAGAAATGTGATCAGAAAGTTCAGATAGCTTTTAGAAATAACTGCCTTAAAGAACAAACTCAAATTTTATTTAAATACTTTGGCAGTACACAATCCTTACCTGTATGTCTACTGAAGCTTAACCTGACATCAAAACTTTTACAAGATTGAGGACAAGAAATAAAAATCCTTACTGAGGCAAATGTATAGTCCTTACAAATATTTTCTAAAAATAATATAGGTTTTAAATAAAATATGGAGAAGTCAAAAGGGGTTTTCCTATTAGTGCTTGCTTACTGTTTCCCTTTAGTCACTCCAAGAGCTTTAGTTGAAAATTTTGCTGAGATCTTCGCAACCATCAGTATGGAAATATCAAAACCAGAAATGATTGTCTTTCTCTTTGTGGTTATCAAAGCTATCACAATAGTGTTACTGAGAAGCAGACATTAAAAAACACACATAGTTTCATGAGTCCTATATGAACAGTTGTCATAAATTGTAATAAAATATTTGGAATCCCAAGGGAAATGTTGAATATTAGACAGTAGCCAAAATTTAGCCTCTTTTTTTAAAAACCTATAATACTTCTTACCTCCTTTTCATTTAGGGAAGTGAAAGGGAGATTTCAAAACTACTCACATGTCACAGCTTGTGTTTTTCATCAGCATAGAGATGGTCTTTTGAAGATATTTTGGATTGAAGTATAGGGTCAGTAAAATACTGACCCTACCTAAGTTAAAAATACATCTGACAATTTTTTAGCATTATACAAAGTTTTGTTCACTGAAATTACCATTTCAGTCATCTGTATTTTCCCTCTGTTGGCTCAACTAGTATTTTTTATGGTAACTGGAATTAGGCAGAACAAAAGGGCAAATGACTACAAGGGGTTTGGCTTGCAAGTGATAGGTATCCCAGCCATCTGTAACCATCTGTAGAGAAAATCCTCATGTATATTCCTCCAAAACCAAAACTTAGAAGTTGTAATTGATAGGTTTTTTCCTTAAGACTTTTCATAGCTATAAAATGAATTTTAATTCTTTGTGCCTGCATGTATGATAGTCAAAACATAACCCTGCCTTCAGTGATGCATGTATTCTGGGGGCACATGCTTGTAATCCGTGAACAAAAATTCTGTTTGCACTGGCCAAGAGCAAACCTTTTACCTTTATGATAGAGTAAATGTAACATGTTGCACTGGTATGTGTTCTCTTAACTGACTGTCAGCCTTGCGTGTGTGCCAAAATAACTACACCTTTGTGTATGTTGTTTGTAGTGTGAATATTATGTTCTTGGCTCATCATGTAGTTGGTATTAAGTAATGTAATGCACAAGACTTGTGTAGGTTTGTGTAGGTGTACACATACTCTTTTGATCCAACTTAGTTAAACTATGTATGTCGATGCAAACCTTAAATCTTACTAGGACAAAGCTCTAGTCCTGCAGCCAGTGCTGTTCAGCTTGGCCAGTTGGGGACATTGTCATTCTCCATAGCATGAAGGTAAAGATCTAAGGAGGTTTTTATGGTTTTACCTGTCTACCCTGTTTTGAGGGAAATCACTCTTCAGCAATTCTGACATAGACTTGGTGTGACAAGTGGAGTTTCTCCATGGTAAGGAAGTAGGAGAGAGAGAGGGAGAGTTAGGGTAAAAGCAAGATTTCCACTAACTGCTCTCAAGAAACCATTTAAAATTATGCTCTGTGTGGGCCCTATATTCTCCTTTGCCCCAGCTTTGTGAAGGGAGTTGACACTCGCTGTGTAAAACACAGTTGTTTGTCACCTGTTAGTAAGTATGAAGTTGTGGTAAATGGGATGGGAACAGGAAACAGGAGTGTCATACATTACCTATGGACTCAAGTCTTGCTTGGACCTTTATAAAATTAAATGCCTGAAGCATAATGAGAGCTCTCAAACTTGTATGAAATTCTTAGAGTCTGGAGTACCTCCAATTGATACAAGTGTACCTCCTGTATTTGGAGTGTTTGCCTATAAAATAGCATTCAAACATTCAGTTGCATACTTTGTGCAACCCCCAAGTGCCCATTTGGATTAATTAATATAATCTGGAAATGATGGTCAGGGTTGTTCCTTTTAAGTCTTCAGAGTCCTAGAACTGGTAAGAAACCTGTAGTTGCATTCGTGCTTGCTCATTAAACTCAAAACCAATACTTTGAATGATGTCCCAGCTAAGAATGATGCTTCTGGAAGTAAAAGAATATTACAGATAGAACCTCCATGTCTTAATTGTCCAAGTAATTGATTTTTGTAGGGAGAAATATCTGTTAATATATTTGGTATTTTTTCATGTTTTTCAGTATATTAACCTTGGTATATTGCTTCAAAAACACTAGGGAGAAGGTGTATTTCAAAACAAGTTTAAGATAGTGCTCTTGGCTTTGTTGTCAGAAAACATTTGAATTGGCTTGTTTCATACAAACTAATTGATCATCCACTCAAGGTAGACTTTGGCAAGAGCAAGCCTGATCATAAATAAAAGGGAGAAAAATCCTGCCTCTTTGGGCATTCTTGACAGACATTTGCAATTCTGGTAGTCTGAAACTATTTTTTAAAAAAGTTACCTTTTGTATTCATGCACATGTGCACATGCATGCAGATAGGCACTACTTGGGGGCATGGATATACATGAGGGCAAAACTATAGGAGCGGCTTTTTTTCCTTCTCTTTAAACCTTGCATTTAGAAATTTGCATTGAAATGCCCAACTGGCTAACCTGATTTCGAAAAATGCTGAGCTATTACCATATTCCATTGCAGCTAAACAGCCAATGAATTAATTTTCAAATACAGTTATACAGCATCTCTTTTTTGTGAGTTACTGTAACGCTTATGGCGCTGTACAAAGTGGGTTTTGATGTAAACATTTGTAAAGATCTTAAAGATAACGCTCATGATAATTTGCCCTTACCTCCAGTTACATTTATGCAAGATTTTTCTATTACTTTGCACATTTTTCAGAAAATATCAGAAACATGAATAAAGTTGCACTCAAGTAAATTAAAAATGTGGCCCTAAAAATACACTCAGTTCATCCATCTTTGCATTTTGATTAGGACCTACATTATAGATGAACAACAAAATAAGAGAAAAAGATGGCAGCCTGTGTCCCCACAGTGCTGAATTATTTTAAGTTCCAGTTTACATCAGATAAGTTCCTGTATGCTTGCATTTGCTCAAATGCTATTTTTAAACAAAGTAATTAAATAATGTGAAATAATGCGGCCTGGGCTCTGTTAAATAGGGTTATATTAATGCAACTGAAATGCTGTGTATGTCTGTAATATTAATGCTCAATATGTACTAGATCTTTACAAAGGCTTTGTGTAAAGTCAGTTAACCTACAAACTGATGTCCTGTATAAAACTGTGTTGGCGAACTACTTTTGTTAGCACTGTAGTGTATGAAAAGATAAGATCATAGAGGAAAAACAAGTTACAGGGTGCAAAAAAAGTGTATTTGTTTTTAATGTTTGTTCTGGGTTCAGAATATATCAGCTGTGGCAAATTCTTTCAGCAGGGAAATTTTTTTTGTATAATGCTTATAATACAAAGTAATTCATCTTTACTTTCTGTAAAGCAGAGAAATGGTCAATGTTGGATAAGTATATTGAAGTTTATTCTTAGCAAGGTGTTTCGTTTCACAGATTTAAATATTAGAGGAGAAATATATATTTATACAGAAGTATAATTTTTGAATGAGATTGATTTTCTTCAGTCATGAACCATTTATTTATCCACATTATGCTTTATTCATTTGCTAGCTTGTTCGTCAGTCCATGCTGTTCCAACATCCATTTCTAATTAGATTTAGATGTTTTGATTCTTCATTTGCACAAATCTGGATGTGCTGTCAGGACCTGATCATAAATTGTGGAAGCAAAACTGTTTAGTCTTTGATTACCTAGAGCACTAATTAAAATTTAATCATTAAGCAGTTGGGATATGGAGATAGGTCTTGACATAGTCTTCCGTGGAGCACTGTATGATAAAAACCTTTAGTGAAGCTTACTAGTTGTTGTTCTTATTTTCATTTGTCTTTCATCAACCAGGAAGCTGCCATGTGCTAATAATTACCTGCAATATTTATAATTGCAGACATTGCAAACATTAACATGCAACTGTACTAGCCTACTGTGTTCACTGTGAAATTTTCAACATGGTAAAAATTTTACATGATAATTTAACCTTACAAGTTTACTTTTTTGTCACTAATTTAGCACTGAATCTTGTTTTCATTATTGCAAATGAACAACTTGAGCATAACATTTCTAAATCTTCACTGTAGTAGATAAAAATGTCCTAAGCTAAGATCTTTAACCACTTGATGAAGCGGGCCAGGCACCATCCAGTGCAAAGCACACTAGGCAAAATCTTATCCCCACTGCAGCCAGTGCCAAAATTCTAGCTGGTGCTAGCAAAAATAGAACCACCGTTACCAAGAGGTTAATACGCTTAGTAACCATGACAAGAGGTTATGGGGGAGCCCAACAGTGATTCTCTATTTCCATGTTTTTGTTTCTGTTAATTTAAAACTACTACTCTTCAATCTTTAAAATAAGTAAAAGAAACTTGAAGGGGGAATCATATACTACTAGTTTGTACTAAGTTTTTTCAGGAAAAGGAAACAAATTTATATATATATATATGCAATATATTTTTACACTGTTTATTAATGCTAGAAAGTATTAAATGTATCACTTTATCTGTGTGAATGTTAAAGTAATGACAATGTTATGGATGTTTTAAGTGTTTTGAAGTTGTCTTGTTAAATTCTATACCCACATTAACAATGGAAAAGCTACTTTGTCTGCAACATTATTGTTGATGTTTTAGAAGAAAAGTACACGTGCAGCAGTTGTTTTGATTAGCACTGTAAAAGCTTGGCTTGAAAAGTTATAGTGAAATCCATGTTTTTAACACCATTTCTTTAAAGCATAGTTTCTCACAAAGTACGTTACTGCTGATTACTGACTGTATAAAATTGTATTTTTAGTTGGTAAAGTGATCAATAAATGTGTTACTATGTCCGTTCTGGGCTTTATTGAAGTAAATGGTATTTGCTGATAAACTTTGTAAGCAACAGTTGTTTTACAGTTTAGATGTTAATTTAATTGCTGATGAATTTATAAATTACATAAAAATGCTCTCTGAACATCCAGCTGTCTGGTTCTGAGCAGAATCTATTTCTTCTTTATTGTTTATTTTCCTAGTTTGAATAATGACTAAAGCTGACCATTAATATTTTGAGAATTCTAATGTGATGCTTGAATAGCCCTGATAATGGTGATCCACCAAATAAGATCTGTCAGGGATGAAACAATTTGTTCTTAACTAGTTCTTAAGGTAGATCGATCCTCAGTGCAAAAAGCTGAGTTCCTTCTCTCACCTTCTCTAAGTGGTGTTGAAAATATTTTTTACTTGTAAAGAAAGTAATTTGCTTCACAGAACATTGTTTTAACGATGGTGCATTCAAAAGCAAATGTGGATGTTTTGTTTATAAATAACAATATTGCTCAGCTTTCCAGTAGCAAAAATACCATGATTTTTTTCAAGAAACAGAAGACTGAAGTATTTAATTTAACTTAGAATGTCATAATAGCATAATTAATGTGACAATAAAAAAACAAGTCACAGTGCTGCTCAAGAATTGTAGCAGTCAATTGACAATTTGTGAATCCAGTGATTAGCAACTTCAAGGAAACAAAACTAGACAGCTTACAGTTACCCAGTCTCTTTTCCAGTTGTTCTCAAACTGGAAATGGTATTCCTTGTTCTCACACAGTAGACAACCTTCTTTAGAACTGCCTTTTAAGTGAAATCTAATACAGCTGTGTTCTGAGATAGCTTTTATTCCTGCATAGAGACTGTGTACTGTCCCCTCCTATACTCCTTTTAGCTCTTAGCATGTGTGGTTATTGAAAGTGTAAAAAACATAGTGAAGCGGAACCTGTAAGAAAAATTAGTATTTTTCTTTGCCATTCAAAAAGCCTTTAAGATAGGGGAAGATAGTACTCTTCTGCTCTATGAGAATACAAGACATTGAGATCTGTATTTTTAAAAGAGTTAAGGACTTTTTAATTATTTTCCTGTAGGACCACTAGAAATGCCCACTCACTGGTACCTACCACTTACACATCATGACTTTAAAATGAAAAATAAACCTCTTCTGCTATCATGTGTTCTCTTTATTCCAGGAATACAATTATTTGGGCTAGTTTTCAGTCTTTGTAGCTACTCTTGCAATAACTACGTACTCCTGCTCTCGTGTCCATATGTCATGTGTAAGCTGATCTTTCCTGGTTCTGTCAGCTGTTCTACCACAGCCAGGACTGCACAGAGGAAAGGTGTGGAGGCAAATAAAGGCTACCTCTGCCACATCTAAGTCTTCAGGGGACTTAACCTGGTCTTCTAGTTCGCCTTTTTTTCATTTACTCGGCTTTCCATTTAACTCACTGCACCGATTTATTAATAATGTAGACTAGCCACTGAAAGTTCACGTACCTATTCATAAGTGTTTATTAGATCCACTCTCAGTCATCTCTTTTCCACAGCAATAGTGAACATGTATGGAAAGAACCAAAGGCAGGGATGTAGGTGGTCTGGGGAGGAGCAAGCACAAGAAAAGACAGGAATAAGTGGCTCGTCCCTGTTCTGTGTAGTTATTTGGTGATGCCCTGGACCTCCTAAGTTCCAGCTGCGCTAAGTTTAATTTCTAACTATTTTCTTGACTGAGGCGATTCTCTGTTCTGTGTACATATGGGCTTATGGAGGTCTAATTGCTACCAGCTGGAGTCAGACCATGGTCACAATAGCCAGTGTTTCCTGTGGTGCCAGCAACTAGAGTGGAGATAGTGGGTGACAGGAACCTGTGGTACCAGCAACTGGGCCAAGTGAGGCCATGTCTAGCGCCATTTGGCTGCCAGCAAGTACCAAGCTGAACCTAAACAGCAAGCAGGGGCTTTAGCATCAGTTACCAAAGCATTCGTAAGACTGGGCCAGATATATCTGTGTCTCTGAGACAGCTGGAAGCACATACCAAAGGGACCAGGCAGCCTGGAACAGCTGCTGGGGAAGCTACAAGATCTGATGGTGTGTGTCCCTACACAGGACATGGTAGAATCCACGGGATAGTTACTCAGCTGGCTGCACATCTAATCCCAGTTACTCAAGGGATCCAGTGTGTGCCGGTCTGCTTTAGGTGGGAAGGGAATGACAATGCGGGACAGTACCAGCAGATGGAAGTATAGCTGTGATCTTCATAGACTTGCATGTCCAGATTCCAGCAGCAGGGGAAAATAGGGATCCAGGCACTAGGGGTTGGATAGGCTGCCTGGAGGGAATCACATTAAATATATGCATGTTTCCTACTAGCAGCTCTTCATCCTGGTCAGCCATAGACAGGTCATTGGAACCGGTTTTGGTTTTGTTGGTGGTGCTGACTTTGGTTTTTTAAGTGTAGAGGGCTTCTGGCTGTGTCCATCACAAAACAACTTTGCCTTCTTTCCAATACTATTAACATCTGTCATTGCCTGTAGTGTTACAAAAACATTGATTTGTTGTGTTTCTTAACTGATAATAGTTCCTGTTAAAATGCCTTAAATTGAGTCTCAACTCATGTGCATGTCTGCTAATTTTTGATAGAAATTAAAGTTCTTTACCTTAAAATAATTCAGGCAACAAATTTTGTTGATTTCCCTAGCTAAATTAAATTATTTATTAAAGTGTTTCCTTTCAGTAGTATTTTGGTGGGTTTATTCTATTTTAGTGCTACTAATTTGAACTTTTACTACAAAGCAAACTCTTTAAAGGAACATTTCTTACAAGTTTCTTAGTGGAAAAAATTCTTGTAGTTACACATTGACATTTATTCAGAGAGTGTAGGTTTCATATGTTGATGTCACTGGATCAGATGGAGTATAAAACATGAAAAGTGTAAATATAATTTTTAATAAAAGATTAAAATTTATTATATCTTTATATGTATAACATATCAATAGATAGACATGTCTGCATATTAAAAAATAGGTATAAAACATTTCCCATTATTTGAAATTCCATCTCTGTTCTTAGGCACTGTCACCAGTATGAAGTGATGTTGTATGTTAATTTTGGGATCCTGCTGTAGCTAATTGCCATGACACAGGCATCCTTTAAGGATGTAATCTTCTTTTATTTAAGTAAATCTTGTCTGCCTTAAAGCAGCATTGTAGCATTTTGTCTTGTGTGCAGTCTTTGCTTGTCATTCTCATTCTCATCATCCACATAAACAGCACTTGACAATGGCTTTTATGCTGAGCTGTGTCTCATTCTGCTCTTCTCAGTTTCTTTTCTTTCTGCTCTGTGATGTCAGAGGGGAAGGAAGCACCCAAGATTTGTAAATGCTCATGGTTGAAAGGAGTAACAAAAGTCAGACGGCCCACAATTTTATTAGTAAATTACACACTTGGCATGGAAATTGGTATGTTTGTCCCTGACATACTCTGTTAGCTAGCAGTGAGTTTTGGATAACGGGGAAGGGTCAGAGGGAAGAGAACAAGGAAGAGATGAATTAAAGAGGGGCAGAGAAAGAGAGAGATCATCTGCCCAGCCAATGGGATGTGCAGAGTCCTGGGGGGATGTGCCTGGGCTACCTTTTTACAAATCAGTTTTGCCTGCCCTGAGGACAGGTTTCTTACTTTCTGTGGAAATTAGTTATCATTTGCAGTCTGTTCTTTCAGACCTGTCTGGAAATGGGTTGGAGGGCTACAGGGGACTTGGGTAGTCTCGTATCCTCCTTCTGGATTGGCCCTCGGTTGACAGTTCATGCATGTTTCTTCACTGATGCTGTCTTTTGTTTGTTGTGCCTCCAGGGTCTAGAACAAGGATGTTTGTCCCTGCCCTACCTCCACATGGTACTCTTCTCCAATCAAATCTTGTTCTTGGAACAAACCACGTTGTCTGGCTCCATGGCTGTGCAGTTGTTGGTGTTTCAGACAAACACATTAGTGCCTTATCATCTGAGCTTCTACATACTCTCGGGTCATAGCTTGATCTCATTTAAACATTACCTGAGATAATTTTGGACCAAATGGTGTTTCTAATTCTTTTTAGAAGTAATATGAGATTGTCTTTAAAATTTCATTTTAACCCAAATTTTTACTTCTCTGCAGGAAACAGACCATATAACAACTCCTATTTTTAATTATTGATTAAATATCTGTTTTCCTCAGATATTTTGCACCAACTAGAATGCCATTAATTGATTATTGATGCCATATGTTAGAGTGAGGTCACTTTATGATGTTATTAAACACAACTGGATGTTGAACAGAAAGGCATGAGTTAAACCATATTTGTGATGAATTAAGACATATTATTTCACCAGATAAAGTAATGGGGTTTTGAGTTTTCTTTTTGGAAACAAGCAAATCCTGTATTTCATGGACCTGAGAAAGCATAAATCTTTGCCAGGATATTAAAAAGAATCCAGTAGGTGGTGCACAAGGAATAGGGGAGCCAGCGATGCTCTGGAGACCTAACTGCCACCTATAAACTGTTTTCAATTAAAGAAAGAAATCGTCACAAAGAATTAAAAGTAACCCCAAAATTAAGTTTAAAATTGTTAATGAAAAACCTCGATGAGAAGTCCAGGGTACAAGCAACTTTAACTTCTCCATTGAAAGTCTTCTTGCACTTCTATGCAGATTCAATGACTACATCTGGAAGAAGACCAAATCTTACTGCTAAAAAGACAAAACCTTTTGTCCCAAAGCCTGCACAATATGATATTGCTAGAGTAGAGCAGGGTGAGTCTGAACTACCAAATACCTAATGCATGCCATTAAGCTAAATCCCAAAGGTCACATCCGTTTCTCCTATCACACAGGAGGAAGGAAGCACAAGGGCTTGTGGATCAGTTCCCTGTCATTTCCACCACAGGATATGTGTCCATTATGTCCAGTATTAGCTCAAGACACTCTTCAGTACAGCCCATGAGCGTGTCTTCCTCCACAACACTACCTTCACTTATTAGCTAAATACCCCAAGCCATTACCTTCCTGTGCCCCTGAAGCACTCTCACACACACTGCCTGTTAAGCAAGAGGCAATTTTTGGCCAGCATGTGCAAAACTCAGCCAGCCACCCACCACAGGTATACACAAATGACTAAATGACAAAAGACCTGCAGCATTTTCTTCAGTAAAGACACTTTCAGAAATTTCTGTGACTGTTCTTGTGTTGGTCATCTCCTCTGTGTTCCAACTTCCATTTTATAAAATTGAGACATCAATAATTGTTTTTTCTGACTTACTGACTGTCATTTTTCACCACAGTTCTGCATGTGGCTCTACTAATCCACTTTACAGCTTCAGAATAGTGTTTAAAAGAAAGACAATTATGTATTTGCAAATTTTTCAACATTCTCTTGAGAGAAGAAACCAAGTTTAAAATACATACGTTGTATGTAACTTGCTTGTATATTAATTAGAATCATTAAATAACTCAGGCTGTAAGGGACTGCTGCATGTCCTCAGTTGTCCAACTTTTGCTTAAATTATCTCTCTAACTTCAATGTCTACAAAGCTGCTGCACAGTGTTCTGTTCTGTTGTATTTCAAAAGTCAACCCTAAGTGCTTGACCAGCGGAAAAGATCCTTCCCTTATATGCAGCTGGAATTGTCTTTGTTGCCATGGAAATATTAGCAGCCTCTTGTAATTTTACTCTGTGTATTTGTGAAAATCTGGCTTCATCTTATCCATATGCCCCCATGTGGAAGACAGCAATTAGATTCTCCTCCTGCTCCCTTTTCCCCAACTCTTCTCCAGCGTAAAAAACCCCATGTCTCTCAGCCTATTCCTAGTATATGTTGCAGCCTATACCATCTTAGGGGGTCTTCTCTGGACTCATATGTTTTATGACCTCTCTTTTACTGGGAAATGCCAAAGTGGAATACAATACTGACTCCTAAGTGTTGAGTAGAGAGAAATAATTTCTTCTCTCAATCTGCTCTCGTTAATAAAGCCCAACTTGTATTGCAGTAATGTTCAGCTCATTACCCAGGAAAAGCCCAAATTTTCTGCAGGGCTGGTACACAACCTGTCAGATCCTGTACCTACTGCAGGGGTTTATTCTATCCAAGGTACCAAACTTATAGTTTGTCTTTGCTGCACTCAATTATGTCTGCCAACTACTCAAGCTTGGTAAAGTTCCTTCCTAGCAGCAAGCCAAGTGCAGTTCTTTGCTATACATGTGTAAGCACCAAACTCCTTTTAATTTAGAAATTATCTTGTTTTGGGATGGGAATGTGAAAAGTAATGTAAGTTTACCCAGAATACATTTATTCAGAATAACTTGCTCTATTGACTCACCTTTTTAAAAACAGGATCGCATGATCGTATAAAAAAACCAGTTACAACTGAAGGTGATGGCCCTGAATATAAGTTAATGGGTCCACTTTAGAAACCTAAGTTTCAGCATGCTGAGGAAGTTATGTAAGCTTAGTAAATGACTGTTATTTTCTTGTTCCACAATTTTCTGGGTGCATGTCCAGAAAAAACAAGTTCTTAAGAAGAGCAAGAATAGAGATATTAGAGTCTATGGATTCACCATGTGAGCAAGTTCCACGTACAACACATGCTGGAGAGTCATTTCAGCTGAACAGAAACTAGACAACACAACTCTTTATTGGAAGGTTTACATTGCTGAACTTTCTGTATGCTCCCCATAGCTTTACAGAAGGGACGCTGATAAAAGTATTTCAGACAGTGACAGGTCTGGTGGAAAGGATGTAAAGCCTTTATTTTATTTGCAAGTAAATAACTGTGAGAAAGCTTTAAAAATGTAGGACTAAAAGCCTGATGAGGTAACCAGCTCCACAATTAAAATCAGATGGCTAAAATAAGTTTACTAATTTAGACCAGGTAATGGCAGGATGGTCTGCCTGAGAACAGCTCAGAAAGCTGCAGCAATCTGCTAGGTAAGAAGGAGACAGTGGAACACTGCTGAGCTGGAAAACAGTGGGCAAGCTAAAAATTATATTGTGCCTATATTTATGTGAGCATACATATTAAAAAATAATAAGTTATAAAAAAATTTCACAGATGTATGTAAAAAAAACCAAACTAATATGACTCATTGTAATTTACTATATTCTAATACTGTATCTTGACATAACAAAATGATAGTACCAAAGCTAACGTTCAAAATATAAAATAAATTTGGTTTTTATTGCCAGAGGGGTGCTTAAAGGCACAATATGTAGTTACATAAACACAAAGAACCAACAGAATGGAAATTTAAATGCAACCAAACAACACTCAAACCACTTATTTCAAAACGCAAACCCATTCTGAATACATCAGAAAGCTTTTCTCCCCTGTGCTAACTAGTGATACTCAGTTCCCAAAATGCTTGCAAACTCATTCCAGGTTTAGAAACAAGCTAGCAGGAACATAGTGTTGAAAATTAATGTCTTAATGAGTCCACAAATGATGGATGAATGTCAAGATTGATGACATGGGATGCCATCTGAAAAGGTGACTCCAAAAGTGAACTAATGCACAAGGAACTGACAAAACTTAGATGTCTGTGCTGTATCTGTGCTGCTGAGCATGCTGCAAGACAGCTATTTTAAAATGAGATGTGATGTACCAGAAACATTCCAGCCACTGAAGCATGAAGCTGTATGTAACCAGTTCACCACACTGTGAAGTTGCAGTACTATATGTGTAATTATCATTCCAAAATACTTAAGAAAAATTCAAATGGTGAGTGAGGCCTTGTGGATTTTCTAAATGTTCTTTCCTGAACTCACTTAACTGTACTATTCACTTTTGAATGAAACTCGAACTTCTGTGACAACATTACGATATCATTGTTTCAATTAATGCATTTGTACCTTTTAATTTCATCTGTTGGATTCTGTTGCTGAGGAAGACTTAATGCATGATCTGTACTAAATTGCACCAAAGATGCATTTCATTCACTTCTCTCTCACTGGACAATCATCTGAAAAAAGAATTGATTAAATTAGGATTTTTACAAGTGTTTAAGTCAGGATGTTGAGCAATGCCACAACATCTTTTAGAGTTGATTGATAAGCTGTCTTTTAATTCAGTAATGTCATGAATGAATACTGAAGTGGGTAATAAACATTAACAAAAAAATAAGTGCACTCGATAGCATTGTAGGACATGAAATTGATACTGACATACCAACTGTACACAAAACCTTGCCTACTCATGTAAATTACCCATTTTCCAGAGGAAAGAGATTTAATTTTTTTTAACTCACATGTCAGGAAAATGTTACTTTGTGGTGGTCCTTTTGAAAGAATCCATTATATTACATAAGTTGCTGAAATTCATTTCCCGTTGACAGCACATGTTAGAGCTATAAAAGAAGCATTAGGAGCAAACTTGCTGACTTTATGTTAATGATACTTTTAGATTATCTAGGAATAAAAAGCAAGCATGACAAATATAAAGCAGCAACATGCAACAGCAAGGCATGTAGAAAATATAGGTTGAACAATGAGAATTTTTGGCAATAGGCTCTGTGGCCAAAATTTGTGATTAATGTCAGTAGCCTTAGGACTTCATGCGGAACAAGGAAGGATTCTGAATACTTTCTTTGAATATTATGACTATTCTTTAATTTATTCTTACACATGAAACAATGTGATTTCATTCATACAAACTGTCTGCTTTGAAATTGGTAGCAGGGAAAATGGAACAAATAACTTTACTTGCAAAAAATAGTACAGAAAAAACTCCACAAAAGTCACAGAAAACATAGGAAAGTTTCACAGTTAACTTCCACTCCAAATATACCTCCTGCTTTATTGTTTAGTCACTTAATAGTGTTAGTTATACTAGTAACTGTTAATAGAAGTAGCTATCTTCACTGTGACCTTTGATATCAGTGATAAAGTAATAAACTACAATATGGATGACAGATGGAAGTTTACAAAGCAATAATACGACAATTTGTTTTGCAGCTCCAAAGACGATTAAAAACAGCACAGCGTCCTGGGGGAAACAGAATCTAGTTTTCTTCCCTGATGTTACTGTGAGCACAAGATAAGACAGTATTTCCAAGGAAAAGGAAATAAAGCCATCTTCTCAAAAACATTTGTGTATACTGTCAGTTTGTAAGTGGGGTTTGTGAATACCTGCGAATAGCTGTGAATTAATCAAGTCATATCCTCTAGGACAGTAATATAAAAGCTTAAGTGAAGAATATGGTACTGTTTTGTATTCCCTGAGTTTTACTTTGATCCCTACTTCAAAACAACTGAAGTCTGAACTAATTTTGTATTTCCAAAATACTGTCCAGACTGATAGAAGTTTGCTATTGTACAGAAGCCAGAGTAGTCCAAAACAAGAGCCTTTTAATTTAGATGAGCATAAAGTTAGAAGAGAAATGAGACTGAATTACAAATTCTCTCAAGATGACCTGATCTAAAAGCTCATATACCTAGAAGAGAGGGAGATGACAATCCTTTTTGCCTGTTTTTTCATTCTCCATGCTTCCAATCAGAAGTTGTCAGCACATCCTGTTTACCTTGCACAAACTCCTGTGTTCTCTGGATTCCTCTGTGAGCTTATATCGTATGTCAACTTGCCAGAGAACAAGTCTATCAGGAAAAAAGACTCTCTTCTCTGCTAGATTAATGAACTGAACTGACTTGAAGAATTTTCTGATGAGTGCCAGAGGGAAAGCAAAGCAATGTGGCCAGGAGCCATGGATCAGGGAGTGAGGTAAGATCTCTGCCATGACAAGGAGGATACCGGAATAAAAGCTATCCCTTACTGCATCAGCAAGGCATTCATTTCACTCACTCTTTTTTTTTCATTAAAATATTGTTACAAACATGGAAAAAATAGTGATTTTATTTTTGTATTACCATTGCAAAAAGCTACAAAAAAGCTATAAAAAGTAGAAGTAAAATCAGCAAATTTCACTTTAATTACAAAAAAAAAATTCTTAGTGTAATGCATGACAACCAGGTTTTGAAGCAGCATGTGAAACTTAAGTGCTTGTTATTTCTCCTTTGCCACTTCCAGTCACTTGTTCAAGTTCTCATAGCATTTTCTACATTATATCTTTTGAATATGTCAGATGTTACATCACTACAGTTAACCAAACTGGAAAGCTGATCTGGTTGAATGATAACCAACTGGTTATTTTTTGGTATTTAAATATGTATATTTTTTAGATTTATTTCAGCATTCAGCCATACAAACATCTTAGTGTTTGTGATAGGAAAGCGGCAGATACATTTATTTTGGCAACACTACTGCTCAACATCAGTTCACATGTAGACTTAATTGTTCTCCCACCTAAGTCAGAAAAACTTCAAAAATAATCATATACTGATGCCATTTTTAAATGAAAAGACTAAAGCAGCTAAAATAACTCTAGAAGAGAAACAACTATTCAGGATCCCCATGTGAAGCACCTGAGATTCCCATGATGCTGCCAAGAGTTCTGTGATTTGCTGTGTTTGAGTTCTTGTGAAATCACAGTTGCGATTAAAGAGAAGTTCCCTTCAACATGCAGAGGCAATGTGTTCTTCTGCATACTCACCCACTGGTGCAATATAATCTTTGTAAAAGACAAGAAGCTGAAAATACTTGGGTACAAGCTCTAAATCTACTTCACTCAGACTACTGCCAAAGGTTGGTTTGTTCTGGGTTCTCGCTTTGAAATAGTCTGGATCCATGCTTTCTAAAGCATACTCTGAATAGCTACAGGAAAATGTGTTTTAGATGCTGATAATCAAGTCCAGAAGTAAATCAAGTCCAGAAGTAAATCAAGTCCAGAAGTAAAGTTACCACCTGAGCATGAAACCTACTAACCTCTTAGGATACATGTCTCAGGAATTACAACCTTATTTAGAACTTCAGTGATATGTTGTAACTGGAATTAGGCAGAAACTGCCTCATTTCACAAATGCAGCTATTGCAGTGTTGCTGTGCACAGCTGATGCTGTCCTAACCTTGTCTTCCGTGTGCTTTCAAGACTTGCTGTGTATGGTTACATCTTTCTAACAATAATTGTTAAGAAAACTCCAGCCAACCACACATACAAAGTCCTTACCTCCAAACTAACCAATGCAATATGAGAGAGATATAGGGATTTCAGGTGACTACATTTTTTCAGAGAATTTCAAAAAGGAGTAATTTTCTCTTGCCAGAAAGGATCAAGGATAGCACATCACCTGCTTCAGAGCAAAAGGGCAGGCAGGGTGGGGGCATGACTGGGAACATCCATAACCTCAGCATATTTATAAGAAAGTCAGGCAGTATCTCTGACACATTGTAATACTTAATAGGGTTAATATAAAATGCATGATGAAGCTCTTCTGCAGTATGTCAAGAATTTGGACAACATTTTCAGTATTAAAAATAGGAAACATTAATTTCTTGTTTCTGCTTGAGGTGCTTTTTTGCTATTTTTTTAATGGTAGAACTAGTAATATTAATTATGTAGTAATCATTGCAAAAGGATGCTAGAAAGAGCTAATGTCTTTCAAATGCCACTTAATATAAAGCCAGCACTTGCTCAATACCCTGCATATCCACTCTCCAGGATAAAATAACCTCTACCAACTTTTCCTTGAAAACAGGTATTTACAGCAGGTGCATACTATGCAAATTAAATCACTTGTATACAGGGGGAATACACATCAGCTACACAGATCTGTGTTTGATCTTCCTTAGTAAAGAAGCTATGGAACAATAAAAACTCAGCTTCTAAATATATGAGAGTTTTGCCCACGAAGTTTTTAGATGGTTTGTTTCTTCTTTTTTTTTTTTTTTACTGTAGAGGTAATTGATGCGAGAGAAAGTGAATTATGCGTTCCCTGTGTTCTGTGGTAGTCTTGGGCCTATCTCTGCTGAACTCTATGACAGTATTTTTGTAGGAACAACTATAAAGCAAAGATATTAATACAGTGCAGGAGGCAGCCAGAGTAAAATCTAGCCAGGATACAAGAAAAAAAACATGTATTTCTAAAATGGGAACTTCTGCACTCAGTCTCTGTATCAGACATTGCCTATACTTCCCCCCATGATTTAACTCAACAAGTAATATTTTCTTTTGTGAAGAATTTATTAGCCTTAGTGAGCTTAGTTTCCATATTTAGGAATGCTGTTTCCTAGTACCCTGGGATGTTAGAGTATTACATAATTTTTGAAGACTTCTCAAGCATTGAATTATGAAAAACACTTTGCATTTCACATTACTCAAAGTTCAAGAAACAGTTAAAAATTGAAGTATGTCAATGGCACATCTAAATTAAGTTAGCTCTTAAAGCCAACTGCATCCTGGGCTGCATCAAAAGCAGCATGGCCAGCAGGTCAAGGGAGGTGATTCACACCCTCTGCTCTGGTGGGATCACACCTGGAGTGCTGCATCTGCTCTGGGATCCCCAGAACAGGAAAGATGTGGACATGTTGGAGTGAGTCCAGAGAAGAACTGCAAAAATTATTAGAGGGGTGGAATATCTCTCCTCTGAAGAAAGACTGAGAGAGTTGGATTGTTCAGCTGGAGAAGAGAAGGCTCCAGGGAAACTTTGTGGCCTTTCTGTACTTGAAAGGGGCTTTAAGAAAAATAGGGACAGGATTTTTAGCAGGGCTTTCTGTGATAGGAAAGGGGGAGCAGTTTTAAACTAAAAGAGGGTAGATTCAGACGACATATAAGCAAGAATTTTTTTTTTTTAATGAGGCTGGTGAAACTGGAACAGGTTGCCCAGAAATGTGATTGGTGTCCCATCCCTGGGAACATTCTCAGGGCTCTGAACAACCTGGTCAAGTGGAAGATGTCCATGTTCTTTGCAGGGGGATTGGACTGGATGAGCTTTAAAAATCCTTTAAGGGCCCAACCCAAACCATTCTATGGTTCTATGATTCTATGGTCCAATGATCCATAATCTACTACTAAAGGTAAAGGATTATTAATGTCAGTTCAGCCAAAACAAATAATAACAGCTGCTGGCACTACCTGGAAACAGATGAAAAGGGCATGGGAAACAATGGAAATTCTTATGCAGGAATCCCAATCCTTGTGGCATATTTAAAGGAGAAAGATAAGGCAACCTGAGGGGTTTTTTTCCACAGCCTGAAGTTGGGAAACTTCTAAGTCCTGCTTCTCCCATGTCGTTCTTCCTTCCAGGTATGTTCTCCTGTTGCTTTATTCTGCATTGGCACTGTTAGTAATTTAATCATCTTTCATGGAATGAAATAGAATGAAATGGAAAGACAGTGAAACCAGAATTATGCAACAACATCTTGCTGGATTACCAAGTTGAATCATTATACTGCACAAGCTAATAAACAGCAGAAATGGTGCAAAGTAGAAAGGTATAGCACAGAAAATGAGGAAAAGAGAAAGAATAGCAGTGAGGATAGACAACAAAAAAACCCCACCCCCCTACATCACCAACCCATTAATTAATGTAACCATATTAAGAAATCACCTATTTAAGAGGCTGTTTTTATCTTGCAGTACTTTTATGTGATATACATACATCTAAATAACAAGTTGCACGTTCTGATTTTGCAGAGATTTATATCCCTTGAGCACACAAAACAAGCTACCACCTAAAATGCAAGATGGCAAGACACATATCCTCTGATTCTTTCAGTACCTTTCCTACCTTCATTTCTTAATTTTTTTTCCAGAGCACTTCAACTGCTTTCCCAGATTAAAGTACTTCTTACAGCAATTGTCTCTGATTCCTGCGGAGTATCCAACTGAAAAGAGACAGGAGTGGTATGAGCTGTCTCATACCTCTTTGACAGCTGCAGTTCAGCCTCCCACATCTCCATCCCATCTTTGCCAGCCTGCTCCAACAGCCCCAGGGTGTTCTCCATCCCCTTGGTTGCACCTCTGGGATGTGTAATTTGTCTCTTCTAGAAAGTTTAGCATGGGCTGCAAAGCTGGAAGAGAGGTAGTTAAAGGCTTTTTAACAGAAACCAGCAACAGGTAGCAATCCTGATCACCAGCCACAGGTTCCATTATTTTACACAGGAAAAAAAGCAATAAACCAACATCAACAGAATTATGTGGTGTGTGCCCCTCAGTCCTGTAGGAATATCTTTCACTTTTGGCCTTCATCTACTGCTGTCTTCACGGATCAGTGAAACTAGTTGGAGCCTTGCTATAGCATGGAAAGCCAATGAGGAAAACACAGATTTTCAGTGGTGTTTGGAACATCTTTTCATCACCTGACAAAGACAGAAGGTGCTTGCAAGCTCCCTCAAAAGAAAATGAAATAATTTTAATGTTTAAGAAATATGTTAAATCACTTTTTCAGGTGACTGCTCTGGTGGTGAAATAATGAAGTTGACACTTAGGTGTGCTGATGGCAATTGCTGTGCTCAGTTACTGAAACTGAGAAGGTACTTGCTTTTTTGACAGAGGACTAACAGCTTTATTAATATTCATTCCATGTCAGAGGCAAGTATCCTGTTGGTAAGTAGCTCAATAGTACCCATCACAATTTATAATAAGAAACTGTTGATCATACATTACACTCCCTGATGTAGAACTGAGGATTTACAGCGCAGAGAATATATGAGGATGTTAAAGTCTTCAACAGTGAGCTGAGGAGGAAGCAGACAGAGGATACTTACTCAAATGTTAATTAAGAATTTTCCACATCAACACACCTTTTCCACTTCTTGCCACTACATATTGAAATACCATAGGATACTTCAAATCATTATTTTCATTTTGTGTATTTAGCACAATTCTGTATATTTTTAATGTCTTCTTTAGATAAAAAGTCATAAACCTTCCAGCTGAAAATGCTTTCAAATGGAACACCAAAGTATTTTGATTATTTTGACACCACTGGGCTAATGCTTTTGAATAATCCACTTTTTTCAAATTCTGATATGTGATTCACACAGAAGATGAGGGAAAGAGAGGGTGTTTTCTTCTTAGAAACACAAGAAGCTGGGTTGGTAAAGGCTTGTGGGAAGAGGGGAGAGGGCCTTTCATGATAAGGATGAAAGTGACCACCCTCCAGTTAGTGAGAATGGCGTACCAAAGTGAGGGGTACATATCATGACAGGAAAAGGTTACCCTCAATCAAAAAGCTGTCAGGAGTGTAGTTAATAAGGAGATTCATGTGCTTGCACTATTTCTACTGGAAGATGAATCCTGTCAGAAATAATGAGAGAGACATTTAAGCAGTCATTTCACTTATGTATTGAATTTTGTACAGCTGGAACCTGCATTTCTGTGACTTTCACAGGGTGCCAACAAAGTCACTGCATTACCCTGAAAAGTAAAATAACATCCTCTAAAATGCAGGTCAGCAGAAGGACTTCTGAGAAGCTACCTAGGGGAAAAATTCTGGAGCAATTAACTATTGTAAAGCCAGAAAGTAAAAGTTGTTCTGAAAGCCCAGTGCTAATGGGAAGTGGCTTCTGAGTTGGCTGATGTATTAAAAAAAAAAAAAAAGTGTTTTCCTTAGTAACGGCATCTGGACAAATCTCTCTCTTAAGTGGATTTTCCAGTGTCTAGTAATGTAGGAGCTCCCACTTCAGCCTCCCCCTGAGTGGTCTGTGCAGCCAGCTGTTCTCATAGACTTTACAAGAGCCTAATTTCTCTGTTTGCTAGATCTTTGTCAAATCTAAATGAGAACAAGCAGCAAACTTCACCTTCCCATTTCTGTTGATCTGAAAGCTCTTTAGCTGTGTATTTAGAAAAGCCTTAATTTGAACATTTATTTTAGTGGAACCCAGTAATGATGTTTTCTGGTAATAAAATTTCTTCATCTCACTAGTGAGTTTGCTCGTTATTTCATTTATCATTGGCATTTTGATAGCCTGTATTTTGTCTAACTTGTGACATTTTGATGCAGCCTGAGAATCACAAAATTTTAGCCATGCATACTTGGAGAATCAGAGCCTTGGAGAGGTGGCAAATCAAACGCTAAGAACCAGTCAACAGCTTTTAAGTCTTGGCTTATGTTCATATTAAAATTAAATTTAAAAAAAAAAAAAAAAAGGAAAATTGTGAAGCCTGTGAGGTAGGAAAAATACGTATGAGTAAGGTTGGTAGGATTTAGATTGCAGTAGCTGCCACCAGGCATGACACCTATGTAGACTTTTTGGGAGGCTCTATATCACAGTCTAAGCTCTAGCTGAGTGGGGGTTTTTTGAGACAATATTTGCCTACAGCATCTCCAAGACAAAGGTTTGTTTCTGGGTGCTTGAGTGTCCAGACCAGTGTCTACTACACACTTCCAATATTAGGCTATATTGAGTGGTAGGGACTGAGAAGAGTTGTGTTTCCAGCTCAGTTGTTTAAAAAAAAGTACAGGACAGTTTGCAATTCCTCATCTCTCACCCCCACAGAGTATGGGTAAATATAACTCATGAAAAAGATAAGAGTACAGTTAAATATTAACAACCATCTGTACTCTATTGCTTTTAGGTCAAAACAACAAAAGCACAGTTTTATTCCTTGGCTTCAAGGATGAAAGACAGTGATTGTTGAAACTCTTTATATATGGTTAATGTGGGGAAGAATTAGGTTAAAAAATGTGAAACCTTATGCAAAGCTCTTCTGAATGGTCAAGGCAGAGCAAGTGGACAGTATAATATTCAGTATAATGTGGAGAAGAATTAGGTTAAAAAAATGTGAAACCTTATGCAAAGCTCTTCTGAATGGTCAAGGCAGAGCAAGTGGACAGTATAATGTTCAGCAGCATAAACCCATGGCTGTATCTTTGGTGCCCCAGACCCTGCAGGCTTGTGATGGCATGAGTGCCTCAGACAGACAGACAGGGCAGAGTTTACAGTGCATTGCTCAGCACAGGGGAAATAATGTGTGCTACCAATGCTTCTGTGAGATTCTTAGCAATATTTCACCAAGTTACTTTTGGAGAAGGTTGCAGGCTGGTGTGTCAGGTTGAGCAATTCTGCAATGCCATGTTAAGGTGGTGATTTACTCCTGAACAGGGAGCTGCAAGAGGGAGGGGCAGGGCTTGTGTTGTGCCTTGTCCCTCACCCGTGCCATGCTCCTGCTCACACTGCACTCATGCTGATGGTGAGAGACTCACAAGGTTTTACAGTGAGGGTCCAGGGGAAAGAACCACAGCAGCTTGGCTGATAGACACATTTCTTTAACTAAGCAGCTCAAAAACCAGCCTCAGTTGAGTCTCTAGTGACTACTATCACCAAATTATGTAGACTGAAAGGACTTGATGTTCTTTTTGTCCCAGTGAACTATTAACCTTATTCATGTAACTGGTCATCACTAAATGCTGGGAATACTTAAGGATTACCTTGGGAAAAAAAGTTCAAGTGTACAATAACTTTTTGCTTTGAGCTGATGTCATTTGGAATCTGAGAGAACAAAATGAAAAGGGTAGGGTTATTTTTTATAGCCAGAAATACAGCGGGATTTTTATTTAAATTTGGTGAAGAAATTGAGGTAATACTTAAAGAGATGGAGGAATAAAGGGTAAGAAAAGACAGAAACAAAGGAGCTATCAGGCCCAATGTTCAGAGAAATAGTTATGCCTGTAATACTGTGTAATTGTTAAAAATGCATTGCCCCATAATGCTGCCAGTAGGACTTGGCATTATCTGCTCCTTAGCAGTTGTGACAAAATAGTGACAGCTGCTCATATTTTTCTCAAAGTATTATATGACTGAAAATGGTCCAGTAAAAATTAATTTCATTAACCCTTTGAGGAATAATGTGGCACCAGGCACTGCTGGCTGCCTCCAGAGAAGAGAGGCAGGCTTTGGGGGATTATGTCAGAGAAATTTCAGTGAAATCTTAGGCAGAACTGCAAAAGAATTCTTTGATTTGGTTTATTGTAGTAATGAAATTGCTGTTCTTCCACAGAACAACACAATGGCAGCTTTCCTTTGTTTTCCCAGAGGGAGGTTGCTGTGCCCCTGAGAAGGAGAAAAGAACATCTCTCTAAGTAACTTCAGTCAAATCCAGCAACGAATAAATTTGCAAGCAGTGATGTGTGACATGAGGTTTTCACACAGTATTTAATTGGAAACTGAATTGATGGTCTAGCTGTTACGCAAAAATAACATCCTAATTCATTTAAAAACCTAATTGAAAGCCACTTCAAAGGATTCTGTCATTCCTTTCTCAAAATATTTCAAAAGACTGTGTCATTAGGCATTTAAAAATGTTTTAAATTTTTTTTCATAATCCCATGTGTCCCAAGTCTTACTATAATTTTACTACTAAATCATTAAGGACAGAAATGAGTCTCTGGGATAAAAGTGCCCCTTAAGGTTTTATGGGTTACTGATTATATACATACCAAGACCGTTCTACTATGTGTTTAAAAGAAATGATAAATTTTTGCTGATCTATCTGTAGAAGCTAGTGAGCACATTTAACTTTCCTTAAGGAGATATATATTGTGTAAGCAAGGCTGGCGCTGGTTATTTAGTGCTTCATAAATATATAAAACTGAGTCGATTCCCTTTCCTTTGAAACTCAGTTTTGGTGTTTGGACCTTTTTGCTTTGCTTGCCCTATCCTATTGAGGTGAGAGAGTGGCCTACACAGTGAGTCTCTTTGGGCTGGAACAGACACCTCAGCTGTCCTCTGCAGGCATTTTTGGTCAGCCCAGCTCAGAAGGGTCATTGCTGTGGCTGTTTGATGGCTCCTGAACACACTGATGTTTTTAACACCATTTCTGGGAAATAACTCTCCAACACTTGCTTAGCTGTAGGGTTTTTGGACTCAGTTTGGGAAAGGGCAGCACTTTATGATTCAGGTCCCATAAACTTTAACAGGCATGGAGAATGAGTGACACCACCCTGAAGCTGCAGAACAGAGCAACGGGAAGGGGACAGCCAGTAAAGAATAGTTTAGTTGGAAGGGACCCTCTGGAAATCATCTAGTATTTGTATGAACAAGAGGTTGCAGGATGACACTTCTTCTGTGGCTGCTCTGGCATGGAAATCCTCAATCCCCTGATGAAAAATTATTTCCACCATGACCCTGAGAAGTATTTCAGTAATTTTTCTGTTCAGAGAAAGAGTTGTGGCCAAGTGGCTTTAAGCAATCACATTTCATAAAGCTGTTGAAAAAATATACTGAACTTACACAGGAAACAACTTGACAGAGAATCTGTCAAAATATATCAACAGCTTTTATCAACATTTTAATTCCCGATCATTTTTTTCTTTTTTTTTTTTTCATTTCTCTTGAGTGCATCTTAAAGTGTGGGAAGGCCAGATGAAATTCACAGAGCAGAAGCCCACTGAGCTCTGTGCACCTGGGTCTGCCCATGTTTACTATCACCCAGCACTGCTGACAGAAGTATCCCACCAAAATATTTTGTAATCTGGTGGATTTTCCCCTAATCCAGAAACAGATATTTTATAGCCACTTCGGAGACTGCACTAGAAAAGCAAGAACAACTTGCTTTCAGGGAGAAAGTAGTCATTTTGCACACTTCATTGATATTCACAGATAGAGGTGCTGGAGCATGTCCAGAAGAAAGCAGTGGAGCTGGTGAAGGGTCTGGAGCACAAGTGTTACAAGTGCAGCTGAGGGAGCTGGGGTGTTTAGCCTGGAGAAAAAGATGCTCGGGGGGGAACCCTATCACTCTCTACAACTCTCTGAAAGGAGGATTTAGTGAGCGGGATATGTGTCAGTCTCTTCTCAGGTAACAAGTGTCAGGGTGAGAGGAAATGGCCTCCAGTTGCACCAAGAGATGTTTAGACTGGCTATTAGGAAAAAAAATCTTCACAGAAAGCATTCTCGACCACTGGAATAGGCTGCCCAAGAAAGTGATAGAGTCAACGTCCCTGGAGGTATTTAAAAGACTTGTAGGTGTGGCACTTGGAAATATGATTTAATGGTGGACTTGGCAGTGCTGAGTTGAACGTTTGGAATTGATGATCTTAAAGGGCTTTTCTAATCAAAATAATTCCATGATTTATGGGATGCACTGAGATAAAAGTCACATGAAGCACCACAGACCAATGAATTGCTTTAAAAACAGAGTGATGAACTGGGTTTGAACTTTCCAAAACAAAGCTTTTGTGTCATGTTCCCCACCTATACTCCTGGAAGAAGAAAACTTTGACTTTACTTGAAAACCTGCCTACCCAGCATAAGCCCAGAACCAGTCCCCAGACAAGTATTTCTCCGCAGAAATGAAATTGTGCTGCATCCCTCTGGTGATAAATATGAGAGACCCAGCCCAAGGGGGAAGCAGAGAAGACAAACAGCCTAATAAAGTACTCATCCTTAATAATTCAATGGATTAAAAATTGAAAGCAATGTATGCATTTAATAAATTGCGTTTGTATTAATTATGCTTAGGGAAATGAATACGTCCTGCAGAGTCTTCCGGAAGCTGTTGGTCGGTGCTGGAGCAATGCAGGAGCGATGCCAGGGCAATGCTGTGCAGTACTGGGGTCTTGCAAGGCCACTGCTGGGTGATGCCAGGGCAGTACAGGCTTGGAACCAGGCGATGCTGGGCAATGCTGCAGTGATGCAGGATGGTGCCACAGTGGTGTCAGGGCAGTGCCAGGGGCTGCCAAGTCAGTGCCAGGGCAACGACCAGCAGTGCCAGGTGCTGACGAGGTCATGCCAGTGTTGATGCCCACTGGTGCCGGGTGGTGCTAGGCACTGCTGGGCATTGCAGTGGTGGTGGGCTATGCCAGGGCAAATGCGGGTGGGGCCAGAGTGATGCCAGGGCAGTGTCAGAGCAATGCCAGCTCGGTGCCACGGCGATGCTGGGGATGCCAGGGCGATGCCCGGGATCCTGTTCCCATGCGCTGGAGAGGTGCAGGCGGCCGGCGGTGCGATAGCGCCACCTGGCGCCGCGCTGCCGCCACCGCAGGAGCGGTGTCTCCGCGCCCTCCCGAGGGGCCAGCGCGGCACCCCGCCCTGGCCGCGGCTGAGCAAAGGGCGAGCAGTGTACTGCCAGCAGCACCTCTGACCAACGACGGTAAAGCGTGAAGGGAGCCAAAGCAAGCCCGCCAGCTCTTGTGCTGTCAATGAAATTAGAAATATTTATTTATTGGTGGTAAAACAACAGTCCAATAAAAACGTGCAGCTCAGCAGCAAAATTTACTGTGTTTTCAAGCTTTGCTATTCTGTTACTTTGAAAACTTAATCTTCACTGTCCCAAATACTCAGGTTTTTTCCCCCTTCCAAACTGCTATCCTCACAAGTGCTGTGGTTGTTTTGGTGTAAGCAGCTCAGCTACCCCATGGGAAAAACATTTTGATTTTGTATAGCTCTATGGTTTTTTTTCATTTGGACTTTGTTTTTTAGTTACTTTTTTCCTTTTTTTTTTTTATCTTGGTTTGGTTTTGGTTTTTGATTTATTGATTTTTAGCTCTATGAATTTAATTTCTGTCCAGAAATTAGACATGCAATGGTTGAGACACCATGCTGCTGTGGTGGGGCTGCATTCCCTCCAGAGAAGCATCCCTCCAGATGCTTCAGAGCTCCTGGCCTCTGGGTGTCCTCTCATTTTGGGAAGATGCTTGAACAAAGTGACTCACAGTCCTGTGGATGCCCACTGCAGCATCTGCACTTTTTATAAGAGCCAATGCAGTTCATGGCATACCCTTCATTTTTCCTCCTATCACCTTTGTCCACTTGGAATTTATACTCATTATATGCTCAGGGCAGAGCCAAGGCTGTTAAAATTACTGTCCCAATTTTCAATTTTCTAAATTTTTAAAGCATTTTACTCCCCAGCCTGTTGAGCCTTATTTCTCAAGGCAGCCTATTGTGAGGCATCTTTATTCAGACCGTGCAACCTACAGATGTGGGGGCTTCTCCTCCATGCACTGTGCCCTTTATCCACCTGTCATGTTTCTCCTGCCTTGGCTGACCTTGCCCTCTGGATTTGAGGACCACGGCGTCCACATTGTCACCTTTGCTGATGTCCTCCACATTCCTAGAGGAAAAGTGGACTTTGAGACACTAATGTATTATGTAGAGCAAGGATAAAGCCTCCTGAACTACTGCAGATGCCAGTAAGGAAAACTGCAAACTCACAAATTCATCTCACCCTGTGGTGGATCTGGTTACTGTAATTGTTGGGGGCTTTGTGAAGCTCTCAGGAGGAGAACATGGATCACAGCTGCTGTCACTCCTGTCTATCTGGAAGATGAATCAGCCTGCTGAAATGTGCAGCTGTGGGCAGTATATGGAGCTGGGTGGTCCCATTCTCTAAGATCAGATGGAGATTTAAATTCTGCTATACCTCATTTGGGGTATTACTTTGTTGATTTTTCCCCCCTTTTTTCCCCTTTAAAATTTATGTTATTTTAAAAAAATTATTTTACTTTATTTTATTATTATTTTATTTTAAAATTAATTTTATTTAATTTCATTATATTTTATTATATTTTATTTTGTTTACTATATTTTATTTTATTTTATTTTAGAGTTTTTATTTTATATTTATTTCGTTTCTGTACTTTATTTTATTTTATTTTCAATAAAAAATTTAATATTATTTTATTGATTTATTTTATTTATAGAACTTAATTATTCAATTATTTGTTTATTTAAATAAATATTTATATATAATAAATAAATAATCCATTAATATCAATGTATAAATTATTATTTAACAGATAAATATTACTGAACTAAAATATTATTGAACTAAAAATATTATTTAATATGTAATTCAATTTTTAAAATTAATTTGTTCTAATATTAATTTTTTAACTTTTTCATTTATTTCTTTTTAATTTTTTTTATTTTATTTTATATTTTATATTCTAATTTTTAAAATATTTTAAATTATTTAGTCTATTTTTTATTTACTTTATTTTTAAATTTATTTTTTAAATGTGTCAAATTTATTTTATTTTTATTTTTTAAAAATTAAATAAATTAATATTATTTATTTCTTTAAAAAATGAAATTTAATTATTCAATAATTTATTGTATCTATTTAGAGAAATAATTATTTAAAGGTAATAATTACTCTATTAATGTCAATGTAATCAATTACTTAATATTAAACAAATGAATATTATTTAAAAGATTTAATTTAATTTTTAAAAAAACTAATAATTTTTAAATTTTTCATTTATTTTTTGTTATTTATTAATTTTTTAGATTATATCTAACATTTTCTATTTTGTTTCTGTTTTATTTTCTTTTTTTTTTTTTAATTTTATTTTGGTTTTAAATTTTATTTTATATTTTATACCATTTAATTTATTTTTACTATTTGATTTGATTTTTTTATTTATTTTATTTTTATTTTATTTTTATTTTTTGTTTTATATTATTTATTTTATATATTTTTTATTTTGTTTCACAAATAAAAATTAAAATTAAAATTAATTAAAAAACTAATAAGGAAAGAATAAAATTAAAAAATAAAAAAATTATAAATTGAAAAAAATAAAATAAATAAAATAAGAAATAAAATGACTATTTTTTTAAAAATTAAAAAATAATTAAATAGAAAATAAAAGAAAATGAAATAATAATATAATATAAAATAAAATAATAAAATAACACATTTTAGAGGATAAAAGGCAGGAAAATCCGCAAAGTAATACCCCCAAATGAGGTAAACAGATTTGAAATCTCCATCTCATCCTAGAGAACAGGACCACCCAGCTTCATATGATGAATTAAGTGAGATGTCTGCTCATGCTGTTACATAATAATATTGATATGGGGAATTGTGATGACATGCAGTCTTTATACTTTTACACTTAGTGTGGTTTAACTGGCAGGAGGACATGAAGTTATTGGAATGGAACTATTAGTTGGGCTTGGGGGGAAGCAAGTCTGTAGGTAGTTACAGGCTGATGCTGTATGACAAATTTTCTTTGCTTACTGGTGTGTCTGGGACCAATTTGTGTCCAGGTCTTTGGGAGGGTCCTGCAGGTCAGTGCTCTGATCCATAAGTGGCCTCAGAGAGCCACAGTTGGAATCTGTGATGTTTCTGGGAGATTTGTACCAGCTCCCATCAGCAGGGGATCACTTTCAGAGCTAAATCTAGCCTGCAGGTAAGAGTTCTTAGACAATCTTGTGTTGCCAAAAGCTATGGCACTGCATCTCCTTCCATTTATCCTTAGATTTCCCCCACACACACACCAAAATTGGTTTGACATTTCCTTGTAATAGAGGAGGTTGTAAGTCATTAAGGAACACTTTCAGCTCACTCCTTTACAGTCTCCCAGCCTTGCTGCCATTCAGGATTTGAAGTACTGGCTTCCCATTCTAGAGCTGTTTCATCAAGTCTCCTAACAAGGAAATTTCTTTGCCCTTCAACCTCGAGGATTTTGTGTTTACTGTGGGCTAAGAAAATGTGTGCCAGAGGGCAGAGCTGTGCAGCATGTTGGTGTCAGGAACTGGAAGAGGCTTGTCCATGTGTATGTTCATGGATCTGGGTGTGAGGATCTAAAAATCAAGAAGTAGGTGCACATTACCTTGAGGAAAGAATGGAGGACTCTTTGAAAAACAAGCCAGGCGTGTCCCCCTCTGAGCTAATTTCTAACAACTACAGGTGAGAGATGGAAGAGCAGCAGGGGAAAGAAAAAGACCGTTCTATCCAAAAGAAGTCAGAGGTGGGGCAGAATTGCAACCATGGGATGGCAGCATGGGCAGACCCCCAGCAACGTGTAATAGGGGCTAAAGGAGAGGATGACAAGTTAGGCAAGGTTCATAGTGAAGATCGTCTGTTGTTTGATGAAGACAATGCCACTGTGGAAGATAATTGTGAAAAACACGCTTCACTCTCCTGTTGAAATTTAAAGGGTTGAATAAAAGACAATAGGGGACACCAATAAAGCAAAGAAACAGCGCTGGGTGCTTGGCTCCAAGCCAAGAAGCACACCTGCCAGTGAGGGAGTCGTCTTAAATACTCTTTGTATTGCATCAGCCTTATGCATATTCAAACTTTTCTCAAAACTGCTTTGCATGTTCCAAGAACTATTTTACATGGCTCCTCCTTGGTCCCGCCTTTTTAGAGCATGCGCTTTTTCATCTGTGGTTTCTTCCAGTCTTGGTTATCGCCTCCCAGTTTGGGCTTGGTTCAGTAGTTCTTGCATCTGGTTACAGGCTGATAATCAGGTATCAGTGGCAGGTCTTCTTTTTGGGTGTTATCCAGTCAAGCAGGTGGTGTGGTTAGTAAAGAAAAGTTCTTTAAACTACTTTTATTAGTTTTCATTATAATATTGAAATCTAGTTCATAACAGAAATTAAAACATTGGTTATATACCTCTATCTTTATGACAAGACTACTTCTGTAAAAATAATAAAACCATACACACAATGGATATCTCCGAAAAGCCAACACTATATTAGGATATATTTATAACAGTAATGATCTCCTGTTCACATAGATCCAATCAGAAATTACATTGTTCTCAGAAACCTGCCTGTTCTGTAAAACTCAACTCATGGGGAAGCCTGGAGAGCAAAAGTCCACCGGGGAAGTGCTCAACATTGCCACGTGTTCACAGGACTGCTGTGAATTTACTCAGCATCCTGAAGGTGTGTGCTAGTTTGGAAGTAAAACAGCAGAGGAATTGACACCACACAAGTATATTGTCAGAGATTCCCAGTCAGAATTACAATTGAAGAGGAAAAATTAAAGTAAAAACAATAGTACAGAAAACACCAGCTTAAACTGATAGAGTCAGAATACAATCTGCCACCCTGTCGGGCAAGGTGGTGATAGCAGTCCAGTTAAACGGTGGCTGCAATCTCCTTGGAGTGACGGATGTGGTCTGGTTGGAGTAACGATCCTGAAGAACGATCTGGTCAGTCTCAGGAGGTCCAGTGGTGACTCTCAAGCTCTTCTTCTCTGGGAATCCAGTGGAAGTGGTAGTCTAGTGTTCCAAAGACTCAGTTTAGATGCAGGTAAGAAATGTTCAGTTCCTCCCCTCTGGGCAGGGCATCTCAAAATGGGTTGATGTAATCTTATGAGTCACTCCCGGAGACCTTGATGGCCCATTAACAGAGATAGGCCCCCAAATGGTGTTATCAGGGGCTGAGTCATGCTGAAGATAAAGAACACTGCCCCACCTGTTCCTAACAATTTATGAAGATGGTAATAGAATACATACTTTTTGGTTACACCTTCCATGTAACCTAAGACAAGGTGTCAGACCAGCTGATTTCTAGCAACAATTTACAGTTTGGGACAGGAGCGCAGTAGTAATGTTCAGCCAGAGGTCATGGGACAAGGTCACTAGGGGCTGTGTCCATCACCTCCTCCTCCCAGGCACTGAGTGATACCTGACACACCCTTTCCCCTGAGACTGAGGAATGCCACTGTCCACGAAGACTTGTCCCTGGGTGCCCTCTAATGTGCCCACTGACCCCTGTCACTATCTCTGAGCCCATCCCCAGCTAATCTCTCCTAACACCTTTTCAAATCTAATCTAAACAGCTGCTTTTAAACCCAATGATTCTGATTGTTAATTCTCCAGCCTCTCTTGTCAATCTGGCGGCTCACACAAGGCTGTCCCCTTTCTACTGGCAAAAGAGCCTTACTGCCAGGGCAGAAGTCACATGTCCCTGGACATGGTGAGAATTAGTGGCTTTCCAGATGACAGAGGTAGGACTTAGAGGGCACAGCATTCACGGAAGTAGTGAATCATCATTGTATCTGGACAAAAGATACATGTTCTGCTGTTGAGATAAAGCCTGTACACTTGTGATAGAAGATCACAGGCATCCAAAACAAAATTTGCAGCATGTTCAAACATGTGCCCCTGCAAACCTTGAGAGGCTGGATAGGGAGCAACACTTTGCCACCAAAGACTCATCTATATTAGGAGACTATATTAGGGAAATTAAACACAGCACAATTCCTTCCTTCCTTCCTTCCTTCCTTCCTTCCTTCCTTCCTTCCTTCCTTCCTTCCTTCCTTCCTTCCTTCCTTCCTTCCTTCCTTCCTTCCTTCCTTCCTTCCTTCTTCCATTTTTTTCCCATTTAGACATGTTTCAGTATTTCTTCCATGATTGTTTTCTATACCATTAATATTCCTGGGTTCCACAAAGAAAGTAGAGTGGCTCAGCTCTGAAGTACAGAGCCCAGCAGGGCACAGCACCTTCTGCTGTATGTAGAAGTGATGAAATCTGATTTTCTGCACTTTTTTCCTGTATGTTTTTTTCTTTTTCATGGGCTCTTTCAGTGAGTACATTAATAAGATTTCTGTCAGGCTGTGGAGGTGTGGCAGCCCAGATCGGCTGACCCTGAGTCCCCAGCCCTGGCGGTCAATGCCGTCCACGCAGCGACGATGAGGCCGCTGAAGACGCCATCTCCTGGGGCTCGGCTGAGGCCGAGGTTTGAGCCACCCTCTCCCCTCCCCTGGAAAGTTTCTCCTTAGTTTATAGGTTGAAAGTTCTGCTTCCCCGCCTTGTTCCCTCCCCTGTTGCCTCCCCTTGCTGGAAGTTTCGGTTGTTGCGGTTCCCTCATTGGTTCAATGTAATCCCTCCCCCAGTTTGTATGGTTTGCTCCCCTGCCTGTCCCTCATGACTGTTCCGGAGCCCTGTTGGCTCCGCCCCTGCTATCCCACCCCCGGAGACCCCATTTGTCCCTATAAAATCTTTGTTCCCCAGCCCTCGTGGCCAGAGTGGTTCCACGACACGAGACCCTTCACGCTCAGTGCCAGGCTTCTCCGTGGTCCACCCCGCCCGAGAGCCCCTCGACGCGCTCCCCCGTTGCTTCTCCCTTTCAATAAAGGCACCTTGAGGACTCTCGACCTGACTGGACTCTCTTTACCTCGGGGGTGGCCGGCGATACCACTGCCTTCCCGCTCAGGGGACATCGTCCTCTGCCGCTAGGCCATTTGGTGGCCCTGGGGCCGACTGAAGCTGCCCGAGAGCAGAGCAGAAGAGCAGGGTAGGCCAAAAGCCAGGACCTCTGGCCCAGTCCCGGTGACCTACCAGGAGCCCAGAGAGCTCAAGCGAGGCAAGAGCAAAAACACCATACAACTACATCAGGCATCTTGTCCTATGTCTTGGAGCAGCAGCCATGCACCTCTGCTAGCTGCTTCCTTGAAGCTGTCCAGCAGCATCCAAAGGCTGTGGAAGACATACAGCAGATACACACATTGCTTGATAGCTCAAATATCACTTCATTTAATAAAGAAATACTTCTCTTTACTATTATTCCTCATGAAATTTATAAAAAGGTGTTAGAGTATTGATTTAGAATCCAACTGGGAAATTTTTACTGTTCACCTATTTTAAAAAAATTACCAATTAGTTATTGGAGTAAAAATACCAGAATGTTAAATTTGTTTGTTTCATTGTGAAAATCGCTTTTATATTTTCATATAAACATATGAACATATTTTAATACATTCATATTCCTCATTCTAGAAAATTTAGTATTGTTTTGGTGTAGATTTTTTTAGATATTTTAGATACAGTTGAGAAGTGGGTTCATTTTTCCACATCAAAACTCCCAAAGAAGAAAACCTTTCCTTATTGAACCTTTGCACGTCTGGTATAGGTTTTAAGTCAATTTAATATAAAATTGCTTCAGATATGTGAGTGGCAAAAATAGCAATAGCAACAACAAATCTCAAATATTTCCTTTGCATGACTGGGTCAATTAGTTGAAAAACACCTAATTAACACACAGTGTCTTCCCTCTCACTCTGACTCCTGCCTTAGGTTCTGTAATTGCCTGTGAAAAAGTATCAAAGCTGAGCAGCTGTGATGTGGAGGGGAGAAATCAGAAATGACACAAATTCCATACTCCACTACGGCAGGTAAACACGAGGTCAACTCACCATGTGATGCTGATGAGTCCAATAATTGATTCAAACACAACCACCTCACGATGCTCCTTTTTGCAGTTTGTAGGACACTGAGGAAATATAACCCAGCTCAATCAAACAGGGACAAACCTTCCCCTGCTCCCAGCCCAATGCATCTAATGCTCCCCACGAGGCTGCATTTATTACCAATTAGGATGACACCTGACAAAGCAAACCCTTCCAGCAATGATCTGTTTTCCATTTACCATGCTACAGCAGTTCGTAACAAAACTTACCCAAAGAGGTGAACATTGATGTTAGGCTGCCAAGGAAAACTTGTTGAATCATAATTAACAGTTAATACAGATTGCCCGAATGATTTCTTGTAACAAACAATCCTATCCTTTGAAATTTTTGAATGAGGCTCTTTAAGCTCACCAAAATTGGGGTCAATTTCCTTCCCAAGGACTTCTTTCCCTTTGCACTTACCCCCTGCCATGGAAGGACTATAGCCCCAGTCCCACAGGCAACCTGGTCTGTATTTGGTTTTAAAGATTTGCCAAATATCCACAAACATTTAAGCTTTCAAGTTCTCATTTTGACTGTCAATATAAGCTTGAATTGGTCCATCCAACCACTAGAATTAATTTTGTACATTCAAAGAGCTTGTCTTTCACAGGTGTAAACGCCTTAAAACATCTGTTGCATAATCTGTCAATGGGGAGAAAACAGATGCAATAAATATTTCACAGAATATGCTAAGGACGTTTACCCACCCTCCTGCAATCACTTCCAGTTAATTTCAGAGGATCTTGAACATGGGACTGAATTACCGTACTGGCAGTGCTCTTCAGGGGAACTGTTCCCCAGGAATAATTTCCAGACTTAGTTTTCTGGACAAAAAATGCACCACAATGTACAAATATGCAGCTACAACGATACACACAGCCCAGAGTGAATAATTTTTCACATCAAGAAACTATTGAAATTTGAGGAGATTATGGATCACAGGAAAAGGGCATTTCTAGAGATAATTAGATTAAAACCAACAAATATGAAACTTATATTGAAAAATGTGACTGTTTATGAGATGCGAACTGTGGTTGCTGCTAAAAGAAATGTTCCAAGACAGATTTCAAAAGCAATGTGCATTTTTCAACCTCCTTCTGCCAAGAGAAAAAGCTGAGGTTGTGGGTCAGAGCAGGAGCCACTATTAATTATGTAAATAGGCATTGTAGGGGACACAGCCCCAAGTGGGCTTTATGCAGAGGACCCTGAGACTAAAATAGCCAGGGAAACTGCAATTTTTTTGGCAACATCTAATGCTTCTCTTATACTTACTAACGGCCAGACCCCGAGGCACATCTTGTGGAGTGCTGCAGAGCAACCCTGTGATCTCTTTGGCTTCCTTTGTAGCACTGGTGCAACTTGGGCTGGACAGGCATGCTCCTCTGGCTGGCAAGAACAGGGTCACAGAGGGAACCAGGGAGCCCCAACACTGAGGATGGGCTTCAGATGAATCCTAGTGGGGCATCAGGATGCAGCATCCCTGCCTCCCTGCATGACACATGGGCAAGCAGGGCACTCTGGTCTGAGCTAAGCACACCAGCTCTACAGCACAGGCATGGCCCAGCTGGCTCCAGGCTCAAAACATCAGGACTACACAAACAGGTGAATTGTAAGAAGGAGCTCATCCATGGTAACACAGCATGTCCATAAATCCAGCAGGCACAGGATACCTCTTTGGTCAGCATTCAGGGCCAGGTACTTAGCTGGTTTAAATCTGCACAACTGTTCTGGCATTTGCAGAGTCATGCAGCCTGTATGAGAAGTAGAATTATACTGGAGTCTGTCGGTTTAAAAAAACCTGAACCAACATACCCTTCAGTTAGAGATTACAGTGCCCAATCCGGCCTTCAGGCAGCTGGTTTTCTTGGCAGAGGAAGGTGACACATGCAAGTTTTGGTGTGTGTCCACCCAGTGACACAGACTGGGTGAGCCTTTTCTGCTCCCTGTGCATGGGTGCCTGAAGCAAGCATAGAGCTCTCTGCAGGGTTATGGAGACTGCAAGCTTTCATCTGACAGCACAACCCAAAGCTCAGGAGAAAGGAAAGATTCTTTTTTCTGCTGCCCCCGAAGTGTCCGAAACTGTGTGCTGCATGGTTACTAGAGGAGGAAATATACAGTATTATTTATATGTTCACAGTTTTTATGGTCATAAGCGAATGGTGTTTGGTTCTGGTCATCTAGTGTTTGGGGCTTTCTTTGCGTTATGGACTTCAAGGGGTTATTTCCTACATTGGATTGAGTTATCTCTTTAAATATTTAAAGACTACAACCTCTGCTGAGTCTACCACCTGCCAGAGAAACTCTTTCAATGTCTAATTATCCTCACAGCTAAGAAAAGGCACCTTGTTTCAAGGTTGAATTTGTAGAGTTGTGGTTTTTTTGTTTTTTCCATGATTTACCTCTTCATTCAGATTATACTTTTTCTATAAATCCTTTCTGCTAGATTAAAATGAGAAAATCTGAAATATATAGGTAGACTTATAACCTTTGTGTTTAATTTTCAAAACTATGTTGCTCATTAGAATAATTTTCTGTTTAAAAAAAACCAAACCCACACAACTGGGAGGAAAAGAATACTAAAGTGTAATTAGTAAAGCCAGTCTCACTGATTGAATCCCAAATTTTTGGATTAAGAAGTCTTCACAACTTGCTTACAGCCTCTTTCTGTTGCATTTAGTTGCTCCGTGTACATGTCTGTCCACAATGTTTTTAGGGTCTTTTTCTATCACAGGGTTTTTTCATAGTTGTACAAATAATGCAGATTTTTAAAGAGATTAATGCTTGTTCTTCCGTGAAGGAGGCATGGGAGAAAGTATTTTCATGTTCTACCAGCGTGCAAAAGTTTCTCTTTAAATATAGTTTTAAGATGATAATGTCTTGGACTGTTTATAGTATCTCTAGTAGGATTTCTCCAACACATACCAGCCAAGTATAACTCATTATGTTAACACTGACATGGTAATGTATTTCTGTGCATTGGGAAGATTTTCTTTTCATCTCTCATAGTGGAGATATGTTTTTTGCAAGCATACGCAGTTCTGAACCATGTGCTAAATGCTAGATTTTTCAGAGCAGTACAGACAGTTTCTCTCAGAAATTTTTACAGCAGTCAACATATTTTCTACTCTGAATAAATTAATGCAAAAAAAGGAACAGATTCATTATATTGCCAGTATAGAGATTCGAGCACTGTACTAGGTACTAGAGTTTTCACTATCTGAACATCTGATTCCAGTGTCAGTTAACTTAGCCCCAAAACAACTGGCTATCCCTCTGCTCAGGACAACTGCTGTTCACGAAGTACTGATTTCCTACGTGCTTAATTTTTCATTCAGCTGTCAAGAATTGTGAGAGGTTGGGGAATGTTCCCCATTCTGTTGCTAAGAAACTAATGACCAGATACTTAAGAGACAGCAGATGTAGCCAGGGTGTGGCGAGGGGAGCACCTAGCCGCGGGGGGAGGGGGTGACTTCACTTGCTCACTGGGTACCGGAGGGGGAGCAGTGAAGTTCCTATCTTCCTTTTGCCGCAACTGCGGAAAACCTGGCTCTGCACTGCCTTCTCTTCCTTGCTGCGTGACCTCTCGTTTGGGAAAGGGAACGGGATTCCGACCCTCTCCCCCTCCCAGAGCGTGCATCTCCCCGGCTGTGCTCGCAGCTGCTGCAGAGGAGCCCAGCTGTTGCTGCCCTCGCCCCCGCCTGCCGAAATGCTCTGCTGCTTCTGCCACAACTGCAGAGTTTCTGCCACCTTTGCTGGTTAGCGTGGGTGAGCCAGTTCTGCCGTTCCAGCTCTCTGCTGTGAGCTCTGTGCTGCATCCCATCCTGCTGCCCAACCCACCCGCCATTACCAACCCCGTGAGACTGACCAGACCTTGCACCACAGCGCCCCCTGCAGCTGCTCGGGAGTCATCGCACCTGCCCGGCCCGGCTGGGTGCCCCACAGCGCCCCTGCTGGTTGTGACCATAACTGCACCAAAGGGAAGGGTGCCTGGCAGCCCAGAGCAAGCTGCCACCGGGTTTCTGTTTTTTGTTTGTTGTTGCTACTGTTGTTGTTGCTTGTTTGCCTCATTATAGATACTAGTAAAGAAGTGTTATTCCTTTTCCCATATCTTTGCCTGAAAGCCCTTGATTTCAAAGTTGTAATAATTCAGAGGGAAGGGGAGTCATATTCTCTACTGTAAGGGAGGTTCCCACCTTCCTTAACAGAGACCTGTCTTTCAAGCCAAGACAAGAAGGCATAGCCATTAAAAATTAATCTCTCTCTGTTATTCTAACATTCATTTGCAGCTCTCATGCAAGTGTATGCAAGGAAATTTCCAAAGGCATTGCTGTAAAGTTGGACCCAATGGGCAATGCTTTTTCATGATGATTGATACCTTACGTGCTGGTTTTGCCTTTGAAAAGTGCGCCCTAAAGAATTTCTTTCTGTGGAAGGCCTACAGGAAGACAATTTCTGAGTGGAGTGACAGTAAAGCTAGAAGATACAATGTATTCAAGATAAAAGACTACATTTTTCTCTTAGGAGTCTAATTTAGGGGAAATAATGCCATTCAGAGGGATCCTGACAGGCTTGAGCAGTGGGCCTGTGTGAATGCTGTGAAGTTCAACAAGGCCAAGTCTTACAACTTGGTTTGGTCATTCCCCAATATCAATACAGACTGGAGAATGAAGGGATGGAGAGCAGGTCTGTTGAGAAGGATTTGAAGATGGGTACTGGTAGATGAAGAATTGGACATGACTCAGCAATGTGCACTTGCAGGCCAGAAAGGCAACCATATCCTTACATCAAGAGTAGCATGGCCAGCAGGTTGAGGTGGTTATTCTGCCCTTCTACTCTGGTCTCATGAGAGCCCACTTGAGTACTTTACCCTCTTCTGGAGTCCTCAATACAAGAAAGACATGGATCTGTTGAAACAGGTCCAGAAGAGGGCATGAAAATCATCAGAGGGAGGATGGAACACCTCTCCTGTTGATTTAAAAAAAAAGGGCTGAAAGAAGCTGTTCAGGCTGGAGAAGAAAAAGCTACAGGGAGACCTTACTGTACTGTAGCCTTTCAATATATAAGGGGGGCTAATAATAAAGATAGAGAAAGACAAGTCTTTTAGCAACCAGATCTGGTAAAAGAGACCCTTCTGTTGGCAGGGTGGTGTTGGATCTTAGAAGGTTCCATTCAACCCAAATCATTCTATGGTTCTATGATTCTATGGTTCCATACAGGAAGGCAGTAACAGGACAAGGGGAAATGGCTTTAGACTGAAAGAGGACAGGTTTAGATAAGATGTTAGGAAGAAATTATTTACTCAAAGGGTGGTAAAGCACTAGAGTAGGTTGCTCACAGAAGTTGTGAATGCCCTGTTGCTGAAAGTGTTTGAGGCTAGGTTGGATGGGGCCCTGAGAAACCTGATGTAGTGGGTGTCAACCCTGCCCATGGCAGGGGGGTTGGAACCAGGTGATCTTTAAGGTCCCAGCCAACCCAGACCATTCTGTGATTTTACTGTTTTGTACATCATTCAGATATACATAAACACTTGATAAGATCTTCCTTGAGCTTTCTCTGGTAAACTAAACTCCATCTCTCTTGGTTTTTCCTCATTCAAGTATCAATATATTTCCTTGACTCAACTGATACAAGCCTTCATTTCAGTAAAAAGTTTCAGTTTTTGCAGGTCAATGATACAATGCCAAAAACAATTTAGAGACTTGAGAAGTCATTTCAGAGTTCTAAATTATTCTTCCAGTTGCAAAGCCAAATGTATAGATACTGTGCTGTGTTTGGTGTCTAGAGAGAAAATAAATCTGGAATGTTGGGGACTAATTCTCAGTTCTGATCTGTATTTTCCATTGTAGTGGAGAATTAGTCAAAAATCAAGGCGGGGTTTTTGTCCGTTTCTTTCTCTCTTTATTTTAGAGATGATAGAAAATTGGAAGTCGCTGCAGGCTTGAAGTTCTGATTGAGCCCTGTGTGACAGTGGTCAGGAGTGATGTTTGGACTGCTCTAGCAGGTTTAGGTCACTGAAAAGTCTCAGATATAGGGATTAGTTTCCAGTGATTCTGTACATTAGGTACTCAGTTGATTTCTTATACCAGTTAAACAGACATTATGTAGCTTTTAAAAATTCAATTTTCTCCTTAGAATATGACTGTCCTGAAAATGCGATCTGGCCAAGGCCATTTCTCCACATTTCACAGGTGGCATTTACCAGCAGTGAATTGGTGTACCCTGGGGTCTGGGTCAGAGCACTGAAAGGTGTAAAAGATTTACGTCTTCCCTGTCATATTATAGTATGCACTCACATTGATCTGGGGACAGGGTTTTCTAAAGAATTTAGGGAAGCTAAGTGCTAGATTTTTTTCTTTTTTAATTTCCATGAGTTTCATGTGCCTAATTGCTCTAAAAATCTCTTTAAAACCTGAATTTCATGATGAATCATGTAGTAAATTAAAATTCACCAATTCCCATTAAATTCTGACTTCAGTTCTAGTGTGTACCTATATAGATATACTTTATATAAATATGTCTGTGTATGTATATGTATATGTATATGTATATGTATATGTATATGTATATGTATAAAAATAGATAAAGCTGTTATTTTCATTGTTATTTTTTCTCTTGAGTTCTTTGGCAATTTCAAATTCCCTGCCAGAGATAATACTTTGCTTTGATAACCACTATTAAAATTCTACATACGTTTGTGAATATGAAGTCAGAATTGATTAAATTGAGTAAAGGAGTGAATACATTTTAAAGAGTGAAGTGTAAATAACCAGAAAGCAGTGTTATAACTGGAGTATTTTAACTGGAGTATTTTAAAACATTTTTTTCTAAATATTTCTACTAGATAAAAGCCCAGAGGAGTTGGTTATCCAAAACAGCAGCATACCATCGTTTTCACTCTCTTTTTCAAGTGATTTGACAGAAGCTGTAGGCTGATTAAGGCTATTAGTAAGAAACTAAAGAAGGTCATAAGACATTTTGTGCCATGTTGCTTCAAGATAGGATGGGAAGGAAAAATACTTCTTACCGAAATTGTGAAATAGGTGGATAGAAACAAGTGCCACCCTAGAACCAGTTACCATAAAAATGCTTGGATCATGTGGTCCTTGTGGTAAGGACTTTCTGTTGCAAACTGAGGAATCTGGACTTGATGACCACTGTTCTTCTTTTGAAAAATTATGAAATTTGAAAAATAAAGTCACATCTATTCTTTTATTTTTGAATTCTCAGTAATTAGGCTTTACAGGTATCCTGCTGTGTGCAGCAATCAAGAAATCCAAATGTAGGTCCAAATCATTGTTTGTCATTTCTGTTTTTTCACACAAGTTTTGCTGTTCTACTCTGCAGAACTGCCGCACCTACCAACCAGGAAACACAGATACAATAATTTGTGAGTAGAGACAGTCTCATCTTCCATGTGAGAGAGGTGTTTTTCTAAAGTCTGCTTGAGTCATGTGCTCACATCCAAGCCAATGGGACACCATGTTTAGCTCGGCGTTGACATCATTGCCAGGAGTGTTAATACACTTAGCCTGTCAGCACTGCCTTAGCTGAAGCTGTGCAGCATTAAATCTGTAATCTGAGCTCTGAGTGGCATTGAATGTCTGTTGTTTTGCAAATCATTTCATACCACTGCATTTAACCTTACGGTGTTTCAGGTGTTTTTTAGGATATTGAATAAAGATCAAGCAGGATTGCACCTTTGTGAGGAAGTCTCCAAATATCCTTAAATGTTGGAGCAAGGGGTCATGGTTACTCAACAGATGTTTCTCCTTTGTTCCAGTTATTTATCAGAGAATGCCATGTCAGAACACTCAGGTTTTTTTTCTCAAGCAAAACTAAGGCCCTGGTTAAACCTGATCAGAAAATGGAAAGCGTATATTGAAAAATAATTTTAAAAATAATTTTAAAAATCAGATTCTTATATATAAGACTGATAACTGGAAAATTTCCACTTATAGCCAAAAAGAAACAATTTTTGAATGTCATGCAATTAGTAAATTAGGAATTTGGTTTCCTTGGGACTACTGTAACATGGGATACTTGAGATACTGCAGCATTTCAGTGTGTAAATTTAGATTCTGAGTCTCACAGGTCAAGTGGAAACACGGGGATGATAGGCGACACAGTAGCAGTCTGCGCAACTGTGTGGTGCAGAGTATGGGCATGAAAGCAGCTACAGTCACTCAGTATTTTAGAAGAAAACTTTAACAACAGTTCTGAATAGGAGCTGAGCTAAATTTCTTTCATTGATATTTTCATACCTGTAATGCATCTGTATCTAAGCTAACAGCCCCTGATAATAGTATTGTAGCAGCTTTTATATGCAATAATGTGTTGCAAATTTATTCCAGAAAAGGTATTATACTCCAGATCCCTTGCTGGCAGTATAATGTAGTTTCTGTGTTTTAATAATTTTTCCAGTAGATGGCAGTAGCCACTTATTGGCTGATAAATTAGCACCATCACAGTGCACTATATGAACATGAAGCAGTAAAACCCAAATATGTTCCTCTGTAGGTATGTAACACACAACTGAGCCGTAACTGTGTCTGTTACAAGTGTGTCACCTGTTTTCTGTATCTGAGCATGAATTCTTTTCTGAATATTTTCCTTTTGAGTTTGCTGGTTTGGTTAGAAATACATGAGAGTATAAAACTAATAAAGCTGTTACAGGGCTGCTAAGGGTTAAGAACAAATATATTTCAAAGCATGCTTAGCTCTGAGGTCACTGGAGTTTGCCCATATTTGAAAACTGTTGTGGGTTACTTAGAGTTGATGAATTTTACGAAGCCTTACATTCAGATTAAAATGTTTTATTGTAAATTTTCTGACATTAAATTGTGCTTTTATGATTGGAATTTTATTCATATAATATTACAGGTTTTATTGTGCCAAAATCAATGTGGATGATTCTGCATTGAGAAACATGTCATGTTGCAAGACTGTCAAAATCTACCACTGTTTTTTGATTTTGTTTTGCATCTTCTAGGCTTTGTATCCATCTATGTCACCTTTCCCGTCCTGGAGGCATAGTACAGAAATTGTTATTGTGCTGTTTAAACACTGATCTGAAGACTTTTATGTGGTTGTGCCTAATTCATAAGAACTTCACAAACCAGAGCTCTCGGTGCTTCATCTGCCATTTATGATGTTGGATGGAGTCATATTCTGAGAAGCTTGGAGGGGAGACTTATTCACCAGAATGATCTGCATTATTTTAGCTGATCTGCAGTTATGAAAACAGTCACCATTATGCAGATGAAGGATTACATGGGATTAAATCTGGTTTTACCAAATATCTCATAAGTAGATTTTTGATAAGAATTTCAATTCTTGTTTTCTTCTTTCGTGTTTTTACGAAAAGTTTGATGATATCTTGCTAAGTGGGCTTTGGCAGTCTCAGTAATACAAATACGAGAATGTCAGACACATTGGATCTCAGAAACCCCTAAAGAGACATGGGGAACTAGAAGAACCTGGAAAACACTGAAGAATCAACCTCAACAGCAAGCAGAGAACAAAATGAATGCATTACAGTAAATAGAAATTGTTACAGTGGAGTTCAACTTTAGCATAGGATGGTTGGGAGGTTTAAATAACTTAATGGTACTAACATATTTTTCCAGCCTTTTTTTGTTTCATGCATTAAGTGCCATTCCTACTACCTTGCCTGCATCCTGGCTTCCGTTCAGCTGTCCTGCGCACCACCTGTTGCACTTCTCTATTTCTGTAAGTACACGCAAGCAGAAACAATGTCCCACTCCAGCCTGGATCATGGTGCTTCATGTCTTCCTTTCTGTCTAGCTGACTTCTGATTCTCTGAGAAGGGTGTTTATTCAGGTGACAGTTTTAAAGACAGACGTACAGAGAAGGGTGAGGGATATTTTTAAATCCAAGAGCACACGTAGCTGTCAGCTTTTCACTAATACACTGTCAGTATGTGTCTTTACAATATTCACAGGAACATCCAGCTTATCAGTGGCTATTCATTTCTCCAGGTTGGCAGGGCAACCAGTTTTTACTGTGATATCCCACCTGGAGAGTATCTGTGCATGTGAGGAAGGTAACTTCTTCTCTTTTTTGCCTTATAGCTCTAATGTCATGAAAAAGAAAGGGTGGGAGAGGGAAGGGGTAATGAATGATGATGCAAAGACAACAACTTCTTGACATATATACCGAAGTATTCACTTGAATGTACATAGTACTATGAAAGCCTAGGACAAGATTTTTGTAAGATCAGTTTTAATTTTTTTGTATTGCTATCTGATGAATAAAAGACTTGACATTTTCTTTTTACTGTTTGGGGTCATTGACCCTTCTTTTATTTCATCATCATAACATATTCAGAGAATCTGGAAAAACGTGGAGACTTCAACCTTGTTACAAACTATGCATGAATGTGCAGAAAAAAACATTAAATGTGATAACACTTATCATTAAACTATGATAAACAGTACACTAAGCCAAGAAGACATCTAGCATTCCTGAGACATGTCTTCTATGAAAAAAATGTATACTGATGTAAAACTGAAATTAGTATCACGGTGTGAGTACAATTCATTCCTCATTTTTTGATTTTGTCTCATTTTACTCAGTTCTCCTTTCTGACTTACCAGGCTTGCTTTTCTCCTACTTCCTTGTGCAAGGTTCTTTCTTATTTGCTCTCCTGAACTTTTGCAAAACACATCAAGCAGCAGTCAAAGGGAACATGTTGATTTTTTTTCTGGAATCTTGGTCTTTAAGTGTTGTAGATGTGGCACTGTGTTATCTCGTCATCTGTATTATCTGTGGCACTATATATCTCATTATTGTAGGTGTACTTTCCATATGCAGACCAAACACTGGTATGCCACAGATGAAGATTTTTCTCTGTTTATGACCCTTGGGGTATAGAGTTAAAAAAAAAAAAAGAAGGAAACATTTTGACAATCAATATATTTCTTTGATTTAGAGAATGCCAGCTCTGTAAAATGATTTGGTTTTGGCTAAGCCCAAAGCCACTGCCTTCCCTTGCAGGTCATCCTCATTCACAAGTTACTCTCCACTTTGTATATGTTGGCAACAAATATGTGTGCTCATCATAATTTGCTCCTGACTGCCTGACTATGAAAAACAAATAGGGTAATAGAACCAAGATGGCAATAAGACCAATAGAAGGGGAACGTTGCTAAAGACAGAGGAGCTTCAAGGTTGAATGAATTTGTAACATAAATACAGTTGGTTGGGCCCACTGGGCAGTGGGAATGTGCACAACATGCATTGTACAAACCAAGTCAGACAACCAAAAATGAGTGGAGTCCAGCACAATGGTCACAGACATATCACATGGAGTTCTGTTCCATCTGCTGTGATAAGCATGAAAGAGGCAAGGTGGGTTACTGGTGAGCAGCATTCTGCGTAATAGGTCATTTCCATTTCCAGATTTTGCCTTTACAATTGCAGTAAATAGGGACACTGCAATTGTAAAGGCAAAGTCTGGGTTTGAACCAGCTAGATACCTTTGGCTCCTGAACAGTGACCAGCTGCCCCACTCTCACAGGTATCTTCCACATCCCCAGCAAACATGGATCACTCCTACTATTTCAGGCACGGTGCTGAAGATTTGCTTCTCTGAGCAGAGAGAGGTAGAAAAATTGTACTGGCCTCGCCTTGAACTCTCCTCACACCTGCTCAAAACAGGCCTGTAGAAAGAAAAAGTTCTCCTAGGCAGGACCTGGCAAGCTGCCAAAGATGTCAAAATTATTTTCTGTGACCCTGCTCCATGACAGCTCAATCAGTTCTAGGTCCTGTGCAACTTGCCAGTCTGGATGAATATTGCAGCGTCAATGACATATTTCTGGTAAACCCTGTGTCTTTCAAGTTGTTGTTGGACTAAAAATATGACAGGTCATTGGCTTCTAGACTAGTCCCTTCACACAAATTCTACACAGTTGGCTGTCTGACCTTCCTGACACTGGTAGTGTCGAGTTCCCGAAACACAAAGAGAGCTTTAACTTTGGCAGACATCAATAAATTATCCACTGCCACAGCTGAAAGTGGCCTTTCCCACTCTAGGTAGGTGTTTATCTCATGTGCATACACATCTTGATTTCCTGGAAGGAATATTTAAAATACATGTAAACTTGGAATGCACTACTTGTTCTGGACATGATAGGTGCATAAACCCATGCTTAAGGTGTAAATCACTTAGCTGCTGAGATAAGCAAGTAGGTTACTACTCCCAAGCAGGAGTAGTTGTCTACCAGTGGTCAGCTAGTTCCTCTTGCTATTCACAGTCTCTAAAACCTGTTTACAGAGCTGTTTGTATGAACACTTCCTATCCTTTTCATTCATACCTTTTATCCTGATCTCATCTGAGCTTGTTTTACTGTGAGCTCTACACTTAATGTGGAGTATGTGAACAAACATACTGTTCCATGGAAGACCGAGTAGCTTATTTTCCAAAGACTGGCTGTGTGATAAACATTACTTACTTTGAATCAGAACTAAAAATCCTGCCTTAGTGCAGGAGTGGTTTAAGTGCAAAATGCCACAGAAGTCTTACATTATACAGTAATTTGAAGAATTAATTCGGTTTTTTTTTTCTTTGCTCACAAAAAAAAAAAAAAAAAGCAGCTCTGAGTAGTTTTATGCTATAAAAAGATAGGTTATTCCTGAATGTCACAAGTCAAGCAGACAAGGAAGAAGAACAGCTTGGCTGAACAGGGACCTTCTCTTGGAAACAAGACATAAAAGGATGGTAATGTCCAGTGGAAGCAAGGTCAGGTGACATGGGAAGAATACAGAGATGCTACTTGCCAGTGTAGGGAGAAAATTTGTGCGGCCAAGGCTCAGTTAGAGAAGAAGCTGTCTAGAATTGTGGAGTGGCAATAAAAAGAGGGTTTTTTCAAACAAGTTAATGGCAAAAGACAGTTAGAGTCCATTACAGGATGAGGATGGTCATCTCTCAAACAGGGGCAGAGACAAACAGAAGTGTTTAATGAATTCTTTGCCTCTGTCTTCCACATGGACCTGGAGTTTGAATCGATGACCCTGACCCTTCCAACTCAGCATATTCTATGATTCTATGATTCCAAGTTATTTCTGTCATTCTGTGCATCCACCTAGCCCCAAGGTGTGGAAACATAATGAACAGCCCTAGCAGCAAAAGTCTTTACAGTGTTTTTCAGTTTTTCTTGGATATATTTTAAGATGAGGAAAGGGCATGGACATACCAGAGTGCTATGGGGCATAACTAACAAATAATTATGATCTGTGAGTGATTGTGAGGCAGACAAGGGTCCTGTGATGAAGTTAGATTCTCAATATAGTCTGCTGCTCCTTGCTATAACATTTTCCAGTAGGTGGAAGCAATCAGTATTGAACACCATGTATGTGTAAATTGTGCTGTTTACTGTCACATTGCTCTTTAAACACTCAGTCAGACACATTGGGACCAGCTGGAAGAGTGATTAAGATGGTATTGTTCCTCCCTCATTGTCATGAACTCTGGAGGTGCTTCTGGTTGGGCTGGGAAATGGAGAATTCCTAAGCCAGAGCAGCTGTTTTGTTCCTATAGTCCTTGCAAATGGATCTGGATCCTACCTAAACCAAGTTTTTTTTTGACCACCGAGGATTCACTGGGGATAGTTCAGAGATCAGCATTGTCTCTCAGGACTGTGCCACTCAGTTTGAATGCAGATTCAGCAGGTGCTAAATAAGTGAAAATGGCTTGGATGACAGCAGTTGCAAATTGTGTGAAATGACAGGTGGGAAAAGAGAGCATTTGCCTCAGTAAAAAAATCATTTCGCTAATCAGCTAATATAACTGTGAGGGCATGGTCTTTTATCAGCAAAGAAGCAACTGAGACAGGTTTCAGGTAAATGCTGTCTCCTGAAAAAAACAAGATTTGACAGGCATGTAGACAAGTCACTGACTTCTATCCTATTAGGACTTAAGGAAAATTCCTGCCTTTGTTTCTTCACCAATAGAGCAAAAGGTTATTTTATTTTAAAGGGAAAAAAATGTTGAACTAGTGTTCAACTCAACAATTGAGTAATTCGCTTTGTGAAATCCAAAAGTAGCCAAGGAATTCCGCTTGAGCAATAAACTAGGGCTTTTCTTTAATTGTAAGGCTGATGTGTTCACAATGGTGCAACACTGATTGGAACCACATTAGAGTTTAGAGACTTAGTTTCTCTCCATCTCTATGTGGATGTGAAATGTAAGATTTTTAGTATTGTTTCACAAAAGATCTTTGTTTAACAAGATCATAATTACAAAAATGCTGAACAAACCTGGTGTCAGAGTTTTTCATGAGAACTTGAGATTTTGACCTTTATTTTTCCATCCTTCGACAAGAGGCACAGCCTTAAGAGCATTTCTCAGTGTCAAATGTCTGGTTTTGAATCAGAACTTCTTGATTTAGTACTCTAAGCAGAAGGGATCCAGCAGTCCAGACATCTCTTCTAGTAGAAACTTGGGATCCTAATGGAAACATTTCACCCACAATGGGATTTGATGAATCACAGTGCTGGAAATGTGTTGGTCATCTGCAGCTGGAAGGCATGAGATTTGGGAAAGAGGGGACTGGTAAGTCATTTTAGCTAAATAAGATTCTTTCCTACTATGCTATAGGGATTTCTCATAAAATCATGTATTTCAGGAAATTCTCATTTCCATTTACTAAAATGCCTCCTAAAGTATACATTTCAGTCCCATTTAGTATGTGTTTAGCTAGCTTAAAAATAATGTATTTTTAAACTTTCACATGAACTGCATTTAATCATTGCCAAGTCTGCAGAGACCAGCTCCTGCTGATCTCAGGGCTTCATTGCAAGCTGTATGAATTGTTACAGGGTATTCTCTTGAGACCACAGTGTATGTTGATTAAAATATCAAAATGAATATGTTCTTACATTCTAGTATCAGGAATATAATTTACTGATGTCTAGTATGACAATTGATAGCACATTCAGTGATTCGGACAGTAAAACCACAATTGTCCCTGCTCCAGTATTTAATACTTTCAAAAGGAGTATACGTAAATATTAGTAACAGGAAACTGCTGTTGTGCTGCAAACACTGTTATGATCTCCACAACACTTAGGAGGTAGGAAGCACTTAGGATTTTACTCACATGTGCACATACAGACACAGGCACATCCCCTTGTACAAGAGTCTAAACGTCCTAAGAATTCTTGAATTTTTGGCTCAATTTGTTTCAGATACAAGCTTTAATTACCCCACCTAATTTGCGGGAAATCCTTTCTCTGTGTTTATAGATGGGGTTTTTTGTGTTTACATCATGCAAACTGAGAACAATGGTGGCCTTTTTTGAAACTCTTTTTATCTCTTGGAATTGTTAGAGGTCCCACAGCTCTGCTGTCACTAGGGCACTTAGATAGTTTAGCTTTTCCCTGTTGTGTGTACTGTAACAGAGGACCTCTGCTTCCATACTTAAGGTCAGACTTCAAAGGATAAATCCAGTTTTAAAGCTGGCTGAAGCATTGCATTTTTATATAAAAAGTAAAAAACAATTTCCTGTTCTAGACACAGTTTTTCAGCTGATACAACTTTACCAACATACCCTGGCTTGCTTTCCTAAGGTGCATAGTAATAGCAGAGGGATGTGGTTTCACTTCTTGTATCTGGTGACATGGTATCCTGTCATGTGTCCTGCATTAAATTAAATGAGAGGGACATGCTTCTACATCAGCAGCACATAGCTAAAGACCACAGGCAGCCTGATTATAGCCTTTAGGACCTATAGTTTCATAAGCAATGACTGGGATAGGGAGCAGTTGGTCAGTTCAGTTTTTGAGGTAGCCAGTGAATTTAGGCTATTTACTTTATGTCATTGTATCTGGATTTGCAAGAGATAATGATTTCTACCTCTTTCCACAGCCTATTAAAATTTTCCTATGGCATCTAAGTAAGAATATTGTTCAGCTTTTCTTTTTGTAAAAACCCAGGGTCTAAGTATCCTCATCTGACCTGGCAAGCTCAGACATTTTTTACCCCAGGGACTTTAGGTGAAACGAAATATAGACATAGGTAGAAACAGAAACATATCACTCAGACACCTAGATTCTTTATTGATAACTTTTTAAAATTTTTATTTTTAATTGGGATGTAATGTGAGCTTGGCTAAAAGATGGTGATGTGATGTGTGCAGATGATGAATGGGAAAATGCTCCTATTCAGAAGAGCTTAACGTTTATACAAGAACATTTACAAATCATGGCATACATATAACCTTGGAAGAAATAATTTGTTCAAGTTTTATTGCCTGTAGTTATATGTATAGTACTAGACCCTAGATCATTAGACAGAACTTCAAATTCTCGTTCATTCATGTGTTGATGAGCAGTATTGTGAAATTCATCTAGGAAAATGGAAAGTGATCTTAAAAATTTTTTAAACTATTAGTTCTTACTTGAAGGTGACGCATGTACTTTCTAAAAATGTCCAAAGAAATAGTTGGGCAGCAAATGTGTAAGGATGACTCATGTCTTTTGCTTGTAGTACTGTTTAGTTATGAGACAAAAGCATCCTTCTGAAAGATGGTATTTAAAAACTATTGAACGTAATATACATTATTTCTACTACATAAAACAATACCTTAGTAAATGCTGCTACTGAGTTTCTTAAACCTGATGTGCCACCTGAGTTATCTCTTTGCTTGTGTGTTAGTGCCTGGCAAACATTTTTCCTTTGTTGGTGCATTTCCTTTTAGACATGATATTGTGGGGGTTTGAGTATGTCTTAAATGGTTTTGAATCTGGTCTGTTCTTTCTGACACATTATTTTTCCTTTTGTGTAGCATCTCCTAAGTGTGCTTGATAGGTCCAGAATCTCAGTCTGGTGTGGTTTTGCTGGTATTTCTGTTGTCTTTTCATTTCTCCATCATGAAGTTTGCAACAATGCAATACAGTAGTGGAGAGATGTAAATCTGTATTAACCTGGTGATTTCACATGGAAATATTCCATTATCAGGTTAAAACCCTACAAGTCACTTTACACATCTGATTATGACTATATTGGCGGACTGGAATTCCATAGACCTGAAAGTCGACACTGTAGGACTTCACAGAATAATGCCTTCTGAAAAGCAACAAAATAAGTTTTGAGGTTAGCTGCCTGTTCTGTGCATACATCTTTGAATGTTCTTAGTGTGAATACCTGCTAATGTGCAGCATGTTTAATATGAAGTAAAAAAAAAAAACAACATTATCTCTGTTTTCAATTTCTTGTGAGTTTTGTATCCTGTACATTATGCTTTCATGCAACAGGGATTATCAAGATTTCTCTCCAGCTGGACTCAATGAAATATCCTTTGCTATATATTCTGTTACTTCCGAGGTTTCAATGAAGAGTGGGCCCCTTTTTTCAGATTTTACTCAACAGTTCTGTCAGCTTTAATGGTAGGGTGGCTGCTTTAAAATCACTGTTCTGACTTGAGTTTTGCCTTTTGCTTCTCTGTTTATCAGTTTCTTGATTATAGTCTGTAGCTCTCATATTTCCGTTGGACAGATGGTTCATGTATTTTACCAAAACCAAGTAACGTGCTGAGCTAGTGGACTGTTAGAACTCCTTTGAAATGCTGTGCCCATCCACTTATCTGCTTTATCTCAATTATGGGTTAGTTAATGCTGACTGAATAATGGGGTATTACCAGTAAATACGTGCAATATGACCTCTCTCACATCTAATGACTCCTTTAGGGCTCTTTTAAGTACTTGGGTTATACTGCTTCAAACAGCAAACAGAGATGAACTTGCAACATGGAGCTTTCCATGGTGTGCTGGTGTGCTCAATTAATAGCTCATTACGTGAGCAATAGACTCACCCAGATAATGGAGCAGTACAATGGAACCTTACTTGGGCTGTAAAGCATATCCTTCTGTCCAAAGCCTGAAACTTTGGATATGTGTCCATTGCAGAGAACAGCTTTACACAACAAAGCTGGAACTAGTTCTGAGTAAGCTGCTGTGTCTACAGAGGGCAGCTCAGTGCCATACAAAAATACAAGCCTTGGCTGACATCAGCTCAGGCTCCACTCTCAATAACATACCCTGCTTCCCAGTGAGAATAATTGCACAGCAACAAAGCTCTACACTGAGGCAGCCACAATGCTGACCCCTTGGCTAACTAGTTTTCAGTTACAATAAATATCTTGGAAAGTCTGTTCCCTGAGCTGCAGAGAAGTATTCTATACTACAATGCTTATATATTTTTGAGCATCTCTATCAGAAGGATATGGGATGAAAGGGTAAAACTTCCCTAACTAATTCAAATCTTCTTGTAATTTGAGACTTCATATATTTCCTGGAATGCATCTGGTAAGGAACGTGCTCCTTCATTTCAGTGCAAGGAAATAAGTAATTATTCTTCTTCCCCAGGAACAGCATTGAGTCAGCTATTACAATCCTGTAATTGCAGAGCCTACCTTAATTTTATTAAGGTTGCAACCTTCTATCTCCTTAGTGCTCAGAATAAGTCTGTTCTTTGCTCTTTGCCCTGAAAATAGTACTGTAGTTGTGCTATACTCTGGTATATATGGCACTTAAAAGATATAAAGGATTGACCTTGACCTCAAGCCCTTAGAGAGAACTGAGCTTTAAGGAGTCACCTAAGGGAAGGTAAAAGAAGAATTTTAGCCCATTATCTTATTTTTTAAAATCTTGTTATCAATATTTCAGGAGACACCCTTACTGAATATCTCTGTAACTGCTGTATTTTATGTGTGTTTATTTAATAAGCCAAGGGAGCCGATGGGTGCTTTGATGGTTTTGTGTAACTCTGCTTTCTATATTGAATACTTATTTTGACAGTGTCCCCCATTAACAATAAGACCTATTTCTCTCTGCTTTCCCCCACCCAAGCTTGTTATAATCAGCACAAATGAATGCAAGTTGTTTCCCATTTTTTAGGAAAAAATTATCAATACAGTACTGGGTTACATAAGTGTATTACGAAATAAACTGGTAAGGATTGACTTGTGTGCTGTTGGCACTTGTTATACAGGAAAACTAAAAAAATTTTATTCAAATATAGACAAGATTTTTTTTATACAAAAACCATGTAGCCATGATATGTGATAGTAAAATCAAAAGCAACACAGTGCTTTGCTCCAGTAATAACTTTGCTTACAATAATAAGATCAATAATAAGAAGTTTTCATGGAGTGTGTGTGTGTGTGTGTGTGTGTGTCTGTGTCTGTGTCTCTGTCTCTGTCTCTGTGTGTGTGTGTGTGTGTGTGTGTGTAAATTGGTGTCACCTTGCAGCTGAGATCTCTGTGCTCTCAATTGTGTAGTTGCTTCTTCCCAGCTTTTAGCATTAGTCCTTTGATCATGTGCTAAAATGACTCAATTCACTAAGCCAGAATATGTGTGTGTTTAGCTTAAATAAGTCCACAATGCAAGCAGACAAGTGCCAGAGTTAACAGAAGGTGAAAACAGTGTTTGATTAGAAAAGGAAGATGGAGGAAAGAAGAAGTGGGATCTCTCTTTTTAAGTACTGAAAAAATATTAATTTGGCTCCCTGTAATAAAACCCCATATTTAGCTATACAAGTAGACTTCAAGTACAGTGATTATTCTGCAGAGACAATACAGAGCATGTTCTAATGAACATTTCTCATATCTTTAAAAACAAATTTGCATAATGGCACTGTCATTATTAAGAACAGGCCTAGTTTGAATGCAGCTCTTCTTCTGTAGAAAATTTACACATAACTGTTCAGTTATTATGGTTAAAATACTGTATTTTCATCAACATCTAATATATATAGCAATGCAAGTATTGCACTCACCAACCCGATTTGGTAATGAAAAAAGGCATGAATTAAATGCCATTAGGCTGCATATTGCAAAACTCTGTTTCTAAAGAGTAAATAGAGTTTGCCAGAAAAAAGGAAGAATGTCTGCTGAAGTCAGATTTCTAAAACTGATCTCAGAATATTTGTTTTTAATTTTGTTTCACAAATCATATCACGTCTCAAGCAGAGAAATATGTAGACCTTTCTTTTGAGTATCCCTACCACTGACAGCAGAATAATGATCAGAAAATTCTGTCTACATTGAGTGTGACTATTCACTCCAATCTTGCTTAAATTTTGGCTGTCACGCAGTTAATGCTAAGGCCTGTGCTGGGAACAGTGCCATTAGCTCAAAACAAGGGCAACACATAGGCAGTGTATGATTTGGCAGAAATGGCTAAAGGTCGTTGTGCTGCCACTATCACCACCACTTGTGATCTCCTGCAGAATCCTTGCATTAGCACTTGTCTGGCAGTTTCCTTAGAATCCACTAAAAATGGATGGAAATAGACTAGACTTCCAAACTGGAAGGTGTAAATACATCAGCTTACCCCCAAAAAATTTGAGGTGGATCCAGCAGCAACTGGACTCCCAAAGCTTTCATGCTTCTTGGTGGAATACAGGGGGTGCCTGCATCCTGGGGGAGAGGGAATGATGAGCATTCTCACCATCAGCTAGGTAACTACTTTGTTCAAAGGTGCATGAGTTACAACTTACGATTTAGAGAACTTCTGAGTTAGAAACCTCATGAATTAAGTAATGAATGAGTGAATTTCTGTGTTAGACTATTGTATACAAATGGGCTTGAGCCCTTGTTTGTCATGTTTATTACTTTTCTTTCACGATGAGCTCATAAAATAAGGATTATTTTACATAGTACATTTTCCCGTACATGTGAGAGATCCAGACAGTGACAGATGAGCTAAGAAGGACTCTGTGACATTTGGTCTTACTTTAAAAAAATCACTAGCAAGTGAGGAAGAGGAGGGAGATGTTACAGAGTGATGTAAATTTATGTTGAGATGTGCTGGAAAGATCTGTTTGAGCCTGACCAAGTCCCACTGTGTACTGGTGTGATATGGTGCCCCATGGGGCAGATAGCCAGGTAAGATTATATGGGACATTTTGTTTCCATCAGTGGAATTACAGGTCAAATTCCAATACTTCTAGGTAAATCACTTTAGGGCCAACATGTCTGGAAATTCAGAAATACAAATTTAGAAAAGAATTTTTTAAAGTCATCTTATCATTAAAACACTAAGATGCACCTCATCCTAGTCTGATTTCACTTTCCTTGTGAGCCCAGATTCTCAATATCTTAGATCAGACAAAGATCTCTTGCCAGTAAGACTTTACTTTCTTCATCACCACTTTAATTTGCCATCCCGTTGCTTCTCAACCATAGTCCTTCATGGAGGCATCAAGCTTCCCTGCAGTGTGACAATTGTCAGCAATATAGCATGTTAATTGTTGCAGACAGCCTAATACATACATTCAGCATAAAATACAAACTGGTATTTATAATTTTATTCAGTCTTTTTCTCCCTCTGGCCTAACCTCTTCTACTCCAAACCATTTTTTGTAGTGTAAGTGTAGCTATAGGTACTTCCCCAAAGCACTATATTCTGTCAATTCAAAACACTCAGTGTTGAATTTTACTTATTATTATTATCCAAAAGTATGTACTTCAGGTATTTAAACTTAAAAAAACCAATACAAAAACCAGTAGAGTGATTATAGCCTGACAATATGTTTTCCCTTATACACCTGTATAAGAGAGAAGCTTTAAAGCAGAACAATAATGGTTGGAGTTTGACACCTTCTCATCTCAAGATGGTAAATGAATAAAGAAAATTCTGTCTCACTGGAATTTGAGCAAGGATGTGATGATTTACCTAATGGAAGAATCTTGGTTTCAAGGTTGGCAGTCCATTGTGTGCTATCAGATCAGGCAAAGTTTAGTACACTACTTCCTGTCATGCACCAGGTCTTGTATGGGGAAAGAATTCAGGTGCTTGTAGAAAGAGAAGTCAATGGAAGAACATCCCACTCACCAACTGTACTTTTGGTATCTAGATTTATACCTGGAGTGAATTAGACACCAAAATAATGACTGTTTTGTACTTTTTTTCTGGTCACTGATATGAGAGTAATAAAAATAGTGTGAGTGAGTCCAGATAAGGGCCATGAAAATGATCACAGGACTTTTTCCTCATATTAGGAAGAAATTATTTCCTCTGATGGTGGTGAGGCACTGGCACAGGTTGCCCAGAGAAGCTGTGGATGCCCTACCTCTGGAAGTGTTGAAGACCAGGTTGGATGGGGCTCTGAGTGACCTGGTCTAGTGAAAGGTGCTCCTGCCCTTGGCACAGGGGTTGGAACAAGGTGATCTTTAAAGTACATTCCGTTCCAATCCAAACCATTCTATAATTCTATACTGCACATGAATTACAGTAGTTTAGTTTATATATATGAATATATATATATATATAAAAGCTGGTAAAGTCTTGAAAATAAATGACAAAAGGCATCCTTCCTCAATTGATGTTAATGGAAATGAGCAGTCTACAGAAAAAACGAAATAAAAATAAAAAGGTTTTAAATTACCTTATTATAAAGCCTGTCCTCGCTGGTTACAAAACACTTTCATAACTATTGCATTTCCATAATTGTACTGGTTATCAAATTGCCATGGAGTCTGTGTGACAGATAACACAGTTTCAATCAGTCTAAAGTATATTTTGTATTGGTACAAATAAATACATATATATGACAAAACTATGCCAGTTTTTTCATATCAATTAGTTCTATTCCTTTTACAGATTTAGAAGGAAATAAATTGTAATATCAGACCACATATTTTTTCATGTATTGTTAGGTCAAATCTTTAACACGTCCTGCCATATTGTACTTGAGATTTCATGCCCCCTCTTCATGATTTGGCTCATCAGCTCTTTTCAAGTTTCAAAGGGTAAGAACAAGATAAAGAAGAGAATGAAAAGGATCAATAGAAAGAACAAGAAAGGCCTAAATCTTTATGTATAGTTGTAAGAGTAAGTGAATATAGTGCATCTTGAAAGGAGACACACCTAGATGGGACAAGATCAGTATTCCAAAATTTCAGGAACTAACTGAGTTTTAAATAGAATCATAGAATGGTTTCGGTTGGAAGTCACTTTGAGAATCATCTAGTTCCAAACTCCCTGTCATGGATGGGGACACCTTCCCTTGAACACTTCCAGGGATAAGGCATCCACAGTTTCCCTGGGCAACTTATTCCAGTGCTTTACCACCCTTCACAGCAAGAAATTTCTTCCTAATATCCAATCCAAATCTGGCTTCCTTCAGTTCAAAGCCATCACCCCAGGTCCAATCATTATCCCTGTGTAAAAGTCCCTTTCCAGATTCCTTCCAGGCCTCCTTTAGGCACTGGAAGGCTGCCACAAGGTCACCCCAAAGCCTTCTCTTCTCCAGGCTGAACAGCTCAAATTCTCTCCACCTTTCCTCCTTGGAGAGGTGTTCTGTCCCTGTGATCATCTTCATGGCCCTCCTCTGGACCCACTCCAATATATCCATGTCTTTTCTCTTCTGAAGGCCCCAGAGCTGAAGGCAGTACTCCAAGTGGGCTACCACAAGAACCTATAAGCAATGATAGTTTTGAATCGCGTTGTACTGGGGACAAATTTTGCCCAGGAATACATTCTGTGAGTCTGTAAAGAAATTGCAGTTCAGGAGAATCAGAAACTCAAAAACTAGTGGCAAATGTTGAGCTCCAACAAAACTTACTGTAATAAGAACAAGCCAGAGAAGTCAGTTTTTTAACTTAGTTTGACCCTGTCCATCAGTAAAACATGATAGAAAGGGCCTCTAAAGTCAGCTTTTTCTAAAGGAAAGGGGAAATTGTTGAATACCTGTATTTTTTGCCCTAAAATTTTATTGAGTAGTTTTTCTTTTGCTTCTTCAAATTAGTTTAATCATGTACATTAAAGATAATAATGCATGTGGACTACTGCAAAATAAAAAAAAAAAGACAAAGTAATTCAGGTTTAATAGAAAAAGAATGTGAGACACCTACATTGTCTTTTTGGTAAAATAGAAGCAAGTTTTTCCTCATGGCAGAATTTTTATGGTGAGTTTCAAAGTGAAAACCAAGCAAGGAACCAACCAAAAAAAAAAAAAAACTAAGGCAAATTTCTAGATGGTAAGGTATTTGGCTACGGTTGGAAAAAATCTTAGTTAAACCAAGACTTTTAGGATTCTGACTATTTAATGAGTTCCAGTGCAGTCTGCAATATTTTATAAACTTTCTCTTTTATTTTTTAATAATGATCTCTTTCTAAGATTTTACAAAGTATTTTTGACTATTTTTACTCATAATAAAATTAAGTCCAGCATATAAATTCTTTATTTTGAAGCTATTTGTATGAAATAAAAGGAGCAGAGCAAATAGACTTTTCTTCCCTCTGGTTCTTATTTGATCACTCTTTTCCAGCAGTAAATACTGCCTTCTATTGCTTTGCCTACAACTAGGTAAAATAAGGATTTACAAAGAAGCAGTAAATCTAAATTATATTGAAAATATGAATAAGCACCTTAAGGAAAGTGCCAGGTCCTGTGGAGAATGTCTACATAGATTCAGTTTGAGATTCGGTTCTCTGGTGACTTATCTGGACTAGGCACTTTGAAAAGTAATTGTGGAAGAAAGACTGTGTCATACACTTTTCATTCCCTTCTGCACCCTTTAATGGAAGGTGTGCAGGCAACCTTCCATGGCAACATTCACAACCCTCGCAGAGCATGGAGGCATTGAGAAAACATGCAAGAGAAGCCACCGAAGCCTCACATCAGACACGCGACAAGATGATGGGCAATGCTACTGATTGAGTAGTAAATTATTACCAGCTGGAAGCAATGAGGAAACAATGCATTTAAGTTTGGCCCCTGAGGTGTGGCTCTGGGACACATTGCCTCCTGTGACTCCTGCTGGAAGGTTAAACACCAACCTTTGCTTAGGGCTGTGCCCAAAGGTATCTTTTGGAAGCAAATCCAGGCTTTTATTTCTGCTCTTAGATGTATGCAGTCAGCCAACAAATGGAGTTGTGACCCTGTCTTCTGCTGTAAGGGTGCAAGGCAAAGCCTGACCAGTATTCAGATAGTCCTGAATCAGTTTTGCATTATTGTACTTGGTTGTAGGAGAAAACTGTGGCTTCTGGAGCTCTAGTTTCATAAAGGTGCAGATGACATTTTGTTTCACAGCATATTTTTTTGGCTGCTTTGGCTTTCCCAAGGCGGGCTGTGCTTTGAATGTCAAAGAGGAAGATAACCAATGCAAAATAATGGAGGTAGCTGGGCTGCAGAAAACTTTCGGTTTATAAGATGACGTCCTAAGCTGATGGTCACAGAAAGCAGTAGTGTGAATACTGTGTATTTTTCAGTTTGCACATCTCTACCTGGTTTAGTTGTTAAGCTTTGGGGCACATTGTAAGTATTTTTTTGAGAAGTAGGCTGGAGAGAATTTCACATAATGTCATGTCTTCTAATACTAACAATTAAGGAACTTACATGATACAGATAGATATAATCAATATGAAAATAAGCATCCCAGAACCTCCCAAAAGTCATTATTAAGCCTCCACATGTATTACTTCATCTAGTTAATTCAGAGAGACTCCCAGGTAGGAGCCAAAGGTCATAAAATGGCCCTTTGCTCTCCCTGGTTAATGATAGGCTATGGCCAATAGTACTCCCTGATTCATTGACAATATCAATATTCCAGTGTCCTGAAATACAGAAGGTAATGAATTGTTAAACAACTCTGCACAGTGGTAGGTGATAATGCATGATGAGAGATATGTTCCTAATGGGAATATCCATGCACTGGTCTTTTACAGCAGTTGGAGAGCAATTTCCTATTCTTTTGTCTCACTGTGATGTCAAAATAATTTTTAAACAACTAAGAACCCCCATTTGGCAAATGATCTTTATAGGAAGTCTGGCCACAAATGCAAAAGGGTGAGAGTGAATGATATATATATGTATACCTTGCACCAGTTGGTGAAGATTTGCTAGAATACCAGCAGAAACCCACACAAAAAGACACTGTAAATGGTCTGTTGACAATCCTGTCACAAGGAAGAATGTGTATGTGTCTGTGAAGTGTGAATAATTTTTAGAAGTGACCCACTCCACAAGCGCATTCATAACAGCTAAATGTGGTTTAACAAGAAAGACACTATAGTTTAATGTCCTCTTTTGGTAAATTACTGACCAGTTACTAATGGGTACTGAAGGAACACATTGCATCTGCCAATCTTTATTCAAGGGTCTGGGTACTATCTTTAAGGAATGCAGTGATGTGTTTTGTGTGGTTTATGTGTACTTTTGTTCCTGTAGAAGTAATGCACTGAAGTGTTTTCCTCCTGGGCACAGTATAAAGACAAAAATAAATGATCTGTACAAGTGACTCCCACTTGTTTCTTAATGACTGGTTCACAGGAATAAGACACATGGGTGCTAAAGATGAAATATAGCACAGGACCCAAATAAATAGACTCTCTGCTTGTGCCAGAGTGCAGTTCTGCTCTCTGCACCCAACATTGCTGGAAGCAGATGTGTGGAGCAGCACAGTGCAGGGATAGAGTGAGAGTTCTGAATTATTATTATTAGTAGTAGTAGTATTATAATACTAATATAATAATATTAGTAATTATTATAATAATTGGTATTATTAATATTAGTATTATTAGCTCATCCTATTAGCTGGTTCTTGGAAGCCAGAAAGTGACAGCAGCAGCCCTGGAGCAGTGCAAGGTGAAGGCTCACTTCAGGAAGATGATCCAATGAGATGCAGAACACTGGCAGTGGTTTTCATGTGCCACTAGCAGATTGAGAAACCACAGCCTGAAACTGGGCTGATGTTATATGGTGTTCTAAAGCAAGCAGCTGTGTGTCTTGTCTCTCTGACAGAAACTATTTTTTCCTTTTTCCTTTTGCAAATGTAGAAGCACTCACCAGTACTTTTGTGTCTCTCTTCTGCAGCTTGAGAAAATGGTTCTCCCTCTCAGCTGCAGATTCCCCCAGCCCACCTACATATGTCAAGACACTTTTACACATTATTTTAAGGTAAAGGTTTGAGTGTACATGAATACCAAGATCAATGTGCTTTAGCTTGTCTAGGCTTATTGGAGCCAAAAGGCTTCATTTGAAGTAATTAATTCAAAATCACAGTCCAGTTAGAATATTTCCATAATATCCATCTAAAGATGTTTTAAAAGATATATTTGCTTAGACTGTGGTTATTTGAGATGGTGGGAAATACTGAAAAATGTTTAAGTGAATGGTTCTTAGTGCTATTTAATTTCTCTTGTACACACCTCTCTGTCTTCAATGGTGGTAATTTCTTTATCTACTGCTATTTTTCAAAATTCTGACTTCACTGTAATGAGTAGGAGATGCCAGATGAATAGGAGGGCATCAGAGTCTCAGGAACGACAAAGTTTGCCTCTGGAAAAGCAAAAACATACTTCAGGCTTTGCCTAAGGAAATTTAAGCTAGTTTTAAAAGGAAAAGCCAGTCGACCGAAATGAACAGTGACTAGCAAATATCTGTGTTTAGTACTGTTTATGCTATAAGATCCCTTTTAATTTGATCACTGCATAGTCAAAGGAAAGTTCATTTTAATTTTCTAATGTTTTTTCATTGCAATTTTCAGTTTTACAATTTTAATAATCATACAAAATTCATTCTTTTGTTGCCTTGATCCCTTTATATTGATGCTGTCCTGTTTTTGAAGCAAACAGGAATGTTCTTGTCTAGAAATTCTTTCCTTATGTAATTTTTTTTGTTCAAAAAATGTCTGCCTGACAAGATCAGATTGTTGGATAGCTGTGATACTCAGGTATGCAGTTTGAACTATTCTGAGAGTGGCAGCTAAAAGGAGTTTGAACAATGCTTGTTAGAGATGAGTCCTCGTGGCTATGCGTAGGCCAGCTGAGAAATCCAAATGCAAGTAAACCATTCACAAAATTCAATGAAGTGTGTGAATGGGATGGCTGAATTCTCTTGTTTTCATTAATAGCTGCTCTTAATGAGCTCGCAAGCTACCTTAGATATAAACCACAGCTCTTGATGAAACAGTCCACAAAGCCTCCTTGTCTAATGCAATCAGAAGCAATTCAGTTCCAGAAGGATGTTTAGGGGAGAAAGATGGCAATGTCTTATCAGCTATTGCTGGTAACAAATCAAGGACTGGAAAATTCAGTAAGAAGCCATTTTCCTATAATATACATGTTGATCCACACTCTTGAAAATAATGAAGTTACAGTAAGCTCAAATTAATATAAATAAGAAAGAATCAAAGATGTATGTATTGACCTATGAAGAAGACTTTCCTTTCTGTGGAATATTAGTAGCAGTATACAACTTTTCCTAACAGAACACTAGTTTTGTCTCACTGAATCCTGCTTGTACCTTTAAAGAAAGTATGATTGCTTATATCTGAAGAGAGTTTGCATGGATAGCATGATTCATCAAATCTGCCAAGATATTCACCTCCTCATTTACATGCATGAGAAAGTAAAAATTAACCAAAAAAAGATTTTTGGTTCCTTCTCTCCCCCATCAAAGTCTGATAATGTTATATGCTCCTTCAGCTGCAGAACTGTAATAATTGGACAACAGTATCACAAATCTTAGAGTGAAAGGGAGGAATGGAGAAAACATGTTAGTGGTGAAGAAAATTGTCCTAAATATTTAGAATCAAAACATGATAACTTTCATGCAAACAAGAAAGGAAATTATGAGAACATTACTCTCATGAAGCTGCACAAATAAAATTAGGCAGTGGATCCAGGCTTTGTCAGACTAATGTATTTTAAACTGGTGTTTCCTACAAAGTAACACTATTGGAAATACAGAAAAATAAGCTAAACAGGTGCAGAGAAGAAGTATTAATTTCATCTCCTACATGAAAATAAGAATCCACATAGTAAGCACATAATTTGGAAAACGTTTCTGAATTTTAACTGTTGTACCACCTTGTAAACACTGGTACAATGACACAGGCTTGCAGCCAGTCTTGGGAGCTGCTGGAAATTTTGTTCCTGGGGCTAGGGATTCAATCCTATCACTTGGCCCCTGGGTATACATTCTTACTCTTTCCCTTCTATTTCCTTGCTGGAGCTTTTTATGAACTATTTCTGCTTTCAGTCCACTGCAGTGCTGAAGGGAGGTGACGCTAAAGTCAGAGGTACTTGTTCTGAAAGGCCTCCACTGGCTTAATCTTGGCTCAAAACATCATCAAGCTTTATGGACAGTACTCTAGTCTAAACATGTGAAGAAATATTAATGGGAACACAGGTAATACTGAAGAGAGATACAGAAAGGTAAGACCATGAGGACTGCGCTGGTCACCAAATCCAGTTTCCTGGAATTACAGGCACCACGTTGCATATTTCCTGCATGCATTTACCACACATTGTCTGGAAAAACCTTATTTCAAATACTTTCTGCTGGTTAAGCATAGTAATGTAATTTCTAGTCTAAATTTATTCAGAAAATTCACAACTTATTTATTCTTGTGTGAGCATTGTCCTTTAACATTGTTTCTTCATGTGTTCTTTTTTACTCTTTAAAAGAATCATACACTTGAAAAGAAGTTTTAATTAATCCTTCTTGAACAGACCCTATCAGGACACACATAAGTGAAGTTCTACTAAGCTTTGAAGGCTAGCAACAATACTTCCTCATCACAGTAATATGGCCTGTAACACAAGAGAATGGTATTTGTTGTCAATGGCTACATTCCAGAACTGATCACAACACTCACCCTGAAATCCAGTAATATACCCCCAAGTCCTACTCTTTTTCATTGATTCCAATGAATGGACTTCTAGCTAACTGATTATTGTATGAACTTTCTTTTCATAGTGTGGAATTTCATTGTATTAAAACTACTTGAGTCCTCAGTGTCACCATGTCCTTCAATACAATCTTCTTCTCTATGAATGGAGACTCCAAACTTTGCATCATCAACAATCACTTGTGTATGCCAAAAGCCCTGATGAAAAGATTAAACAAGATGGACTGCAAAGTGAAAGGTTGAAACATTCCTCTTCGGGCCTTCTTCCAGCCTGATTCTCTCCCTGCTTTTTCAGTAATTGTTGTCCCCACAGATCCTTGCAGTCTACAAAAAACAGCTTAGCACCTTGACAAGCTAAACACCAAGAATATGATATTTCTGTGTGAAGTTGAGGTAAATATTCACATGTCCTAAGCACATTCCCTCCAAGAGTGGGAAACCAGGATCACACTTGGGAATCAACAAAATTCTACTTTTCCCTGTGGCTCATATCTCATAAATGTTTTAACTTTTCGTTCCCTGACTCCTCAAGTAATTAGGTGTCTATCAAAGCACGCATCAAACATTATTTTAGAGATCCACATAAATTTATAGATTTACTGTTCTTGATATTCATATCAAGAGGGAGTAGGAAACAGTGCATGATTAACTTTTCATTTTTACTTCTGCTTATTTATATTTCATTTAACATTTACTGTGAAAAGAGGAATCAATGAGAAGTACAGCTGATATGTTCCTTATTGAGATTCAGTAAAATAATTTTAAAACATTTGAAACTATGATCTCAATATTCCATGTGCTTTACTCCTTTCTCCTCTTAAACAAGTTTAAAATTTCCTTAATCTATTTTTATATGAACGGTTTTACTTTCTTTTTTAACTACTTGATTGAGAGAAGCAGAGAGACAGGGAGAATGCCACTTCAACAGTGCAATATTCTCCATTTGAAAGAAATCACACAAGCTACAATTTTTTACTTCCTTATTCCATTGTATAAAAACCATGATATCCATCTGTTAGGTCAGGTAGTAAATTTTGGTTTATTCTAAATCAGTTTGCATCACCTTGTATCATCATGTTCTGTGATAGTGACTTTGCAACAACTGTCTTTATCCCACTCTTCCATGTCAGAGCAGGGGTGACAATAACCATGGCCATGTTGAGGTAACAGGTACCTTCTAAAGTGATCAAGTAAGTAAGCTCAGGATATTTAATGTACAATAAACTCTTATCCTGTACAGATGTGAATACCAGCTACATATTAAAGTTCTCACTCTTCAGCTAAATCTTCTTGAACCTCAAGGATAACATATTTGTTAACCAAAGGTCACAATTTGATTTTCTGGCCCTACAGGCATAGATATCCCAAACTGCCAAATGATGATGTCCCAATGTGTATGTTGTGTCACTTTGGGAGAGTCATTTTATACAACCTTAATGGCATTAAAAAGCAGACATCAAAATGTAAGTAATGTGAGATAAAACTACATCTCTGTTCTACATCAAAGAATCTAATTGTGTTATTTAATTAATTTGGATTAATTATTGGTCATAAAACATAGTGCGTAAGGGCACTGCATCCTTGATTACTATAGGCTCATCCCTGAACTTAAGGATTAATCAAATTGCTTGTCATGTCATCTCATCTCTTCATTCTGGTATTTAATAGTCTTTAGATAAGATTGAGTACTCTTGATTATCAGTGGTTGTAGATCTAAAAGAAATATTAATAAACATCTCTGTTTCTTATTTTTCTCTTGAGTAAATATGTCTTCTTTCTTTCACATAATAAATAATGGTAGATTAAATTTTCCTCTCTTTATATATTAATAGGTATATCATTATTTAGCTGATGGTATTAATAGGGGCACTATTCCCAAAATCATGTTTACTTTTTAGTTATACCAATTGAAGTATGTTTATAATGATTTGTAGGCTCTGGGAGAGAGGAAAGAGGAAGAGGCCCAAATGTATTTCAGTGGAAGTAAGTAATTAAAATTCTTTCGATATGCTCTAGACTACAGGCTACAGAGAAGGAAGTCAATCCCAGTTAACGACTACTGAAACACCTTCAAAACCTGCAGGCAGCTCGAAATTGTAATAGGAATTGGAAAACAACATTCAAGCAAAACTCCAGGAACAAACACACAGTTTCCTTCCAAGAAGCAATACCAGGGTCATGCATACCCTGTTTTTGAATTCCTTACTAAGCAACAGGTACTTGTCACTGTAAGAGAAGTAGGTGAGTGGTTTGAATCAGGGTGACCTTTCTTCCATTCTTATGTTCATTCTCATTTAGCTCTAGCAGTGGTGCTCATCAGTAACACTTAATGTGTAGCTTCATGACCTAGAAAATAATCTAACAGAGGAAAAAGAAGCTAAATAGTGTCAGTTTCTCATTACAGGGAAGGTTTCTGAAAGGTCAGAAAGTTTCTGAAATAGAAAGCAGCAGTGTATGAGCAGTACAGTTTAAAAAATAAAATCATCAGCAGGTGTTGAGTCTAGACAGTATTTTGAATGATTAGGTTTTATGTAAGGAAGAGACATTTCTAATAAAATCAGGATGCATTTAAGCATGAAGAGTTGTAAAAAAAATGAAAAAGGACAGGATTCATATTTACAGACCAAGCATTCAGTGATTTAATTATTTACTCAAAATAATGTGACTCATGCCCACAAGAACTGACTAGCCTCTTTGGTGCTCCTGCCTTTAATTATTAGGATTGTAATTATGGACTGAGTGATTTTTTTCCTGTTCATGAGTTTTGAGTTTATTATCCTACAATTTCACAGAATATTTCCTTGTTCCTGTTATTGATAGGAAGAACGAAAGGCTCCATCATGTTTCCTGTGTTATTTTCCTATGTGCATTTACCATACACACTCTTACTCACTTTTCTCTTAAACCACAAAATGCTTTGAACCTTTTCTTTAGATGCAAGATTTTTTCCCATGCTGCCCAGCTTCCTCAGTGTGGCTTCATTCTGAACTACCACTTCAATATTTTGGAGTTGGATACAATTTAATTTAACCTTACATACATATATACCTCACTAAAGCTAGGACCATACATCAGCATTCTCTAATCAATGGAAAGACACAGGCAGTCCCTAGGGACATACAGGATATTTGTAAAAAAGATGAACTTCTTTTTGGAGATGCTTCTTTATGTTAAAAGTAGGAGTAAGGGGTGTATTTTCTCTTCTTCTTTTCCTTGTCCTTTGCCTATTTTTTTAAGTAATTCTAATTACTGTTACATGCTTGCCAGGGTTGTTTCATTGTTGGTTTGGTGGGGTTTTTTTGAGTTGCCAAAAATTATTACATACAACTTCTCTAGAAGATGCTAAGATTTACTTCAGAATTTTCTGCATGGTTCCTCACAGTTATGTCATTCCATGACTAGGTTCTGTAACATAATGTTACCTGCATGTTTTAAAGTGTATTAAATTGGAAGTTACTACAATTTAAGTATATTTGGACTTAAAGCATCTTTAACCAAGGAGTGATTGATTTCAACAGGTTTGATTTCTACTGTTTCACAAGTTCTTAGTCAATTGCTACCAAGAAAACCATATCAGCAACAAATTTGTTTTCAGAAGCACTATTTGAAAAGCAAAAATCTCTTTGCATCTTCATAGTTACACAAAAATTACTTGTATTTTCTTTTGAACTGGTGAGAGTATGATCCTATTTTAGATCAAATAAGACATTAGTTTGCAAACTGAACTGTAGTTCTCAGTAAACTCAAATTTTGGCAATGTAACAAATGTAACAACAACAAAGCCACTTCTACATGTTTTTCTTCCTTGCAACTTTGAGTAACTTCCCATGTATCAAACACAAAGCTTAATATAATCTCAGTCATTCTTCTCCCTCTTGGGGGTCTTTGTAAGTTGAATTGCTTTAGGAAATTGAATACAGTGACTACCCCACCAAAGATACCACAGAGGAGTGGGGAATACACACTTAGCAAAAAGATCTGTTTACTTGTAGGACTTTTTTCCTCCAACATGTTATCCTTTCCAAGTCATGTTGTTATCTAGCATATTTGAAATGGTTTAGCAGAACCGGAAGGATTCAATTCAAAAGAAAAAAAGACAAATTTACAGTTATGTCTTTTTCTCAGAAAACTTGCTTTATTGCACTTTTGTACTATATGTATATATATATACACATACATAGACATTCCATCATGACCATGAAAATACTTTTTATAGAAAACACATTTGAAAGCAGATTGATAGCTCATGGCAGGAAAGTCTGAGTCTGCACCTGGGACTCTGTAAAGGCAGACAGCAGTATTTTTGCTTGTAGAATTTGGCAGTCTTTTGCCTGGAATCATAAATGTATCTAGAAATTAGGGCTTTTCTTTCTTGGTTATCTTTGAATTTCCCTTCAAAAATAACTCATGTCATATTTAAATATAAATAAAAAAATATGGAAATTGTCATATAAAAAGTAAACATCCTTGTGATTTGCCCCCACATAATTTGAAAAGAGAATTTATTGGATTTTATTCTTTTCCTGCCATCAGTGTTATCTTTTTGGTATCACTCTATTAATAAGATAGATTCTTATTACAAACCTATATCTGAGTAAGACCCAGATTCCATTTCAGTTTTCACCAGCTGTTTTTAAACAGCTGTGGGATAACTTGGTTGGAAGCTGATTGTTCTGTAGTGAGTTAATTTTTGGCAATTATAATCTATTAGGAATCAAAGTGTTCCAATATTATTCCACTGGATATAGTGGAAAATGGAGTTTTCCTGTTATTAATTGTCACACACAGGAAAATAAATGAAATTATACTGATCAATAGGAATGAAATTTTTGTTTCACTGAAAGGTTTATTATTAACTGTAGTATGAAGAAGATTTGCCAGGGAGTGAGAACTGTATATGAAACTTCCCCAAGAGATCCCAGAGAAAAAGAACACTGCGTGTTCCTCTCTGTTAAGGAAAGCTGAGGTGTAAGTTTATTCTTCTTTTGCATCTGCTCACACACTGAACAATCACAGGACATCACCGATGAATAGTGAGATTTCTTCCTGAGATATGGATGCAGAAATGATCACATTGTCATTATTGAACAATGAAATAACTACACGATATAGCAAGAGCTTGCAAGGCTTTGCTGGCATTTTGGGTTTTGTCAGCCTGGATATGTGGGACTAACTGTGAATATAATTATTCTCACTTTAACACATCCCAGGTTTTAGGGATAGTTCTTAGCATGAATGACCCCAGCTTTTGCTGTCAAGATGTAACCACCCAATGCTCATTTACAAAATTTCTAAGAATGAGAGGAGATGAGAGAAAGTCAGAGACCTGTTTTCAGTAATTAAGGGAAGGCACAGTACAAGCAGTGTGAGTAGTGAAGAAAACTGTTAGTTAGAGAAAATTGTTAGTTACAGAAAAAATATTAGTAGTGAAGTAAATAGTGTTCTTGAAAATTCAGTTATGATATTTCTGATCAAGGCTTCCAGATGCCAAAAGTTTGTCATAGCAGACTGATGTAGTTAATTATTAAATATAATAGTGTTAAATTATTTTGAATGTTTGGTAAACATCACTCTTCCGGTTTGTTTGTTTATTCATTTACTGAACTTAGTGAGTTTATGGCTGCTATTTTAGTAATGTGGAAGTGCATGCCATGTATACTCTGCACCTTGTGGCCTTTGGAACTTCAGTGAGATAAGCAGCAATCCACTTCAGATTCCCTCAATTCAAAGTGGAATGCCCTTTGACTTCGAAGAATCTCTGTCACTTTTTACACCAGTAGCAACAGACCATCTCTTCCCATTCCATTCCACTACTGTCCAACAGACTGCAAAACTAGTACTGCATTCCTTTTAAACTGACATTTGAAATAGCACCTGCAAGCTTCTCCAAATTGATGGTAACTTTTAGTACACATTTGTGTACTAATAGAAAAACTGTTTTTAATAGGCCAAACCAGTGGAAAACTGGTTTTCTTTTATTCTTTTCTTTCTCAAAAATTGAGGTTTCAGCAATTGCTTTTGCTTCAGTGCAGAAAAAAAAAATCAGAACCATGTTAAAATCTTGTGAGTCATGATCAGGGAATTCACCTGAAATATGTGACATTCAAGGTTATGTCTTTGCAGTAAACTAGGCAGATTATTGACATTATCAGAACTAAAGTTTTTCCCTCTTCTGTGGCTTTAGCCAGGAATACCATTCTGATAATATGAAAATTTAAAAAAAAAATTCATAAAAATATGTATGTTCTGCTTAAATGTTTGGATTTTAGCAAACGAATTAACTAAGAAAAATCCCCACTACATCTAAGGCAACATGCTTAAATAGCAACAGTTTTTAAAGTATGTGTCAACAACAAGGTAGTACCACCTGCCATTTATATATATTTTTTGTTGATAAAATTTCCACAGTCAATACCTTAATAATTTTTTGGCAGATTTATTTTGCATGGTAATTAATTATTTGACTCTTTGGTTTATGTGATTTAAGTTCAAAGTAATTGCTAATTATTACAAGATTATTGCTGCACCTCAGCCAAGGTTCACTTTATCCTTTATCACAATTTAGATAAAGGAAAAAAGCACAAAATTTTGCACTCACGAAATCTCAACTGCCTTGTAGATATATTTCAGAGGAAAATTCCTTTATGTGCCATGACACATAAGAGAGGCTTGGGCATTTTGATGTTGGGAAGCATCCTAAAGGTGAGAACGGCTTTAAACTATCATCAGATCCAAGATGCGTAAGGAAGCTCTGTCCCCACAGGTTACTGAAATGCCCTGAAGCCCAGGGAGACCACAGAGTCACTGCTTCTGCTGGAATTAACTTTGGATTGCAACAGGGAGGTAAATTTATTTGTGTTGCTGAGTTTTCATATACTGGTTAAACTGTCCATTTTTTGACTGGCAGCATGGCCTGCCAGTCAAAACACGTATGAATTGTTGCAAAGCAGTGGCTGCTGCAAGCTGAGCAGACCTCAGCACGTAATTCATGGTGGGCAGGGACAACACAACACAACACACTTTGGGGAAACTGGTGGGCTGTCTTCACCTTCAGGCCTCACAGGTGATTTTGAACAATCAGTCAATGTGCCTGCCAAAACAGGAGCACTGGGCAACGTGTATTGAATCTGGAGATGCTTTAGGTGAAATCTTTCATGCCAACATGCACATTTAGCTAGGCAGGGGAGGCATGAATGTTGGATTTCACAAAGGCATGGTATATGGAGAATCAGGAAAAGGAAAGATTACCTCTCCATAGGTCAGCCAAAATATAAGATCAAGAAACATCTTGAGCCTACATATAAACGTAAAAAATAAGTGTAAAATTACCGTGCTAGCAATTGATATTATTCTACTTAGCTGCCTTTGTTATTTAAGAGTCTTTCTGTTTTTCCTAAGAGATTACTCTGTTTTGCTTTTCCTCTCAGGTTAAGCTACAGAAAGCTGAATACCTGCACACAGAAACAATTCTGAAATGCACCTTGATTTTCCTTTTTGCCCACTGGATCTCTGAAATCTCTGGTTATGGTTTCTGTCCCAGTCTTTCCCCACCTTTTTTAGCATAGAGCAAAATGTCAATTGATTTTTCAAATACAATCTCCCTTATGACTAGAAACGCCAGTAGTCACTTGTGTCTTGAGTCTAGTATAAGTATTTGTGTTGGGTCAGGTTGATGTGAGTATCTGGAAGGAGGATATGTGGTAACAAATGACAAAGCTGAACTTGAAGGGATAGAGAATCATATCTTAAGTATTGGGATGAAACTTCATACACAAATTGCACTTTGAATGCTCCTTAGGCCCAACTATCAGAGATTTTTTGTGAGTATATACAGAAGAAGTGCATGAAAAGGAAGGACAGGAGGGACATGGAGAACAAAGAACAGAGGAATAGGAGTGGGACACCAATAACATGGGTATTAGATGGGTACCAGCGGGAAAGTGTGGAAGACAGAGACTGTCACAGGTAGAAATCTCTGTGGTTATCTTTGACTAGTAGCAAGCCCAGGAGAGACCCAATAAACAAGAGAAGAATTTTCCGTGAAATTGGAACTGAAAGAAAGAGTCCTTTTAATACACGTGACATTTTATAATTTTTTTTTCTGAACATAAATGATAAAAATTATCAGCTGTCTGGTGATACATAACAATTCCTTTTTCTGTCCCACTCCCTTTTCACTGCTCATTGCACTGAGAGCTCACACGGATATAATCTCCTATGGAGAGGACTCTTCCAAATGGAAGTCATAGGCTGTGTCAATGTTTATCATTTGTACCATCCCACTCCTACTAGATCAGCTTCTAATCTAACGTAAATGTGGAGTTTGAGTAAAAAGAATAATTGCTACAACAACACACCAGAAAAATCTCACAATCTGCCTAAAATGTCTGCCAATTTCAAAAAGATTTGAGGCTAAAAATGAAGGCCTTGGTAAGAATCCCCTTCACTTACTGTCATTACAGTCAGTCTTGTCTTGAAATGAGTCATTAAGAATTCAGCTAATTTCCTCTTCCACCCTACTTCTTAGCCAAATCTATTTCCAACTACCTCCCTGATTAATTCATCCTCACCCTAGTCTTCATTTTGTTCACTTAAACTGGTAGCAATGTGTGTGGGCTGAATTATTACACTTCCTAATATAATTTCAGAGGTTCATATTCATAATGTTGTAACAGTATTCTGCAACATCACTTAGTCCAGTAGTATTTGTCCAACTCCGTGTAGCATAGACTTGTACAACTGCACTTATTTCACTTGGAGATTGGTTGGCAAAATGTTCAGCTTGAATCAGGTAAATTCAGTGTAAATTCCTGTCATTCTGCATTTATCTGCATAAAAACCTCATTAATTTTCACCAGATCCTACAGTTATATTGGTACAATGCCATTCACAATAATTAATGTTCTATTTATGTATACAGTTGGCATTATGCCATAAAAATACTTACTGGAACTATTTTCCATTTAAATCTTAACCTGCTGATGTATTTAATAGATATTAATACAAAAAGAGTGCCTTTCCCTGAGGAAAGATGGGCGTGATAACAAGTGGTTTATGATGGTTTATGTTGCATCAGGACATTTTTCACATTTCACTTGCAAAATCTTTGCTATTTAGATTTATTTATTTATTTTTCCTTTATGAGTGTTCTCAGTTTGACAGGGATGTACTTAATTTCACATCACCTTAAACAGATTAGTGGCAAATGCTAATATTAAAAGTTAGTTGTAACTTCTACATCTAAATTAACACAACTGAAATACTCTGTGTGCTTTCGGGAGAAAACTGATATAATTTAAATTATTTTTTTAACTGATATGGTCTTTTACCTCAGTTTTGAAAAAATCCCCCAAAAGTAATCTTTACACAGATCATGTGAAGGATGCATAACATGCTTGTATAACACTTCTCATAATTCTTTTCTCATAATTCTTTTCTTTAAGCCATTATTTGCAGAATATTTCCAGAAATGACAATGTTGGAGGTTCAGTTGGTTGCCAAAAAAAAAAAAAAAAAAAGAAAAAGAAAAAAAAGAAAAGAAAAAAAAGAAAAAAAAAGAAGAAAACAATATTCAGGACGCAACACCATTATTTTTACAGTAAGTAGAAATTTTCCTTGTACAATCTTTCTGGAAGTCAGGAAATATCAGCTGTTCTGTGATATGATATCTTTATTGCAAACATAATATTCAGCCAATGCTTTTTGTTACTGATACAGAGTCAGGTCATAGGAGATTATGTAAGGGCTTCCATAAAGAACATACAAGAAAATGCACTTTAGTTACAAATACGTATATGCAAATGGATTCTTGTACAAGTACATATTTTGTACACGAGTTCAAGTATACTCAGTGGATGCTTGGTTTAGCACATATTGATGTACCTATAGGAAATTCATGATTGTCAGTCCCTTCCTTTGTCCTCTCTGTGTCCTGCTGAGATATTAATGAATTACACAAGAATTCCCTGATATCTACCAACTATCATATTTGATACCCTGCCAACTTCAAAAAATTCCATAAGCAGTCACAGATACACTTTGAACTATCAACTTGTTGTTCAACAAAAATACAGTGTTGGCATTTTAACAGTGTTGTAAACCTTGTTTGTAAAAGAGTAGATGGTACTTGCAATTTTTTTTCCCTAATACTGCTTTACCTCTACCAGCAAACTCAGAATTGGCATGTAATTTTGGTTACTGTTGTCGTGGGTAGAACATTGCCTAGGGGCAATCAGAGGCATGATCTTCACTGCTGCTCCTCCAAGGCTTTGCTTATCTCTAGAAAAGATCCACTAGAGAAGGCTTTCTCATTTTTCTAGCTCTGCTGCATGTATTCTTGATCTATTTAACAAAAACCATCTGAACAACATGGCTAGCTTCAGCACTTTTGATAGAAAGATTTTTTCTAAGCCAGTTAACATTTTGTGAAACTTGATTCGGGAGGAATCATGAATATACATGGAACACTGGCAGTTGTGGTGCCCTTTTATCAGCTGCAACTGAAATGTTTAGTTGTGATATGATCATAGTTGGAATAAGTTGTGACAGTAAAAACAGTTCTGACAGCTTGTCTCTACTGAAGTTCTCCTAATACTAGCAAACAGAATTAATGTTAATAACAAGGAACTACTACTCTGCACAGAACTCAGCAACAGGTTACAGAGATGACCAGCAGCTACTTACTTCCAGCTGAAATTTTCTCTCTCTACTGGCAATGCACAAAAATATTACTTAGCCCTTGGCTACAGTCATTTGTAGAACATTTACAGAACTTAGGAGCTAATTCTAAATGACATTTGGGTGCCCAAGTCATGCTCTGAAAAAGATAAAAATAATGTAGACAGAATTTTTTGTTCAATATTGAAGTATTCTTCAGGTCTTTGTCTACAACATTTACTGAATGTAAAGGAGATATTTTGCTGTCTATCATACTTCCTTAAAAAGAGTTGCCAATTCTGTCTTCTTATTTGCTCATACTTTAAAAAAGTCCCACATAATTTCCTTTCCCTTAAGTAATGAAGAAGAAGTGGAAATAAAACCCCCACAATGTTTCAGTGTTTGAAGACAGTTGGTCCAATCCAGGGCCTGCACTTGCTTTGAGGTAGTAATAACAATAACATTCCATGGAAATTTATAGATTTAATTAACCAGCTAATTGATTTATAGATTGTCTATGCAGGACAGATGATGATGAAAAAGTACTTAGCTTTTCTCCCAAGTGATTGAAAGAATGAAAATAATTTCTCTGCCTTCCAGAGAAGGCATAATTTTTCCTTTCCTTCCATAATTTTAAAGGAGAGTTTTATCCTGTTCATTTTTGAGAGTTTTATCCTGTTCATTTTATCCTGATAAAACCAGCTGACATGTTAGGAAGAGAAAAAGGTAGTGTTTTTCCACAGAAAGTCACAGAAGGAGTGGACTGCATGCAAAGAGGAGAGAAGAGGAGAGGAGAGGAGAGGAGAGGAGAGGAGAGGAGAGGAGAGGAGAGGAGAGGAGAGGAGAGGAGAGGGAGAGGAGAGGAGAGGAGAGGAGAGGAGAGGAGAGGAGAGGAGAGGAGAGGAGAGGAGAGGAGAGGAGAGGAGAGGAGAGGAGAGGAGAGGAGAGGAGAGGAGAGGAGAGAGGAGCTGCTGCCGTGGTGTGTGGAAGGGTGCCCTCAGCTCTGTCCATCGGGAACAGGATGCTTGGCTGCTCTTTTACTGCACGGTGATGATTATCATGGGTCCACCTGCCTGCAGCACATAACATGGATCATCCATGATAGCACACAAATATTATCAGCAAGAAAATAGGCTTTAGAGGGAGAGTAGAATCTCCTAAAACGTTTCACGGTATACCCCTTTAAAAAAAAATAAAAGGCAAAAAGCCAGGCAGTGTTTTTAATGTAGCACATTTTAAAAAGCAACTGCAAGCAGGCATAAGTGGAAAGCCAAATCTTGCCTTCTGGTGTCCTTTTCCTGAGCGCAGTGGCAAGAGGTGCTCTCTGGTGGACAGAAGGAAAAGCTGGTTTGAGAAACCTGCTGCTGTGCCCTCGGTGAGCTAGATCGCGCTCAGATGGGACTCGAGGCTGAGAAGAGGAAAAGAACGCGTTTCTTCTGTGACAATCTGCCCGGAGAGTGGGGCTGAGGGAGGGAGGCTGATACAAAAGCATCCAAAGCGCCCGAAAAGAGACCTGTGGATGTCCTGCGCACCCGGCTCCGGTGTGGGAGCGCACCCCGGGCTCGCCTAGGATATGCCCGGCGGAGCGCCGCAGCCCTGGCTCCGAGCCCAGCTGCCCACGGCCGCCTAGGGACACAGCCCAGAGCCCGCGGGCAGCCCCGCGGCCTAGCGGAGCCGCCCTCCGACCCCCGGGCGTTCTGTCAGTCAGGGCATCGCCGTCCCCGCACGGCAGCCTCTGCGGGAGCGGCGGGAGGCTCCGCCTCCGCCCGATCCAGAGCAGCCTGATAAAGGCAGCTGCGGGCGAGCAGCGGGACCCTGTCTCGAAGCATCTGCTTGTGCACGGAGCCCCTGACCCGCCCTTTGCCACCCCGCACAAGGCGACACCCGGGGCAGCCTCTGCGGGACGGGACGGGAGCCTCCCGCCGCCGGCCGCAAGCGCCGCTGTCCCGCCGTCCTCAGCCGTCGGGCGCGTCTCTGCGAAGGGACAAGGACCTCGCCCCCAAGGACCTCCGAAGAGGCGGGATCTCTCCGGGAAGGGGAAGCAGGATTTTCTTGCGCGCCTTGAAGATGCGTCAGGTATCTGGTGTGGCGCTATTCCTGGGGCTGATGGCTCTCCCAGCGGCGCTGGGACAGAGAAGCTCGGAAAGCCATAAAAATAGCAACCAAAGCTTTGCCATCGTCTCTTTCAAATGGGATCACGTCAAGGAGCCGTATATCATTGCGCTCTGGATACTTGTGGCCAGCTTGGCCAAAATCGGTGAGTCCGGAGTTACATGTCCTCTCCTTTTCCCTTCCCCCTTGTCCTTCTCCCACCAAACGTAAATGAAGAAAGCTTATCATAAGTCCGCTGACCCGTTTTCAGGGGGTTTACTGTACTCTGTCCTGATTTCATAATACTGCCCTACACGGTGCTTAGCAGTGTGATTTTCACCAGCCTCGAGGGGTTACCTAGTTCATTTTCACCGCCCACGACTGTGGCTTCTGCATCTGACTTCTTGTAAACCTTTGCAACTCCTTGAGACCTTGCATTCCTGTTGTTCCTGGGAAAGACTTTTTTTGTAAAAGTGAAACAGAAATCGGGCATTATTGCTTACACAATACCTATTCCACTTTATGATATGCTTTTCTTTTTTATATATTGTTAGCTATATCAGCTATTAACATCAAAAATAAACACTGCAAACTACACATAGGAAATTAGCATTCTCTGCTTTGAAGTGCATTGCTGAATTAGTGAAAGACCATACTTTACAGAGAAAGGTAACATTTATTATCAGATCACCTGATGTAGCTGAAAAAAATACAAGCTTTAGAGCACACAGAATTTTCTTCAAGCAATTGGAACAAGTGAAAAGCAAGGAATTAGCCTAACTTCAGTGTAGTTTAAATGCATTTATATGAATGTTCCAACTCTTGTGTTCTGAACTTTGTGACTTTTCCAAACGCAGTCTTATATCAGTAATGCAGTTTGCTGAACTAGAAAAGTTACCATTTAATTAGAATGTATTTTACTTGATTGATGCTATTACTTTCAGACCTTTTGCCTTTGGATCTAAAAACAGAGCTCCAGTTTGGCTGGCAATGTAAATGTCATTTCCATTTTCAATAAATCTTTTATATAATCAGTCTCATCTCAGAAGGTTAGCTGAAAATCCTACTAAATACTTTCCTTAACTTGTACTTTTAATACTAATTTTGTATTCTGGAATCACCTTCCATGGATCTTCTGTGCCACAGAGAATGAAAGATGTAAAAAGTTATACTTAGGTATATTCTGTTTAGTACATAAGATAAGCACAGTCAGACTTGGATGGAAAATGCTGTCTCCAAACCCAAATAAAGCATTTTGAAAATGAGTAGTATGTTATAAGTAGGGGTGATATTGTGCATAATTTTACAGTAATATTTGAATCTTGGGTTTTACTCGGTTAACCATAGGTAGATAACTAAATATGTTTATCTGAACCTGTTGGACTACACCATGCAAATAGTTTGTCTTCAGATGGTTGCTGCATCAAGCAGCATTAGATTACACTAGATTACATGAAAAAAATTATGTTTTAATTGACTTTTATTGTTCAGTAATAGCAATTAGAAAGCTGGAGAAACCACATAGACAAAAAAGCTGACAACATTGAGTAACTATAAAAATGTGCTGAATAAAGTAATAAACAGCCTGCTCATTTTAACCTTCTTTTTGAGATACTCTTTTAAGTAAACTTAGTTATTAAGACCTTGTGCTATTTAGGCTTTGCTGTTCTGTACATGTGGCACTGTTGTACAGTGTAATATTAATGCAGCACAATGATATCAGTTTGTGTTCAAAACCCAATGAAGCTAACAGGACAGTTAGACTGTACTACATTGAAATTGCAATGGCCTGGATTGAGATTAGTTGAGATTAAGATGAGCCATTTTACCATGAAGTCCTTGATATAACTCTTGATAAAGTACTCGTTGTCAGGAGGTGAGTAATGCTGATCCTGTTTTTAAATTCTTTGTACTTCTTTCACAGCTGCACAGAGCATGTCACTTACTAATAGATCGTACCTCTCATCAGTTCCATCACTTTGCTTCCCCAAAGCTCTCGAGCTTTATTCTTTTCTCTCTTCACATTTGTATTTGTGATCCTATACTACTCGGGACATGGTTTCTGAAGAAGCAATGGACAACTGCTGTATTCCCCTGAGAGCCTATGAATGCCTCTGCTTTCCCCACCAGTCACAAATAACACACAGAAAAGCAAGAATGTACACTCACTGTTCAACAGCTTCTCAATGAAGAAATCATGAAGGTGTTCATGTAAGTCTGTGAGAAAGGGAACTGGAAAAAATAGCTTTTCAGCCTTCTGTCTGCCTTGGTGTGTCAAGGGCTCTGGAAAATAGGTCAGAAATCTATCAGAAGATTTTGAATTGCAAAAATCCTATGCTGAATCAGACAAGGTTTACATATTCAAAAAGCAGACAGGAAAGAACTGAGAAAGAAAATATAGAACATCAGTCCTTGGGTTTCTTTACTACCTGAAGGAGGGCAAATGTAGTGGAGTCAAAATACTGGTTTTGCTGTGGGTTTTTCAACAGGGAAAGAGCTGTCCTTACACATGCAAACTCATTTCTCCATGGCTACAGGAACTGGGAGAGTTATTTTACTGATTGATGATAGACAACTGGGTCAGCGGAGAGTGTTCTAGGAATTGCAGTTGGCAGCTGGGAATAAATATATATTTATTTACATATAAATACTTTGCTTTCTCTGGAATTAGAATAAGCTTGGTGGTTTTGTGTTTATTTGGATTTTTGCTGGTTTGGGTTTTTTTTTTTTAGATTTGTTTTGTTTAATTTGTGTGGAAGTTTGGGTTTTTTTGCTGAAACTGAAAAAGGTTTCACATCATGTTATATGACTGAAGGAAGCATTTTTGTATTAGGAGATTTTTGCTAATTTTCTGGGGCTTGATGTTCATGTTGTGTACTATTGTACGTTAAATCTCATAAGTATCCCAAATACATGAAGAAGTGCCTAGTGTTTTGGGCTTTTGGAGAAAGAAACTGCTCTTTTAGTTTTATTTATTTAGCCTAGTTTTTCAAGTCTAAGTATTGCCACAAGTGAAACTATGAAACAAGAGTCTTCATACAGATGGCTTTCATGTATTATAGAAAATTAAAAAGTTGTGCCTTCTGTGAAAGTTCTGATGCATCTCGGTGTACTGTTTTACATATCATAATTGAATTGATCTGATCCTTGTCATTTGAAGTATTGCAACTCTTCATTCTTCCACTTCAAGTGGAATATTCTTAAGGCTCACAATGTTCCACTTTGGCTTATGATCTTTATTTCCTCTTTTGATAGGCTTTCTTATCACTACAGAGGAGTATCCTTATGGGATAGGGCCAATAATCTTATATGTGTAAATCTAAGCCAGAAAAGCATCTTATCTACATGAAGAAGGTACATGAGGTACAGCTGAGAACCCTCCTAGTGGACTTCAGGTGTCCACTTCCTGGTATCTCAGTTAAGTTCAATTAAATAAGCAATTATTTAAATATTAAATAAGATTAAATAAGCAACACCACTGAAGAGGAATAACCTCCAAATGTATACATGTGTGCATTAATAGCTACAGACAGTACAGACAGGGCATTTCCTATTGTAGCCCTGTAGGTAAAGGATGTACCATTTTTAACCAATATGCTTACACAGCAGAGTTCTGGTTTAAGAGGAAAGACACTTGCACATTGACCAGACTCGCATGTGCTTTTTAAGTTCACTTCTCCATGTGCTCTCCTTCTTTATATGTCTGTCATGGACCACATCTTGAAAATAACCTTTGAATAAACATATGATAGACGATACAAACAATATTTGGCAGGAAAGTCTGCTACAGAAAAAGGCAGAAGTGGAGGGAAAATCAGAAAATTTTGGAAACAAGTAGAAGAAGGAAAGGAATAATGAGCTCAGAAGGCAAAAATGGGTAAAAGAATAAATTTTTTATACACTGAATGTTGTGTACAATTTTTTTTGAGGGTTTCTCGGGCCATGCCAATTGCAAAAAAAAAAAAAAGTGTGCTTTCTACTTGGGGGATATCCAGTGCATGCTTCTGTACTTGTTCAAAATCCTAGGAAACAGAGAGAGATTGTATTTATATCTTCCTTGGAAGTGATGTTGGGGAAATTGTGAAATTGCTTCCTGTGTTTTAAAACCTCTTGTGTACTATAACATTTTTTCAGCATTTTTACAGGATAGCTAATAGTCCCAAAGTAAAATAAAACCTTACAAAGCAGTCTTTCTGTCTGGCTGGCCCCTTGGATTTGCTCAGTGTGTGCATGTAAGCAATGGTAGGAGACTGACTGACTATGAACAGGAATGAGGAAGGGTATACAGCCTTTTTATTATCTGAGTGAAACCTCTTGCCAACTGTTTCTGTCGGTGTAGGTTATGCTGAGTCTAGGAATGTCACAAAAGCTTTTATTTATTTTTTTTCCTGAGTAGTTGCACACAAATTCTAAAGGCTTTTATATTAGAAATTTTAAAAATGGGAGTGAAATTTGAATCCAGGGCAGCTGGTAAATCTGTCTTGAAGAATGCCACAATGCTTTGGAGGAGGGGGAAGAAGTGATTCAATAACAGAGGACAAACACTTAGAAGAAGGCTGGTGAAGATACTGTGTCAGATGGACTTGTTGAGTCCATCAGCTCGTGACACCTCAGGAAGACAGGAGCTGCAGAGCACAATGCATCTCTAAGCTTAGAGATATGGGTCCCCACAAACAGTCTGGTTTCTGCATGCCTGGGCTCCTTCACATTGTCTCAAACTACCCTGAGAAAGGAGCTCTTTAGAGTATTTTGTTAACAGGAACAATTGCTGTAGAGAATTTTAAGCATGTTAGGGATGGTCTAGGGAAGGAACTGTGAAATGCAGGTCTAACCACCCATCTAATTTAGACTCCTGGGGCAATATTTTCTTTGAAGAAATCAATAACCCTCCCTCCAAAGCAAACTATCAAAACAAAAGCCCCATTTGATTCCAAAGGTTCTCCTCCTGGCACTCTAGCTACAGAATAGTACCACTCACACAGGGAAAGTGATTTAGGGCATTGTTTTAATAAAATAAAAAATGTGAGACTAGCTCTTGCGTTGGAAATTCTTCACTAAATTACATCGGCAGGAAGAAATGTTGAAAGATGCTTAGCAGAACTTTACTTGGTATATTTAACTGAAAACGGAGTCGGAGATTCAGAGGTGATGATATCATCAGATCCTGCAAAGTTTAAACTGCCAGCCTTGTCATGACTGTAGCTGTTGTTAACAACTGCTTTCATTAGCAAGTGATAATATGGAAAAGTCTTTACATTGTGACTTAGGAAGTCTGGACTGGGCTATCTTTCCCCATATCCTGTCAAAGATAAGAAGGGAAAAATGCATCTTTAACTTTTATTCTGAAGTCAGTAGAAGCTGAAACAGATTAGCACGCTTAGAACGGAGGCATATGCATTTCCTCCCCGGATATGCATAGAAACACTATAAAATTTTGCTGTCAACTATGTTATATATCTGAGGTGTCTTCATTTTTGTAAGATGCTCTATTTCCTTTTGCCAAGTGCTGTTTAGAATACCTGTGAGCTAGGAATGTTAAGTACTACAAAATCTGTGTCTTAAAAAGAATTACATTTTGTATCTAACTTTTATATATTTTGGGCAGCTGAAAAGAACATTTCCAACACAGAATAATAGCTTTTCATTTCCAATGGCAGGAGCAGCTGTATTTTTATTAAATTTATCATCTGTAAGTGATTGCCTATTCCCACATTTCATTTCCATTTTGCCCTTGTACTTACTCATCCTTTTCTTGTACTTCCTGTCTCCTTGTAACATTCAACTATCTTCTTCCCCCTCCCTCTCCAAGTCTTGCAAGTCTCAAGTCTTAATTATTTAGCGCAGGGAAAAAGATATCAGGATAGTATAATTTGACAAGAGTCAGATTACATCCCCTGACGAATAGCAAATGTACAACGGCAACTTGTGTGAATTACATAAGAAAACAATGGCATTTTGAGAATGGCCCTGAATTGAATACAGTTCAGGCATGCATACCTAAGAAAGGATCTCTGCCATCAATTACTTTCAGGCACCTGTGTGCAAAGTGCTCGGCGTTCTCTGCAGAACAATGGAATCCTTTTAAACACTGTAGTTTTAGGACTGTTGAAACCATTGATTTACTGTCTTCAGAGCTAAAGCCACTTATTACCAAGAGCGATCTGTAAACCCCCGAAGCGACTGTAAATCTCTCATGTGGTAATGCAGCAGACCACAGCCCTGCAAGAAATAAAGGCAAGCAGCAAACCCTTTCAGGTGCACAGAGGTTCTTCAAGTGAATAGCTTTGGAGGACCCCCTTTGTTTTTGTGGACCTTTGTGTGTTAGGGAAGCTGAGACTGGAAATCCTGAGTTAAACAAATTACTTTGTTTGACACATACAACCAGAAGCCTGTCAAAAGTCAGTAGTTTTACTACAAGTTTGCTTTAAGAAATGTTTGGAATCCAAATAAAAGGCTTCTTCCCCCCCCCCCCTTACAAATTTATTTGCTCTGAATTAAAGGGGTAGGGGATTATTGAGTTCTTCTGTATCTTATGGCTTACTCTATTCCAAGATGAAATGTTGAGTCCAAAGTCATAGAAGAATATTTCTTATCTAAGTATTTTTTTTTCTTTCAGGAAAATGTCTCTGATTTTTCTCTTCTCTTTGCTGCAGTGCAGTTAAACTAATGGCCCAGAGAACCAGAGGCTTTAATTGTTATTCAGTTTGTTGACAAGTGGCAACCATTTAAAACTAAAGACATTAAAACAGTCTTGGTAAACCACAGAGCATGGTGAGTTGGCTCTGTTGCAATATTTTGTTTCCTTTTGTAAAGCAATTTGCACAGTATTTACCCCTGTGGAAGGAGTGACTTGATACCCAATTGACTGCTATGTAAAGCACTGTAAAGTCATAAATACTGAAACCACAAGCTGACAAGGAAGAGTTGACCAAGATGGAATGCAAGACATCAAGTGGAAACACTTTTAATTAAGGCACGAATATTTAATGTTCATTCATGGAAGAAGAAAACTGGAAGGTATTCTGAAAGGCCTGCACAATAACAGGGGTTTTAAGTAGCTGGATTTGGAGAATTTTCTCCTTCTAATAACTGAAAACAAAAGCAGTAATTCTGGATTCACTAAAATGTGCCAATGTGCTTTATCTATTGAAAGAGAAAAATGCCTTGGCTTTTTGTCAAAGCCAAATGTTAAAATAGCAGTAGTCATACACTAAGGAAGAAAATCTCAGTGTAGATTGTAGACTGATTTTCAAAAACGTGAAATGATTCTTTCTGCTTCAATCACAGCTTTTTAAAAATGGAAATAAAAAGTTTAAACTACAAGCTTTATGAATTCAGCCACTTCCAAAGTTGAGCTTTGAGGAAAATATTAAATATTAAAAAAACAGTAAAGGTCTTGAGACAGTAAGATTTCCCAATGAAAATCTCCCAGGTGCAAACAGATTTGCACTGATGGGGAGACTTGCTAGGTCCTTTCTTATAATTAATATTGTTATATTGGTTTGGGGATATAATAATATTCCAGGGACTAGGTGATACCAGTTGGTATAAGATGGCTTTATGTTAATGTAATGTTATGTTAATGTTAATATAGATATACTAACTGTTGTACTGGACGTAGAGTTGTTATGTGATGATACATAAAGCTAAATATAGGTGTAGTATAGAGATATTATAATCCTCCCATTCTAGTGAAATATCAAAACTGGTGAATATTTAGATGTAGATTTTCAGACCTTGGCAGCTTAGATATGTGCTTCGGAAATTAATTAATGTTATTTAGGTGGTTTAAGTTGTTAAAATATTCATTTTAGAATGCCTGAAGCAGTCTTTGAATGCTTGTTTCCTGTTCTGATGCATAATCTAGAGTTTAAAGTGCTCTAAGACCTGGTTTGAATTTAATAACCAGATTTTCACTGAAATTGTTCTGGCCCTAAGCTATTCCATCCTGCTTAGTTCTGGGAACGAATTTGGGACAGTAGTGAACTGGGGAAAACTGTTGAGTACTGGGTCTCAGAGCACCCAGCTGGGTTGGGTACTAGAGTTCACAGAATCACAAAATAATAGAATCACAGACTGGTTGAGGTTGGAAGGCACAGCATCTGGTCCCATGCTCCAGCTCAGCCAGGGTGACCTACAGCTCATTGCCCAGGATCATGTACAGACAACTTTTGATTATCATAAAGAATGGAGACTCCACAACCCTTCTGGGCAGCCTGTGCCAGTGTTTGGTCACCCTCACACTTCTGCCAAGCTGCTCTCCATCTGGGTGGCCCCCTGCAAGTACTGGTGTGGGGGGTCGTTCCTCATCAGGTGCAGGACTTTGCAATTCTCTTTGCCAGACTTTACAAAGTTCCTGTCAGCTCATTTCTCCAGCCTGTCAAGGTCCATCTGGATAGCAGCCGGACTCTCTGGCCTATCAGCCACTCCTCCCGAATTTGCGTTATCAGCCAGATTGAGAGGGTGCTCTGCCCCATCATTAATGAAGATGTTAAACAAGACTGGGCTCATACAGACCCCTGCAGCACACCTTTTGTTACCAGACTTCAACTATATTTTGCACCACTGATCACCACCCTCGAGGTCTGTCCATTCACTCAGTTTTCAATCCACCCACTGTCCACCCATCCAGCCCCTACAGCAACAGCCCGAGGCTGTTCTAGGCGGCAGTGTCAAAGGCCTTATCGATTGCTCATTACAAACTCGTCAGACATTGCTCTCTCCTCATCTTCTAGGTGCATCGGTTCATTGAAAAATGTTATCAGGTGATCAAGGTTAGTCAAGCACTTTCATGTAGTGAACCATGCTGACTACTCCTGAGAAATTTCTTCTCCTTCATGTGTCTGTTTCCAGAATTAGTTGCCCTACCAGTTAGATCTGCAGATCCTTGGATTAGCAGTGGTCATACATGGCTGGACCTTTATCTACATTTTACCTGGTGAAAGAAAGCAACATTTCTGAATGTAATTGGTATACTTCGATTAGCTGGTACAAAACAGCACACTACAAAGGAGAGAAGAATACATGATGGCCATACAGTGGCCATGATGGTCATGCAACCATGATTTAAAGAAAGGACTGACAAGGTACCAGCATAAAGTTTCTCTTTCTTCTAACCTGGGTGCTTTCTGATCAAAGTGGCTTAAGTTTTCTTTTGCAAATGGCTTTCACTCACTTTTGCCTTCTCTTAGCTCAAACAGTATGAGTTTCATCTCTTATTTTAGCCAAAGCTTTATTCAGGATGAACTGATATTCTAGTGAATAGCATTACTTTATGGGAATGTGCAGTGAGATCTGTTAACTGGTAGTACCAAACTCAAGCAGCAGCTAAATGAGTCAGCAGGAACATGTGTAAACCCAACGGTGATGTTTGTAGTGTACCCTATTTCCTACAAATCTCTCTCCTGCACACAGCTGTATGTCAGAAAAGTACACCTCTGTGGTTCTCCCCCGTACTATGCAGCTATTACTTCTGGGTCTTCTACTTGCAGTACTGGCCCTTTGCAATCTCATCTCAGTTTCTCCATTTTCAATAGGATTTTTCCTCAGGAAAACTACCTTTGTCCTTGTAAAAAAGAGCCCTAAAGTTATCGCCATAATGGTCTTCTATTTCTTCCCTAAATGATACTCGTTTGTCTAACTTCATTTCACTTTACAAAAGACTGTGAAAACTCTGACTCTGGATAGGAGGACATTTTGACTATTGAACTGGTATTTTGTCAAGAAACATTATTGAATTGCAGATAAAGATATTTTGAACTCAGTTACTTGCTCAGATTAATTACTGTGTGTCGCTGTTGAGCAGCTAGCAGAGTAATGAAAGCACCAGTTCTCAGTGGCAAGAAGGAATGACCTTTATTGTTTTGATTTCATCACATATATAGAGTTCTCAAAAGTCACCCAGATTGGTCAGTCAGAAGCCTTCCCCCAGGCCTGATTGGCCAGGCCTGCACTGTCCAAGTTCTGGGACACTGTTCCAATAACATCCAAACTTTATCTTTATTTATAAAACACAAGAAGAATTCTCGTGGGAAAAGCCTGTGCTAGCCACAACTGTGCATGATCATTAGTGGAGGAGAGTGTACTTTTTTCTAAGTAGAACTATTGTTTAAATGCTGTGTTTATTCTCATATTTCTCCATTGTTTCACTTACTACCATGGAAGCCACATAGAAAAGTGACCACAGATAATTTTATAGGTAAACAGCTAATTTAAGTTGCATGCACAGTCGTTCTGGTGTAATGATCTGAGTAAGATAGTCTGCATCTAAAAAAATGAACACTTTTGTATTGATCAGTACCCTGATAAATAATAAAAAGAGAAGGATAAAAGGTATGAGAAGAAGGGCAGGATGGAGGTTACAGGTGAGGGTGCTGTTATGTAAGCATAAAAAATATTGGAATTAGATTGTGAAATAACAAGAAAAAGAGCAGAAAGAATCTCCATATTTACATTCAAAGTCTAACAAATAAATGAATTCATTATTTCTTAACTTCTGTTGCTTTGTTATCACAAAGAAGGGAAGCGTTTGACTGTCATTGAATGTTTTCTGATAAAATATCTTCTATTCATTGAAAGGATTTTGTCATAAACTACTGCCTGACAGATCCTATCAAGATGTCCATTAATCATAATCTCTTACCATGAGTTAGCAATGTAAGATTTTTGAGACTTTGCTCTACAGAGATTTGAGAGGATTGCTTTTTCTCCTGGGCAATCTGTCCTCAGGAGGACTCATCCAGTGGCTTTATATACTGTCCTGTGGAGTACAGTGTATCTTAGATGATGTTATCTTCTATACATGTGAAAAGAACACACATAGCAAGGGTTAGTTGGTTCCCCCATTAAGGCAGCATTTCTTAGACAAGATGAATAGATAGCATCAATTTGTTCACCTCTGTGTTATGCTAAGTATTCCTTCAAACGAGGGAGCCATGCTTCTGTCTGCTCCCAGTGATTCTATAAATCTTCTAGGCTATTTGAAGGCAGATCTGCCAATTACTGCATGGAGCAAAGTCTTATGATTTAAAGCAAGTATAAAAGATAGGTTGTAAAACAAGGAATGTGGTAGTTCACTCAGGCCAGGTATCTAAGCAGTTGTGTAACATCTATAACAGAGCCCGAAACTTGTACCAGTGAAAACTTACATTGCTTATGCAGTAGAAGTGTCTGGAAAGGGAAGGCTGGTTTTGTACTTTGTCCTTGACAAAATTTAGGAAAAAAGTCAACACTACTCCAAAATTTTTATTAGAAATAAAGAACATAGCAAGTTCAGAAACTTCACTATTTTTTTTTCAGTATGACAAATATGGCAAATTTTTCAGTATGACAAATACTGACTTCAAAGTCAGTGAAAGATAAAATGGTGTAATTCTCTTTCCCCTGCCCCTGATCATGTTAATGCAATCAATTTTCACACATTCTCTTATCTGAGGATGAGGTTATTACACTTTACATGAGCTTAAAAAAAAAATAGTCTGTCACATTTACCGTGGGCTTAAGGGCAGCAGTAATTCCTTACTACTTAATACATTAATCTTATTTGAACCTTATGTTCCCCAGCCTTTCAGTAAACAGAACTACATCTTGTTTTCATGTCTTGAATACTTGTACTGAAGAAAATGGTAATTAAGGGAAAAGCTAAAGCTTTTTTTAGCCAAAATTATTACTTTTGAGCACTTGATAAAGCATCTTAATTCTTCAGCCTTTAAGGAATACAACACAGCTGACTATACTAAAAACCACAATTTCCAAGGCATGTTCACTTGAATAATGCTGCTTGGTGTTTGAAAGTATGAGGATGTAAAAACAGCAGGAGGAAGTATGAAGTTTCCTTCTGTTTATTGTGATTTATGAATAAAGATTAAAAGCAGTCCAAGATAAACCTGCAAGTGGAAATTCAGCTTGTGTGTGGGTACTAAAGCACTTGTGTCAGGAAAGACCTACGCAAATGTAAAGGGCAATGGTGTTATATTTTCCTCTTGCTATCTGGTGTAGCACGTGTTGTCTGTTGCATTTTGGAAGATCCCAATGAGCTGAGAATCAGTAGAATCTTATCTATATTCCCTCATGTGATAAATGTTTTCTGATTATAGGGAGGTGAAGTAGTTCTACAGCCACTGATTGGGTTTCTGCTGTAGTGCCTAAAACAGAGAGTCCTGGATCCAGCCAGGACAGGGTTAATTTTCACAGTAGCGAGGAGGGACATGGCTAAGAGGTGATTCTATACCCATCATATCATTTTCTGGGGAGGGTGGGACAATTCCCACTCTAGGCTGGGTTGTGAGGCAGAGGAAGCAGTCAGGTGTTGCCAGGGGTTTTCTGTGAGGGATGAGCAGTAAGGTGTGAATCAGTCACCTTTATTCTTGTAGACTCTGTCATTAGTATTGGTCCTTGTCTTATTTTATTACTGCTTCCAGTAAATTGTCCTTACCTCAATCTGTGCACTTTCCCTTTTGTGCCTCCACCTCTTCTCTCCAGCCTGTCACAGGTGGAAGGAGATGGGGGAGCAGGAGAGCGAACAAGTGGCAGCATGGTTTGGAGAGTCTCAGTGGGAGCACTAAACTGGGGAGTATTACTCCTAAACCATGACACACAATATCTGTACCTGGGGTTAAAAACAGCTTTTATTTGTAAAATGAAAGAGCCCCATATTTTGGGAACTGCTTGTTAATTTATGATATGATAGAAATATAGATAAATAATCACATGGATGCACCTGCTGAAAAACGAAAAACTTAGAAATGGAAATTGTAAAAAATATCCTGTATGTCATATGCTTACTTACATGCTACTGAACATGGCAGAAAGTGGAAAATCCATAAATTTAAAGAAAATTCAGTTGAAACTTCTGTCTTGACATTTGTTCACGTTCATTTTTGCCTTCAAATCAGGTCTAACAGTATATTCAGGTGCATAATTTTGAGAGATTATTGAAAAAAACAGTATTGGAAGAAAATGATGAAGTTTGAATCTTCATAACACTTTCTAGTTCAGAACAAAAGCAGGACTAACCCACTAGCATTTTTTGTTTTATAGCTGTTATGAAGCACTGTCACTTCAGCTAGGTCTTATGATTTATCTGTGAGTAAATGGTATAATTTTCTTTACTGGACATGACTCATCCATGTGTGCTCACAACCCAGAAAGTCAATCCCATCCTGGACTGTATCAAAAGCAGCATGGCCAGCAGTTTAAAGGTGGGTGATTCTCCCTCTCTGCTCTGCCCTGGTGAGAGCACCCCAGGAGAACTGTGTCCAGCTCTGGGGTCCTCAGCATAGGAAGGACAGGGACCTGTTGGAGCAAGGCCCCCCCAGTTGATCAGAAGGTTGGAGCACTTCTCCTATTAAGATATGCTGAGAGCATTTGGGTTGTTCAATTGGAGAAGAGAAGGCTCTGGGGAGACCTCATTGTTACATTTCAGTACTTAAAGGGTGTCTATAACAAAGGCGGGGACAGGCATTTTAGCATGGTGTGCTGGGATAAGGACAAAGACTAATGTTTGCAAAATAAAAGATTCAGGCTATAGAGAAGGAAGAAATTTTTTATGATGAGGGTGGTGAAACACTGGAACAGGTTGCCTAGAGAGGTGATAGATGCCCAATCTCTGAAAATATTCAAAGCCAGGTTGGATTGGTCTTTGAGCAACCTGGTCTAGTTGAAAATGTCCCTGCGTATTGCGGGGGAATTTGAGTAGACAGCCTTTAAAAGCCCCTTCAAACCCAAGCTGCTTTATGATTCTACTGAAGTTTTATTCTTATATATGTGGTAATAGAAGTAAAAAAGAGGCACTACTGTGGATAGTTTAGTAATATTTGATTCATAGTGAATTCTTACTGCTCCCAAAGTTTAAATTATGCACAGATATTTTTATGAATACATGCAAAATCTTTTTCCCATGTTGGAAGGGATCCGACTATTTAAAGGACATATTCTTGCACAAATAAAAGAATCCTACATTGTTATGACTTTGTATTGTATGTCATACAATGGAATCATGCTTAATCTATGTATGTGACATCCTGGGATATTTTTTGCTTAGGAAGGGATTTTGTGTCTGGTTTCTACCTTTCTTTTTTCTTGAAATAAACAGTCGTCTTAAGTAACCAAAAGGTTTGAGTTGTGAGCTGGGCTTCAAATACAGCTTTAGCCAGTTGTTTTGTTCCCTTCCTTTTTATTTCTCCACTGTGGAAAATAATTGCAAACTAATCTCCTTGTGAACTTCCTTTTCCACACTATCCTTTCTCATTTTGCCCATATATGCACTACAGAACACAAATGTGTAACTGAAAAAGACAGCTGTCTTACCACCTTCCTACTGCATTTCAAAACATCAAAGCTATTTTCCATGTACTACATTTTGCAGTATATGGACACAAATAACAGTTATTCCTGCTGCTACCATCGTGTACTTCACCTCTCAAATGAGATAATGAAGGTATGAGAGTTAACATGTTAATCGGAGAAGCTGTAGGGACAAAAACCAAAAGCCATGCTAAAGCACATTGAATGATAGCAGTATCTCAGGGCCATTTGAAGGAAAATTTAGAGTAATATAAACTAAAGTGCACCTTGCTCTTCTTAAGTCTGAGGGAAAATAAATTATGTACCTGGATTTCTGAGCAAATTTACTTTCTTATAGGCCGGAATGAGTGCATTCAGTAACAAAGCATGTCATGTCTTCTGTTTTCTATTGTCTGACCCAGAAGCTCACAGGCTTGATTAGTGAAAATGGTGTTTTCTTAATGGACAAGAGTACTGTGTAACTATTGTAACATGAGAATCGTTGCCTCTTTATTTACACATATCACCTTGCTCAATTCCTTACCATGTTGTTTCTGAGTAGCACTGCTAATGTTAAAAGCTATTCTGTCATTAAGTAAAACTCCACAAAAGGAATTCTATACGGAAAAACAAGTAAGTGACAAGTGATGTCAAGAGCATTCTTAAAGAAAAAGCATTTTGCTTGCTTCTCCATTTTCTGACAAAGCTCTGGAACCATTCACTGAGATGCTTCCACCACCCTATAAAAATTAGAGAATCATAGAATCATAGAATGGTTTGGGTTGGAAGGGACCTTAAAGATCATCTAGTCCCAATCCTCCTTCCATGGGCAAACACGTCTTCCACTAGAACAGGTTATCCATAGCCCCATCCAGCCTGGGATTTAACACCTCTAGGGATGGGGAATCTGCAGCCTCTCTGGGCAACCTGTTCTAGTGCCTCACCACCATTTTAGTAAAGAATTTCTTCCTAATATCTACCTTCCTTCAGCTTAAGGCCATTTTCCCCTTTGTCCTTTCACTACATGTCCATGTAGTTCTGCTAAAGTTCTGCTCCAGCCTTCTCGCAGTCCCCCATTTAGGTACTGGAAGGTGGTATAATGTCTCCCTGGTGCCTCTCTTCACCAGGCTGAACAACTCCAACTCTCAAATTCTGCCTTTGTAGCACAGGTTCTCCAGCCTTGTGACCAACTTAGTGGCCTACTCTGGACCTGTTCCAAAAGGTCCATGCCTTTCCTTTTCTGAGGACCCCAGAACTGGATGCAGCACTGCAGGTGGGCTCTTACCAGAGCACAGTAGAGGGGCAGAATGCCCTCGCTTGCCCCGCTGCCCATGGTGCTTTGGATGCCCCCTGGGATACAAGTGGATTTCTGGGCTGTGAGTGCACACGGCTGAATTGTGTTGAGCTTGGGAAAAGACTTAATCTGCTGTCATTCTGGACACTGTATGTCAATAGGGAGTGTTTCTTTCAAAATAATTTCTAACTTGATTGTTAAAAATCTCACCTAGAAAATCTAAGATGACCAAATTCCTAGCACATATAAACAGCATACTTGAGTTTCTGAAATTACATAAAAGAGTTGTAATCCACCATGAAACTCTCCTCCAACACAAGACTAGCAAAAGTTTGAAACTTTTCAGGGGATGCAGTTATATTTACTTTCAATGGAAACTAGGCTGGCATATTTTGTTAATTCTCTCAAATTAAGTTTGTTTTCACTTTTAAGCAAGAGCTACTTGACATACGTGTGTTTGTTTGGTTGGGGTTTTTTTTCTCTGTGGGCATTGCAAGTAAATTTGAATACCCTAATGCTTATGTAATTTACTGCTGTAATCAGGAATACTTCCACTGTAATTCCATGCTATTCCAGCTGTATTAATTAAAATCTTGCCAGGGTGGAATGTTAGGGGCAGGAAGCAAGCCAGTCTGCCTGTGCTTGAAAAAAGTACTTTCCTACCTCATGACTTGGACCAGCCTTCATAGGAATTCACCCTAGCCCTTAGGCTTTAATTATGTCTCCCATGCCCTTCCTAACAGCAACAATTCTCACTACGCCTTGCTGGAAGCAGTATAGGGGAAGAAGAGAAAGTCCCTATCGTACAAGGATGTTTTCAGAGTTTCAGAGCTATTGGTATTCATTCAATTATTTCTTCCTTATCTTCTTTTTCTACATCTACAATGGACCTCAGCCAGGAAGAACTGGTTCTGTTTTGTGTTCAGGCTTTGGTAATTCCTTATACAATTTACCACCACAACATAACAACTGCTTCCATATATTACTAGTAACCCATTTCCTTGCAGTTTTTTAGCTGTATGAGCAAATGCCAAAACATTCCCTTAGGGGCATCTTTGTTTCCGTTAATTTATCATATTAAAATGGAGGTTAAAAGGAAAAAAATTCTCAAATTCACAGTGTGAAATGCATTTCTTTAATGTCACTGGAAAATTGTTTGGTATTTTAAAAAAAAATTGCTTTTATTATCTGTCAATTAATTTCAGTGAATTTTTGAAGAAAATTTTAAAGCTGGGGCAGTTGCAAGATATAAAATTAATAGAAAATACCTGGTTTTCTACCTTGTTTTCATGCCCCTAAATGCTTTTCTGATTTATATGATAAAAACAGCTGTATTTTTAGACCTCAAGCATTCATTTTTGTCATAACTAACTTAGTGATCAGAAAATTACCACTAAGTCTGATTGCAGTTACTGCTTACTCTTTAACATGCAATTGGAAGAGGCTATGAGAGAAAGATGCTCTTTTTATTCTTTTGTATACAGACTAACTTTGATATATAACATCAACTGTACCTCTTTATATTTGCATTCACTATAGAATATCATGCACTGACAGCATCCTAAACACAGAAAATTCATAGTAACCCTTAAATGAGTTCAGTCTGTGAGGAATATTAACTTGAGCAAGAAGATTGTCTTTCAAAGTTAATTTTAATACCTTTGCATAGGAAGTGAAACAGTTTTATGGTTCTTTTACTGTCCTGTTTTATATCCTCTACTATACTTCAAGGAGTTTCTAATGTGTACTTTGCTCTCATTTTGAAATATTATTTTTGACTGTTCCCATTTTTCTTTCAGTGTCGTTCAGTTCCATAAGGGCCAAATGCTACCACACTTGCACTGCAGTGGGACTGCTCCTTCAAAAAAGAACTATTTGGCATAATTTTGATAAACTGTGCCTGAGTGTTTAAACTTCATTATGTTCTAAGTGCTTATAGAGGTAATAGTTGCTTACTCACACACTTCTTTGAATTTGTCTTGGGGCTATCTTATTATGTTATGACCTATCAGCTGGAAACCTTGACCTGTATGTTGGTTGTATTTTTAATTGCTAACATATTTTGTTAATTGTTCACCTACAGAGAACGGCTACCTAAAATCCCCTGCTTAATGAGCTCATTACAATGCTGTACGCTTTGTAAATGGTGGCCATTACATATGTGACAAATAAAGAAAGCTTTCTTGAGCTGGATTAAACCAAACTCAAACCAGTCCTTCTATATGAAGGACTTTTGTGCCTTGCTTAGGAAAAAGATGTCCAAGATTAGGTATAAATAATATGAATAGTCATGCTCATGTAGTATATTTTAAGGCAAGATCTTAAAAGAAGTTTATTTTAAGTACCAAGATCCAATACCAAAAAAGGCTTTTACCTCTTGTTGTACAATATATGTATATCTCTGAGTTTGTTCAGATATTAAAAAATTCCACATTTTTTTCAATAAATCACTCAATTTTTTCTAGGTTAGGTAAAAGCATAAGGTACGATTAATAAAATAATTTCAGGTTTGTCAAGTAATATTGATTAGAAGAAACCTGTAAAAGCTCTTTTCTTAAGAGATTTTTTGCCTGTTGTATATAAACAATTCAAAATGGCAAAATCAATTCACAACACTTGTTTTGTCATTGCAAGGTCCACAGAACAGAATCTAAAGGGCTATAAAATATGCTGTCAGTCCCTTGACCAGGAAAAAAAGCCAAGCACACTTTGTTGATAAAGATTAGAAAGGCAAATATAGGTAATAATGATCAGCTTCAGCTCTGACAAGTCTGCCCAAACACTTCCTGGACAGACTAGAAATGCAGTTCTCTAATGCTTTGAATCCTTGCTTCAACGAAACCACTCTTAGAACACAATGGAAGACTTTTTCCTTTGATTTAACCCTAAATTCATCTGCAAATACAATGGGATAAAACTGGGTTTTACCCGGTGGATAAGGAAAAAAAATTTCCGGGTGGATAAGGAAAGGATGAGATAAAAGTATGAAACTATAAGAAGATTATTTGTCAGTCACAAGAAGTCACTGGAGTTTCGTTTTTGGACTGGTATTATGCTGGGCTTTGGTTTTGCTCTTTTTTTAATTTGCCACTGCACAAAGAGGTGGGCCATCCTACTGAAGGTTTCTGATGAAACATTTCTGTAAGCATTATCAGTATTCATGTAGATCTGGCTATAGTACCAGGAAAACCATATAAATGTTGGGAACTAGGGGAAGGAATGTAATGCAGTAATATCAAGTGCCGTTCCACTCAGAGCCTGTGACATGAATTGACATGAGAATGAGAATCTGTACAAAGTGAATACAGGCTGACTGTGAATCACCAGTGTGATAATAAATCCAGGATGTAGCTCAACTATAGATTGTAATAGGAAATTATTAATGCTGTTGGAGCTGCTTCTACTATGACTCATTCAGAATGCAGTCTATATTTCTAATGGCTCTGAGTCCACAAAGGTGAACTCAGATTCAAATAGAGCTGAAGACTGAAAAAAGTAGTTTACTTTAACAAACCAAAGACAAGCAACAAAAAGACAGTATGTTTTTCTCTTTGCTTATGTAATAGGAAATGAAGGGATCAATATTAGGGCAAACCAGCCATTTAAGAAAATTGATACCAGTTTCACACAGGAAAATGGATACAAAATAGCTGTGAACAAGTTCAAGCTAGAAATCAGAAAGAAGCCTGTAACTGTAATGAGGGCTGGTGGTGTACCTTCACATAGACTTAGCTGGAGCAATAACCCTCTGAAAAGAGGATGATGAAATATGATGGTGTGATAGTGAAGGTCTGGATACACAACCACATAGCTCTTACTAGTACGTATGACCCTTAATTAGAATTCCCAGATACTCTGTGCAGGCTACATAAGCAGCTGAAAGATGTTCCTATGGCTATGCAGGCAAGAAATGCTGTGTTTGCTGAAGTAGGAAACTTCAGCCAAGTCATGAAAGAGATCTCAACACAAAGATTCAGTACAACTGAGGTCCATGCACAAGGATGCAAAACTGATGGATCTGTGAAAATAGTAAAAGTTACAAGGATAGAGCAGAAAATGAAAGACATAAGAGTATAAAGAAATCAAGCATAGCATGCGCAGAAAGTTTATCAGAGAACTAGTAGGTGGGCATGACTCTTGAGAAGTAAAGGGAGCCATAACAAAAGATAAGAGAATTATAAACAAGTAAAACCTCATTAAACAAGAAAAGATAAGAGAATTATAAACAAATAAAAGCTCATTAAACAGGAAATTGTATCAAAAACCATATCTTTGTAAAGAGTGGAGTAAGTAGAGATCAGATTTATCAGCAAAACTTATAGAGAAATTTGAGATTAAAGTGGTAGAAGTCTAAATAAATTTGCCCATTAAACAGATGACAAGGCGACTGAAGAATCAAAGAGAACTATTTTACTTATAAAACCCCCCTGCACAATTAATAAGGAAACACTAATGGTCATTAATTTTGAGCAATTTTCTAAATCATTGCAATGGGGAAGTTTGATATGGAGTTTGTTCTGTCCATTGTATAAGAAAAATTCACTGTTAGTCTGGCTAGGTGATGTGCAGACTGGAACTCACACGCATTTTCCTCAGCATCATGAGAGGACTATGGCATGCTCCAGAGGCAGCCAACAAAGCTCAGTGATTATATGAGACTGTTGGTAAACCAAGAGTGAGAATTGATTTTAAAACAGTGACTGCTCAGCTGCTTTTTAGATGTCAGCGCTCCTAGTTACATGTCTTAATGAAAAAAAAATCTCTGAACAACCCAATCTAATCTACATTAGTATTTTAAAGGAGTTCGTATATTAAAAAAACCAAAACCAAACAGGAGAAGAAGAATAGAAAATATGCAACTGTCTCTGTCCCAGCATCTACTCACTATTCCTACACCATGAATGCTGCAATCTCATACAGGGGCTTGTGTAGGTCATATCATGCATTTCTACAGAACTGACTTTCCTTTCTTGGTATGGCAGATGCAGCTGGTTAGTCTGAGCTGTGACCCACTGTCTACCTGGCTGCAACTAAAGTGTGGCGCTAAGGAGCAAGAGAGGGCCCAGGGATCCATGCCTTTTATGGATGGAGGAAGCAAAATGATCCTTTCTTGAAAATGCATGCTCTGTATTATATTTTAGAGTGTGCATCCATGTCACAATGAGGTTGACCAACATAATAGCAATGGTTCAGGACTTTCCAGAGTCTTTTGGACTACATTACTGCCCAGTTACAATTGATAAAATTTAGGTCACAAACTGGTATTTGAGTATACTTTGAGCTATTATACAACCAAGATAAACAAGATTTTTTTCCATGTATGCTATTGGAATATACATACATATATATATGGGCGTTTTTTTAATAATAACGTATATCTGCAGAAGACACCACTGAAAAAATTGCAAAAAGAGTAGAACTAAACAGTTTTTTTTTTTAATTGGATTCCTTTATATTGCTAAGGAGAACATGAACAGGTAGATAAGATAAAAAAATCTCTTGCTTGCCAGTCAGTGCCCAGCTAATTGTAGATGTTTAGATGGAAGAGTTCCCTTTGGGAAGAGTATTCTTCTATTGAATTTATTATGCCTTTTCTTAAAAAGTTTCTTTATTGTGCTATTAAAAAAGCCTGATTGTGTGCAGCCTTGGAGATTCTGCTATTTGCATCTCTGAAATGTAAAGAATCACAAAGGAGTTTTCAGTGTTTTGCTCTTTCTTTGGTCAATGGCTAGGGTTTTCACTAGTTACAGAGAATCAAGTCTTGGAGCTCCAGTTAGAAACACCCATGGCTTGATGAAGTATGATAACTTCAGCTTTGCAAGTGAAAATAAAAAGTCAAAACCGGAAAATAGACTAATATGACTGTCAGTGCATATTTGACCCACCAGTAAAAATGCATATGGGAGACCTCACACCTGCCATTAACCCTGATAGGAGGAGCTTAGAAATGTTTGCAGATTCGTATCTGTGCTTTCATGGAAACTATGGAAGTGATAAGGCTGATCATCTATCATATTTTAATTTCCTATATTATTTTATGAGTTCTTGGATTTTATCCAAAGATACATGGAAAAAAAATCCAGCAGAGAATTATTATCATTATGAGTAAATTCTTGATTTCTCTGGATGACATGTTGTGTACTGTGCACGTGCAGTAGGTTTTGTCATTAACTGGAACGGTGATACTAGCTGCAAAAATAACTTCAGTGTTTGCAGAACTTTGATTTTACACTATCAAAGTTAATTGAAATGTAATTAGTCAGTTGAAATTGTGTTGAAATGACTGTATAAATCCTGAAATTTAGCAGTATTTTAAAAGGCAGTTCCAGGCAGTTTTTTATTTTTGAAGTTCTTCCTATATTTTCAAAAGGTGGTAAATCTAGCTTGAATTGTTAATTTCAGCTGGAAATAATGCAAAAATATCTAGAGCTGAGGTATTAAAATGTTTCATTGCATAAGCAAAAATCAGAATTAATTAAAAATAGGTTTTGTTAGAGTCAATTTAAAAAAAAAGTGAAAACCCTATGTCAGAATTTTTTTCATGTCTCTACAAATACTACAACTTGAAAATGAATTCTACAGTATCTCTTCTTTATTATTTTTAAATTAAATTTTCATGCTTTTAATCAGTCTTTCTGTCTTCATTTTGTTATCTTACTGAGAAAAAGCTTATTCTGTTGAATCAGATATTCCAAAGTAGTCACAGATGGCCTTAGAAAGGAAAAGATAATTTGCTGAATGCTGTAAATTCCACTGAATGATTTAATATAAGTTACTGCATTTTTAGAAGGTCAACTTACCTCAATTTACTTCTTGGTATATGTTTCATTTTTTGAGTCAAAAACAAGTGGTTCCTGCCACCAAATCATACATAGATTGCTAATTTGTTTTGTCTTTATCATCAGAAAGTTTAAATTCCACAGTCTCTTTTCCTGGATCTCAAAGAAGCATCTGAAGAAAAATCACAGGATGTTTATACTGTGCAAATGTTTCTTAATTTTGTAAAAAGCTTCTAACTCAGTGAAGCTCAGCTTGAATTTAAACACAGTTTACTCAGTAGCCAGTCCAACCTACTTTCAAACCAGATATAGCATGTACTGGAAGAAAGGCACACGTTTAACTTTTTCTTTAACACTGTTGTAACAGTTCTGTGTCTGGACTTAGGTAGATGAATTACAAATGTTAAATTTTAAAATTTATAGATCACAAAATTGCCCTGTGCACAGTTATTTCTTTTATGCCATGAACTGGCTACAGGTTTTCTTCCTTTACCCTTTCCCTCTCCTCATTAAAATATATTAATGTACTTTTCCTCATTAACAACAGTGAAAGTAGACTTAATTTCATCTCTGAGTCCATCACAGAATAATTTATCTGAGCAGCACTGCATGCTATCCTTCCTGATATTTGAAATTTCTTTCACATCAGAATCAAACTAAACTCCTTGCCCATTAGGAGTTTACAAACCTTGCTGGATTTTATTTTGCTCCTCGGTCAGGTGAAATACTCAGTAATGTTAGGCATTTAGATGTAATTAAAGCTGCCAATTTTACTTTGTCATGGGGCATAATTAATTTTTTGGGATGGTTTTTGGCTCTCTTTTAGACAAGTAATGGCAAACTATGAAATGGAAATGCTATCATTGTTTCAGTTTGTAATACACTCAGAATGTATTTGAGACATTACTTTAGAATAATGAATAGTAAAAATAAACATTAAGGAGTGAATTTGGAATTAATCTATCTCTATCCATTTCCACAAATGTAATAACTACTCATAACGTACAATTTTGATTAAATATATTTTATGCACATAGCCAGAAAAAAACATCAGTGTAGGTACAAATATGAACTCAAACTAAGTTCTAAGCGCATCTCAGTCTAAAGCTATTATATTGAATTTAATCAGTATTTTCCTTTAACATATTTCTATGTTTATAGACATATTTCTGTTGATCCTATGGCATGCTGTCTACCTGAAGTGTTAGCTAGGCAGTTATCTTAAAACAAATACAGTCTGGTTTTCAGATTTAGCTTGGGCCAAATACAAAACTGAAAAGAGGCTTCTCTAGAGCCCCATTCGTGCAATAACTTTCCTGTCCATGGCCTGCATCCCTAAACTAACAGAGCAGAAGAATTTATTGCTAATACTATTAAAATCTGGTACAGATAATCAGTCAACTGGAGTTAAAGGGAACACAGACAGATAAGACAGAGCTGATTCACTGGGAAAATGCAAGTTTTAGGAGGAGACAATGTTATAACCAGAATCATATTGACTTCCCAGCATTCAAAACTGGTTTTGGTTGTAAAGAGGAGAATTCTACAGAATATGAATTTTTAGCTGGACATTGGTTTTTTTTCCAAATGCCTAGTTCTGAAAAGTCTTCATAGGTTCATTTAAAATTTTTAACTTTAACTTCTTGTAGTCATGGCTTATCTGCTAACATAAGAGTAGGAAAAACAGGCTTTGGTTAGTAAGACTAGCTCAGCAACATTCATTTTCAGGGATAAGGAGATAATCCCTTCTCTGTGAGGTGATAAATTAGTTGATAATTCACTGACTGAAAACTCAAGGAATCAAGAGTGACTAGTAAGAAAGACTTTTGAGAAGCTAAATGCCACAATTTGTATACATGGAAAATAGCTAGTTTATTTTTCTTAATTTAATTTCCTTTCCCTTCTTTTTAATGCAAGCCCAAGGGATCTTATAACAAAGAGAGGAAACTAAATGGAAAAAAGCAGAGTGTTTGTTTCTGTGAAGTTTTATTTTTCTCTTGATTACATGACACAGATGACACTGAAAACTGGCATGGTTTAGTCAGCGTCACTGACTGCAGTTTGTTTTCATGCCTGATTGCTTTTGTATTAATCCCACTTTTTAACTGTGCTCTAACATGTTTTCGAGTCTTGTCTGCAAACACTCAAGTACATCTTTGTTCATGCTCATTGTTGGCCTAGGGAGGCTCTGGTCACTCTTCCTTTCATGTTTCTGTTCTGATGAGACCATGAAGGTTCTACAGCTTAAGGAACCACAGTATTGTGGTGCTGCTCTAATGATGGATGATGCTCCCAACATTGCTGGTGTAGATGCAGACAAGGCTAAAAGCAACAGTTCAGGAGTGAGGCCCTTAAAATACTCTAAAAGGTAACTAGTAAATGTTTGACTGGGACAAATCCTTGGGAGGGATGAAAAACAATGGTCTTTCAGTAAAGTAACCTGGTCTAAGATCTCAGCATGGTCATAGGAAAGATTCTTCCACTATGGCTTAAGAGTCTGGAATTCATAATGATGGGGTCTTATCCAAGTTTTTGAGCTAAATTGCAATAGCGTTGTAACAACTTCAACACAGCTGATGCTCAAACCCAGACAAAATTGATGGCTTTTAGTAAAATTTTCTTCTTGAAGTGAAACTCACATTTTCAACACAAAACTATGTAAGAAAAGCTACATTTATTGGGTCAGTTTCACAAAGTTCCAGGGTTCAGGCCATCTGGGACACATCATTACTTAAGATAAACTGAAGGACAAGCTTATAGAAATCCCAAGAAAGGCAGTTAAACCACCTGTGCTTACTTATTATCAAACACTTCTGCCTCTTCCTCCTATTTAATATTCTTTCTCTGTAGACCTGATTTCTCCCTGTTCGTCTCTCTGCCTTTTTTTTCTTTCATCTGGTACCTAACAAATGTATTATAAATATATGTTGCCACATGTATTTGCAGTCGTAGTTGTGTTTCTGTCACCTTGAATGGTCTATTTCTTCTGTCTGGTCGTGCCATCTTTCTGTCTCTTTAGATTTCCTCATGACACTTAGTAATTTTTCCTCCTTCTAATTATTGGCTAGTTTAATAGTTTTACCACACCATACCATTACATGTTTTGCTATGATAGATACCATATGCTCTTTATTAACAGATTTTACATGCTCTTGTAACATACGAATTTTACGACATTTTATACAAAAGAAAGTTGCCTGTTGCAAAACCATTTCCCACAAATATGTATTTGAAGGAACCACTAAAGCCCCTATTCCTTCAGAAAGTCTCTGAATTACATGAAATCTTTGTTAGGGAGGTTTTGAGGAAAGGTATTAAAAGGGATCTCCCATGATGTAAGTTTCATTCTGCTCCTGCTGCAGGTTACATTATCAGAATATTCTTTATAAATTTAAAAAGGGTTGTCTTGAAACCAGGCCTTCCTTCACCATTCTTCTCCCATCTTCCATTAAACCTGTTTGTAAACGGATCATTTTTAAATACAATTACTAGAGGGCTGGATGTGTATTTGAGATACAGAAATAAACCATACTGTCATACATTTCCAGGACGTCCCCCGTTTCTTTTCAGTCTTGCACTTACTGCTTTGCACAGAACACCATCTTTCCCTAAACAGATCTTGTTAAGAGAAGATAATCCAATGAAGGATATAAAAGTCATGGAATATTTGCTTTATATAAGTTAAAATATGCTGCAAAAATCTGAAGATTGACGCTTTTTTTATTCTATAAGTGTCCGTATCCCATGCATTCCATGCACACTTCTGGGTCTAATCACAATGAAAGCAAAAAGTTTGCGTGAAGTCAAACCTGCCAGTGAACAACAATTGTTGCTCAAATTGTTTCTCCATTTCATTTCTGACTCGCTGTTTTCCTCTTTCCTTGCAGTTTTCCACTTGTCCCACAAAGTCACTCGGGTTGTTCCAGAAAGTGCTCTGCTGATTGTCCTCGGCCTCTTCCTCGGTGGCATTGTATGGGCAGCAGATCACATTGCCTCCTTCTCCCTGACACCAACTGTATTTTTCTTCTATTTGCTGCCCCCCATTGTTTTGGATGCTGGATATTTTATGCCAAATAGATTATTCTTTGGAAATCTTGGCTCCATCCTTTTGTATGCTGTTATCGGGACAGTCTGGAATGCTGCCACAACTGGTTTATCTCTCTATGGTGTCTATCTGACAGGAATAATGGGTAAGTTTGATCAATGAAGGCACAACTATGAATGCTACTGTATACCTGCTGTTAGGAGGGTGATGAGCTACAATTTAGCAACTCTTTCCAGCAGCAAAATTCAGCGTTAATGGGAGCAGTTTGTTACACCTTTATCAAATTTAAGGATGACCTGAAAAATTTTCCCTAAGGAAAGCAAAAAGATACTTGAATCCATGTCTCTCATATTGTCCTGCTCTAAATGTGTGAGAACACTTTCAGGATAAAGCTCAGGATTCTTTCTGCTAATGGACATCTGGACAAAAATACACACTGAAGGGCTTGTTTCTTTCTGCTGTGATAGAAACCTTAAAAGTTACTGTGAAATGGAAGTGCCTTCCTTAAGTCAGCTTTAATATTGTTATATTTAGTGTTATTTAATATTAGGTGTTATTAATGTATTTAATGTTATTAATGTAATTAAGTGTTATTTTATAATGTGTTTTGTAATATTAGGTGGCTACTGAGTGGGTATTATATGTATGACCCATCTACACATCTCTTGTTTGTCTTCTGTGTCTAGAAATCATAACTGAAAATTGAGATTTACAGAAGGAATTAGCAGATGTCTCACTAAAAAAAAAAACAACAAAAACAACAAAAAAACCCCCCAGACATTTTATTTGGAGCAGTCCAAAGGGCCTTGAAAGGGTGGGTGATGCACAATCTCCTAGACCTCAAATCCAAAAAGTGAGGGTTTCCTATTGCTTATGCTTTTTCCAGAGAAGGTGTGGATGCTCCATTCCTGGAAGTGTTCAAGGCCAGGTTGGATGGGGCTCTGAGCGACCTGGTCTAGTGGAAAGTGTCCCAGTTAGTGGAACTGGAGGTTGCCAGTGGTCCCTTCCAGCACAAACCATTCCATGATTCTAAGACACACTCTGTCTTAATTACGCTGCGATATAAGGACACAGGGCTGCCAGATGAGGCACAGAAAAGCAGTACTTAATCTCTTTAGACTTTCATTTGAGACTTATGTAATTGCAGATGTTTGTGATTTAGACAGCTCTGATAGATACATCTTAGATATTTAGCTTACTGTAACTCTTCTTTTAGAAGCAGCAATATTTTCTTTGGAAGATACAAAGGTTACAGCTCAAATGCAAACACCCTTGACTTTTATAGGTAGATAAGAGGTTTCCCGTGCTTCAAGCAATATATTTAATCCACAATATCACATTTACAGGTAAAATAAGGTTTTCAGAAAGAAAGTATATGACCAATATATTGCTACTAAAGACTGGAAAAGGATTTCTTTATTGAAATATCCAAGATGCTCAGAAAAATTAAAAAAATATGACCAAAACTACTTTATTAAAATCCTGTTCTGGGAAATATAATATATGATAATTACTTTAAAAATAGGTTGCTCTAAGTCATTAAAGGATAATGACTGAATTCGTTACAGTATGTGAAATAGAAAAGTTGACTGTTTTCCAAAATAATTTATTTTAGAGGAAAAATTCACCTAAATTCTTCTTCTCCTCCCAATCTGTAAATGACTCTTGATAACTGCAAGAGCTGGCTTTGATGGTCACGTGTTCTGTTTCATCAGTATGCAAATGTTTTAGTGACAGTATATACTAGAACTCTGAACTTGCAGTTACACAGGAGAATCAGCCCCTACGACAGGTCACAGCTAAAGCTCTGCAAGAGAAATATTGGAATGTTAATAAAGGCAAACAATAAACTGACATTCCTGGTGAAATTTAATGTTTTAAAGAGCATTATTGGTATACTATGGGGACCTGTCTTTGCCACAAAGACCTACTAGAGTTCTAATTTCAGCTGTGAAAAAGGCCAGACAAGGCTGTCCCTGATTCAAACTATGTCACTCTCCAGCAAAGCTGAGTAGGATTTTAAAATATCGACATGACACAGACTTACTAATCCACTAAATCTATTGTCTTGACCTCCAAGAGGTCAAGACCTAACCACCACACTTTGTGAAAAACCTTGCTGTTTTCACTTACTTGCTGAAGATAGGACAATGATGAGTTACTCAGTGTCTAGTTTTCTTCTACCTTCTGGTTGAAGGTCTATGGCATATTTTTGTTTCCCTCCCACTTGTTCTACATTTGAAGTGAATAATGCTAAAAGTAATATAATTAAAATGTAGAAATGTAAATCCACTACAAATTAAGATGAGCTAAAACCAAATGACTTCCAGTTTTGCCATTCAATGGGCCTGTAGCAACGTCCATGAGTATGAGCACATAATCATAACTGGATTGCATAGATTTCCTACGTAAATAAACATAAAAACAGCTCTTTGTTTGCATTCAATACCCCTGTAGATATTATAATTTGCAGAAGTAAAATAGAGAAGGTGATAGCGATGAAGAAATCCTTCTTTAGAAGTGAAAGAAAAAGATTAGCATGTTACCTGTTAACCAAGAGTCATATCAGTCTGCTTCCACCGAATAGGAAGAATTATCCTAAATATTCCAGGCTGATTGCAGTGAACTGCTCAGCATCTGCTGGAGAGCTAACACATGCAATATTGTGCTTGTGACTAATGCTTAGAACAGTTTTTCCTGTACAATCTGGGTCATAGCTGCAACATGCTGAGTGTGTCTAAAAGTCTTAAACTGGGCCCAGTTAATTCACCTTTCTCAGGTGTCATTGATGAGCTGGAGGAAGCCATGGTCATGCACCAACTGAAAATAACATCTGTTATTAGTCTAAATGAAAATCTGATTCAGAAACTCCATGCCTCTTGACAATGCTTTGTAGGAATAATAGATGTGTCCTAATCTTCCCATAAATATTTGCTCACTAGTTTTGCAAGTCTTCAAAGAATGTACCAATGATTATAATTGGTAACACATAAAAAAGATAAGCAATCTCAGTGAGCCAATTTATTTTCAAACCTTACATTCCATTATACCCTGATATCTGATAGTTATTGTCATTGGGCTTGTTCCTTCCTTGAGCATGCCTGAGAAGGACATTTGGTGGAACCATTACTTAGATTCAGGTTCAAGGCTGTTCTCAGAGTTTTTGGCAGAGACTTAAGGTCACTGCTTCAATCCCACTCTCACACTAAAACCAATTGGCTCAGTCCTTGTTCACAGCCCAATATGTCTGTGTCAGAACAAGACTATCTTTTTGAAAAAACAAGGCAGCTGTATGTCTGTGCAAGCTATGAGTTTCTCTTTTCAGGGCCGTATCAAGGTCCCTATAAACTGTATAGAAAACATTGCAGCTAATCTGATCGGCAGATAACAGCTAAGGGAATATATGCCACTGCAGCTCCACCAGATTATTGGACGTGGTCACATATAACCGGGTGTTGTCTACTAATCTCTCTGACTGCCCATATAAGTATAGTTTTCTTGAGTAAATAATTCCATGCCATTTTGTATCAAAAATATTCAGAATCTGGTTTCTGTTTCAATTACATTCTAAGCATAAAATATTTTGAATTTGAAAAATTACCTTTCAGAGTTCTTTCTAGAGGAGTGGCCATGTTGTTCTGGAAGTACCTTACAAACAATATTGATCTTGTGGCTACAGCTACTGACTGTCATTGTCTGACTCATGCTTCCAAACCATTTAATTAGATGATTCCTTCTTTTCTGTAGAAATCATGTCTGATAATTTTGATCATGGGCCTCTGCATTGTGTTTCAATGAACAAATGCTCAACTCTTTGCTCTTCCTCATAAAATTTTGGCACCATCACTTCATAATGAACCTTGCTTCCTCCTCCATCTGTTAATAAACACAAAGGGAATTTTACTGCTCAGAAATCATTTCCACAGAAAAAATGACTGGGTTGCGACTCTTGATTTCATGAAGAGGGTAAATTTTACAAGAAATTTAGGAAGCTGAGCAAAGTGGTTTTTGTGGCTCTGCCTTTTCTGCTACTTTTAAAATGACAGTGAATGCTTGTCTCGGTTGGTTTGCATAACTGAACAAAATAACCTTAATAACTGAAAGAAGGTTAACAAAAAAATACCGGGTTACACTGTCACCAGAGTTTTGTAGTTTCAAAACTTTTGAAATCATTGCCAAAATTCCTAAGAGGCTACAACACAAACATGTTGAGGTACATTTTGGTCCTTCATCTATTTTTATGGTCCACTTGCAGACAATTTAACAGCCTCATGAATCCTAATTTGGGAACAAGTGGCTTAACCGCACCTATCAGTGAGTAAGGAGGCCACAATTGGTGCTCGACTGCACTGAGTGCAGTTAAGCAGGATTGTAGCAGTTCCTGGTGACCAAAAGTCAAATTTGACCTGTGACATGGAATATTTTGGAACATTTACTTCAGAAGTGCTGGTATGGTCCTCTTAACATCTTGTGAGTTCTGAGTTATCCTGGGATAATTTAGTCAAGTTAGACAAACCACACCACACACAAATAGAAAGCCAGTTTAGATCTGGAACTGTCTTGCCACAAGAACAGGCCTTACTGGTCCTGCTCCCAGAAACACCTTTGATACACGTGGGCCAATGCTGAAACATGTAGGATACGGGATGACTCAATGCAGAACTTCTTAAGTAGTCACTGTAACATGCTTTCCAGTTGATACCTTGGGATTTCTATTTTCCAGGATTTGGCATTATCTGCAAAATCCCAATCTGGCATTACTATTGATAGTACAGAGATGATTCTGCTTATCATTTGTTTGCTCTGTTTTTAAAGGTAAACTTAACTCTGGGCTACTGGACTTCCTCCTCTTTGGCAGCTTAATTGCTGCTGTGGATCCTGTAGCTGTTCTGGCAGTGTTTGAAGAAGTCCATGTCAATGAAGTTCTATTCATCATTGTTTTTGGAGAATCGCTTCTGAATGATGCTGTAACTGTGGTAAGTAAATTATATATCCCAAAATCACCCAGAATCTAGGGGGTTTCTTCTGAAGTGCATTTTTCCCTTAAAAGAAACACTGTACTATCAGAGTGTATCTACTCATGGCCTATTGTAGTGCAGCTCATGGTGTTTTCTGTCTTGCTTACAAACACTGTTTTGAGAGGATGAGATGTTTGAGCATGAAAGCTATTTGGAGCTGGTAAGTGACATAAAAACACACAGTTCTGGGCTGGACACTTCAAAGGAAGTTTCAGGGGTGCATGTTTTATTTGCCTTTGCTGTTCAAGTATGGCTTTCATGACTTAATGAAATTAGTTCCAGGGATTTTAAGCCTTCCTTTGCTGTTATCTTTTTATGCATATACTCTTTTCTGCATATTTATGTTATGCCCATAATTCATATGCACACCTCAGCCAGTGAGAGAGAAAAAATACTTGCCAAAGTGTTTATACCTGCTCCCTCTCTTTTAGTTTGATCAGATGTTTATCAAGCAGATATAACAAAGAGCCAATTTGGAAAAAATGGTGTGACATTTTAGAAAGTTTCTGGTTTTTGGGGTTTCTTTTGCAAACAAGTGTGAGGGTTTTCTTTACTTAGAAAGACTTTAATAGACTTAGAGGTTTCGCAAATTTCTACTGATATTTTTATTTTGATTGAAACACCTTTTCACACACATTTTTTTTCCCAGAATAAAGTAGTAAATAGTTTTGTATTGCTGTGCTAATGGTGCTGTAGACAGAAAGCTGCTATGTAACCAAGTTGCTATGCAGCTTCAGTTAGCTTTAGTCATGTGCCTTTAGATAATTTCCTATTCCTGCTCCGGCCTATCTCCTAAGGAGGGTAAGATGTTTTCATTAGGCTCAATGACTTAATTTTTGCAACCAAGGAAAAACCAAGGCACTGCAAGGTCACTGGCAGCAGCCTAACTGTTCACGAGTTTAAAAATGACAGTATGGCTTCCAGAGAAACCTAATTGCCCTTGGAAATCAGGATCATTAGTACTTTTGGGGTATTACTAGAAACAAATATTAAAATAAAACTCTGATGAATTCAAGTATCAACATCACTGGCTTTCAGAAGGAAAGGAGTTTTTGTTACTGTGAAATGAACACATTCAGTCTACAAATAAAAGCCAATTTAGTTGTTCACTGAAGAAAATCCAGAAGGAAGAGCAACTATGATCAAGACTTAGAAAGCACAGCCTATGAGGCAGTTTGAAAAAGTGGAGTTACTACCTTAAAAAAGGGAAGACTGGAAGACAGAAAAAAGTGGATGGTATAGCATTCTTTAAACATAAATACATAAAAGACTGCCTTTATAGGAAAAAAGTAACCTGTATACCGTGACTGGTGAATATGATTAGAATTACCAAGCTTAGCTGCAACAAGGAAAGCTGAGAAAGCCATAGTAAAGTTCTCCTCCATCACGGGAGAAACTAAGAACAGATTAAATTGGCATCTGTCAAAAATGATGCTCATATAACCCTCCTTAGGCCCAGATATGGATAATATCAATTCTTAACTTTCAGGTCTATCACTGTTAGTCAATTATTTTAAAAGTTTTAGTACAATTATTATAAGTTATTCTCTTGTATGTTCAACTTACTTTACATATGTTCAATATATTTCAATTCAGCATCTTATTATTAGCATCTTATTATCGTCTTATAAAGTATCTTATTTATCTCATAAATGTGATTAAATGAATCTTTCAAATACCTGAATTTTACAGCGAGAAATGCTTTAGAAAACACCTATATATGTTACAATGCTACTTATACATAGGAACATACTGAAGTGAGAATGTTGCGAAGTTTTTGGGTTTGTTTTGTGGGGTTTTTTGTTTGTTTCTTTCTTTTTGGTTTTGTTTCTTCTTGCTCCACTACATTTCTTTTTGAAAAAAATATAAAATCCACAAAATCTTCTCCCCTCAGACAGAATTTGCCTCAGTCATAAACTTCAGACTTCATAATGTTGAGGCCCCTAAAAAGTTTATTTTAATAGGCTCAATTCAGGAGCAATTATTAAATTAGTCTACTTTTCTTTCCAGGTGCTGTACAATGTGTTTGAATCTTTTGTTGCAATAGGTCCAATGAATGTGACGGGGATCGAATGTCTCAAAGGCATAGGTGCGTAGAAGTGAATTCTGTATCACATAATTGATGTACATATGCAGTATTCTAAACAAAATATTATTATGCTATTTACAACTGCTATTTTTCAGCCCTTTCCATTATTACTCATACTCCCACACTCGTATGGCATAGACAAATGTCTTAAGAAAATAAGTAAGTAAATATTACTGAATATTTGGAAAACTTAATCAGATCTGTTTTCTTTTGAGGAGATGCAAGAGATGTGGAGTTCATTTGTTGAGACCACCAAGCTTGACAGCTGTATATATCTTCTTTGTATTTAATAGCATTTCCTTTGCTTCAGTCTATGCTCTCTCTCCCTGCATTCCAGGAAAATCGAGATTGCATATAGGCATTCTCACTCCTTACCACTGATCACCATCAAGTAATGTTTGCCAGTAACTATCAAGGAATTTTATTTGCCTAAAAATTTAGTCATTATTTCCCATTACATGAAACTACACTATCTTATGAATAAGTGTTTTAATAGTGACTTTGTCATATTCTATAATATGCTTTTGTAAAAACATTTGTTTACAGAACATGGGAAAAAATAGTACAAAGAAATGTAGTGGGTTTTCAATAAAAGAAAAATGATGAGGCCTAACAGAAAGTAAGCTTGTTTTCCTACAGAATGCTACATTCATGTACCAAGTGCTCAAAAGCCTTGAGCCTAGAAATGGATTTTGACATGTCCTCCAAAATTTTCTCTGATTTTCCTGGCATTTGATATTCTCTCTCTGGAAGAAAACTAGTTCAAATCCTTATATTTCTACTGTTTAAGCTGTGTTATGTTTTGTTTTTCAGTGTCATTCTTTGTGGTGAGCCTTGGTGGGACACTGGTTGGCATTTTCTTTGCATTCCTGCTCTCATTGGTCAGTCGTTTCACCAAGCATGTGAGGATCATTGAACCTGGTTTTGTGTTTATCATTTCCTACCTGTCCTACCTCACAGCAGAGATGCTTTCTCTTTCTGCTATTTTGGCGTAAGTTTCTTTTTATTGCTGCTTATGAATGGGATGAGAAGGGACTATGATTTTTAAAAAGATTGAAAGGAAGAACTAAATTATATAGGACAGCTATAGAATATGACACTCATTAAGATTATGCTGGATAATACTGTGTTCACACTGCACTAGATTGTAGTTTTCAAATACTGTCATTCAGCCTTGAAAAGGAATGCAAGTTTTCCAGTATCTGCTGTGCAACATGAGAACTCCTTTGCAAAATACAGACATGACTCTTTCCTTTCTGTTATTAATAATACTTCAAACTTAACAGTTGTCCATTTGTACTGACATCTTTTCCTACAATGTGTAACTAAAGCAATAGTTTTCTAAGGCACCATGAGAATGTCACTATTCTCTGCTCTCTCTGTCTTGGCTGGCTGTTACTGTTTGTCTAAATGTTACCTCTTTTGGCTTGAGTACCTCTGTGGTCTTTCTTCTCTTAGTATCCATTGATTCCTGGCATACCTTTCTTCTCAGTTTTGCCTGTCATGTTTGTCATGTTTGCTTGTCTGAAAATCTTTCTGCAAACAGATCGTTAGTTTAAGATTATGTCTAATGTAAAAAAGATTTAAAAATTTGCATCGAAAGCAACATGGTAATCTGAAGAGAATTAAAGTCTTTTGTGTTCTAATGAAATGCTGTCTTCAGACCTCCCAAGGTCACATCAGCATGAATGTTTGAGATATGCTTTTTACCTAGGATAGACTCCACAAGTTCTCCTGAGTGTGTTTTCTCTTGGGAATTAATGGTGGTTTTCATCACTATGTGACAGACAGATGTAAATAATATTAAATGTTGCAACAGATATTTTCTGAACATTTGCTTCTTTTTCTAGGATAACCTTCTGTGGCATTTGCTGTCAGAAATATGTCAAGGCTAACATATCTGAACAGTCTTCTACAACTGTAAGATATACCATGAAAATGATGGCCAGTGGAGCAGAAACTATTATCTTCATGTTCCTCGGTATTTCAGCTGTGGATCCAGACATCTGGACTTGGAATACAGCTTTTATTCTGTTGACTCTGGTCTTCATCTCAGTATATAGAGTAATTGGTAAGGGGGTGACCTTCCTGTTCTTGCATTGTACTGCTGACATAATCACATCTTCTTTAGCCCTCTCCCGAAAGAAAAATTTGAGTTCTAGGTTTGTTCCTTTAAAACATTCAATTTATTTTAGTTGAATTTATGGTTGGGTTTGGGTTAGAAGAGTAGATCTCCACAGGAAGCTCCATTGATGCCTTAAAAACTGGTAAAAATAAGAGGCAGACACTGCAGTATAGGGAAAAAGGGTATTACCTTGGTTTTAATAGGATCCCAGGTGTACACTCGTCAAAGGTGGAACCACGCCGATGAAGCACACCAGGTACAACGTGTATACAATTTTATGGACTTCACAAATTAGCATATCTATCTAAAATCCCCCAATAAGAAACTTAACAAATGAAGTAATTGTCCCCCTATTCTAATTACCTCCCCCCGAACTAGGCTAAATTATCAGAGTACAAGGGTTATAAGCATGTAGGGCTAAGGTACAGAGAGTGAAAAGTACAGGGAATGGGAAAGGGTATAAAATGTATAAAAAGGGTATAAAAAGAGTATAAAGAGAAAGGATACCATCATATGCTGAAAATATAGCAGGATTTAATTTTTGACCATGTGTGAGGATATGAGTGGCCCAGAAGTTAACATGAATTATTCAGTGGCTTTGTTGACCCAGCAAAAGGTATTGGCAAAATCTCCTAGTAAAATGGACTTTGTTCTTTAACTTGCAGCCTAACAAAAGATGTGACTCCTGTCAGCCATATCTTTCCTTCAGCTCTTTCAATCTGGCACTAAAGACATTGTCTTAAGCTAATGTTATGGTTGACTTCAGGTTTTAGACACACAGTGATACCAGACCATATGTAATTACACTGCAGGTTCTCTGGCTTAAGAAATAATTAGCAGGGACTGATGAAAAACTGAATAAATAAGTCTGTGGCAGGTAGTGATTACCTACTGTCAATTTACTGGGCTTATATAAGTTTGCAAACATTTCAAAATACCAACAATGGTTTGCTCAGCTATGTAGTTCTGCTCTAGTTTTGCTAAAATCACAAAAAAGGTGTAGAATGAAGTATGGGTAGAGAGTAACACATGTAGTGATTTAGTGTGTGTACTTACACCTGGGAATAAGTTAAACTAGCTTATTTGCCTGTTTGTCTCAACTTAAATTCAAATAACAGGTCACACAAAACTAGCTGGCAGTTTTCCTAGATCCGGTGTTCTTATTCTGTCTAGAAGCTCCTGAGCTGAATGAAGTGCCTAGCCCCTTGTCCTCCTTTTCTAAACAGTCTGCAAACATTGTTCATTAAGCTGCCTCTCACTAACTGCTAATGTGCCTGAGGTGCTTAAAAGAGTTTTCCATGTCTTGTCTTTGGCACTTGTGTTCCTGGAATGAGTGGTTAACAATCCTGTAATAGATGTGATCAATAAGTAAATAGTAAATACTCAGCAATAACAGTAAGCACCCACTAAAGTAATTGATCTTAGACACTAACAAATTAGTAAATATCTGATGATATTGGGTCTTACATAATTGCAGCTCGCATACTCTGGAGGAGTCAGATTGGTGGCATTTCCAAGGTCCCCTCCTTCAGAAGTCCTTACACTGACAAGACACTCTTCCCTTGGCACAAGTTCAAAGTTCTCCAAAAAGAGGAGTATCTGTTTTGCACTGGTTAACAGCCCTGGCCTGCTGCAGTGGGACACGCATGCCATGCCACTCGCAGGAGTGGTGAAGCTGTTTTCCCTCTGTATGGAGGGAGTTCTGGGATACACTGAGACAGCCAGAGCTTTTTCTCCTGCAGCAGGCAGCATCTCACTTGTAGGTCTGAAGACAGTGCTAGCATAACTAGGCAACCCTTCAGTGAACAATGACTTAAATGTCATTTGCAGTGATTTGCAAATCCACACTTAGTCCCTAAATCAGTGCTATTTTAACCCGTTTCTGTTAACTGACTATTCATATCACCAGTGACAGTGCTAGAATATCTGTTTTTTCTTGACAAATTTCCAAGCTCAGCATGTGGCAGAACTTTCCCTGGAATGCCTGTGCGGCACTCTCAGAAGGGCTGCTGGCTCACAGAAGCAGCTTCACCTAATAGCTATGGCTTGATGTAAAGGAGAAGGCACCAAGTGGGCAGGACAGTGATCCAGAGGGGGAAGTAGATGGTGTAGATTGTTATAAAGGTGGTCTGGTGGCACCATTTCTGTTACACACGGTTGGGATACTGACGTTCCATAAAGGTATTTCTAGACATGCTGACATTTGTTTATTACAGGTGTCATTTTACAGACGTGGATTCTTAACCGCTACAGAACCGTCCAGTTGGAGATAATAGATCAGGTGGTGATGTCCTATGGTGGACTACGTGGAGCAGTTGCTTTTGCTCTTGTTGCACTTTTGGATAAGGAAAAAGTGAGAGACAGAAACCTGTTTGTCAGCACAACTATCATTGTTGTGTTTTTTACTGTCATTTTCCAGGTAATTTGACTTCTTAAGCATGCTTCTTGCAAGGAGAAGGAGTCCCCCAAAAGTACTGAATGCTTAAAGCAGTTCTCAGATGAAGGTTGCATATTGTTTCACTGAACTGAAAGCATAATTGAATTTGTAATTTTAGTAACAGAGATCCTATTTTATGTTTTCATATGGGACCACATGGGGCAAAACACAATTTCCTTTGTGCTAAAAATTGTTCGGTCTTAGCTGCTTGGTATTAATAGTGTCAAGTTAATATCTGATTAAACATCCTTCACCTCATGTGAATAACTATAGGGAACAGTGCTTTTAGTGGTGAGATACAGTCATTAAGCTGATCTACCTGAGCCTCAGTCCTTGTTTTAAAATACAACAGTAAGCAGGGGGAGTAGAATGTATTTAACATCCAAACAAAATACCACTTTCCAGATGAAAAACCAGTAATTTAAATGGAAATATGTCAGTAGATACCAGCCTGCAATTTTTTCTGAAGTGTATTACAGAAAGTTTAATTTTGTTCACAAACTCCTGGTATGTGGAGAAAATACCATATTCAATGGTATAGGAAGCACTTCTTCTCTTACACTACCATATTTTTCCCATAGACGATATATTTTTCCACTGTTGTCTTGTAACAGAAGCTGAGGGTATCACATTATTTTGTCTTCCAGAAGGAATAGAAATCAACTGAGAAAGTATAAGAACCACCAAATGACACACAAATGTGCTTTACTTCTGTTTAACGACACCAGCTGGAGGAAAGTCTAAGAAAACTCACAAGTATTTATTGTCATGTTTCAACCCTAGGGACTGACTATCAAACCTTTGGTACAGTGGCTGAAAGTGAAGAAAACTGAACACAGAGAACCAAAACTGAATGAGAAACTTCATGGCAGAGTAAGATATTTTAAAAAACCCCTATGCTATCTTTTGGATTTTTACAGAGCACCTTAAGAGAAAACAAAATTATTAGTGAAAATGTCTTTTTTTTGGAGGGAGTGGGCTATCAAATTTCACAAGCAAAATCCTTCAAACATTTTAAAAGTTCTTTTTAAGTTGCTGTTTATCTTTGGTTTGAGCCCTGTGAGGGGATATTCATATGAAAGTTCTGGTCTTCCACTTGAGAATTCAATTAGGCTGGGAGTACTGCCTCATTCCAGCACAGATGGTCCATGCTTCTTTCTCTTCATCTAAAAGAGGATAATTATTGATGATTGCTAGGGCAAAGCATGTGCAGGTAAGTTTATTTTTCCTTCTTAAAAACTGTTAATTTTTGGAAAAAGTATGAAAGCAGGCTTTGTAGCTTGCATATTACATAGAAAGATAGTCTGCTCCCCAGTACAGAATAATTATATACTGAAATTCCAGATTAATTAAAACAGTTTTAATTCAGTGTGAATGCTGTGTGTCCCTGAATTTCTTTACTCTTTTAGAATATTTTGAAACACAATCTTTTCCAATTCACTTTCACACCACATTATAAAGTGTTCATTCAGTAAAAGAAAACATATATTTTCAATATAAATATAGGTTAAAGGATGGAAGATTATAAGACATCACAGAATCATCAAGGTTGGAAGAGACCTTCAAGAGCACCTAGTCCAACTATCAACCCATCACCACCACAACCACCCCTAAACCCTATCCCCAAGTGCCACATCCAGACAAGTCTTAAACACTTCCAGAGACAGTGACTCTGCCAGATCCCTAGGCAACTTATTCCAGTGCCTACCATTCTTTCAGTGAAAACTTTTTTTCTGATATCTGTTCTGAACTTCTGTGGCACATCTTAAGGCCATTTCTTCTTGTCTTTTCACCTGACACATGGCAGAAGAGGCTGACATCCACCTGGCTACAGCCTCCTTTCAGGTAGTTGTAGAGAGGGATAAGACCTCCCCCTCTACAACCTCAGGTAGTTGTAGAGAGGGATAAGAAAAGAGTCTTCTTTTCTCCAGACTAAACAACCCCAGCTGCTCCTCATAGGATTTGTGCTTCAGACCCTTTCCCAGTTTCATTGCCTTTCTCTGGACACGCTTCAGGACCTCAATGTTGTTTCTGAAATCAGGGGCACAGAACTGAACACAGGACTTGAGATACAGCCCCACCAGTGCCAAACATCAGCCATGTTGTTCCAAACCTAGCATCTGTATATTCTGCAGTAATCATTCCAATGTACAGAGCGAAATGTTAATAACTATACACAGAAAAAGATCAAATTGTACCTGTAGCTGCCTTGGTTTGTATCAAGAGTTATAAACATCCAGACTTCTAGCAGCCATCTAATACACTCAGAATGAAATTTGGCCCTAGATATTTAAAGAATGGTGCCTGCTTCTCTGAGGGGAGTATGAAGTCCTGAAACATCTAAAATGAAACACTAGGGAAATTGTTCAACTGAGATAATCACAGTTATATTGGCAGATGTACTTCACAGGGCAGAAATGGAGATGGTAATATGAGTCCATAAAAAGTTTTAAAATTAAGTGTTAAAATGGGGGTTTAAGTACCTTCTTGTTGAGACCCTTGTCATTCGACAGTACCTAGTGACTTTATAAAGAACTGGTTAGAAAGTTGAGGACCTCTGAAGAAAAGCTTATAGTAGTACTTCTGTAAATGGGAAAAAAAATTTTAACAGCCATCACATTATTCTGCATAGTTACCTGGTCTAACTTGAAATAAATTATTTTCTAATTATGCTTTTTATTTCTGTAAAGATATTAATTCCACTTTCACTTCCCTAGGCCTTCGATCACATTCTTTCTGCTATAGAAGACATTTCTGGACAAATAGGGCATCATTATCTGAGAGACAAGTAAGTAGTAACTAACTTGGAATCTTGAAAGACTGTTAGGGAATATTATCTGTACATTATGACCTTTAAAGCCTGTGAGTTAGGGAAAACAAGGATGTTAAATGTATTTTAAGAAGTTACATACTGAAAATACTGGAAATACAGCAAATGTGAAAAGAGTGTATTTTTGTCCCCTTACAACTGGAATCTTTCCTTTCTCTTCCACAGTGCAGAATATGCCTTTGCAGGCACCCTAGTCCACATACAGGGGTTTCTCTCTCAAGAGTAGAGGACTGGTTATTTGCACAAGTTTTCACCTAGGATGTTAATGTTGGTTCTTCTTTGTAATACTACATTTCATGAATATTATTTATGTGTGGAGGTACTAAAAAACCACAGCTACAATTATGCTAGCTGTTTATTCTATTTCTATAAAGGATGTGTTCAACACCTCTGAAAGTGATGGCAGAGGATGTTTTGAAGTTACTCTGACATTTTCAGCCCATTAGTCTGAAACTAATAATGAACCATCCCTCTGTTTATTGTTGATTCATCTTGAGAGAAGCAGAATTACTCAGCTGAAAGATACACCATTTCCTTTAAAGGACATGTGAAGAGTTATCCCTGTGATGGGCACATTTCCATACCTAGATGAATAAATGTGGAAAAAAGGACATTAAAACTGAACAACCTTAATAGTATTATTTCAAGTTAGGCCATTCTCTCCGTGGAGTTTGGTCATTTCACAGGTGCAGACAATGACAATTTTGACCTGCTAACCTCTTGCAGACTCAACGTGCCAATTCCAATCCAAAAGCCATGTGGTTGTGTCAGCTTTCTGCAGAGCACTCCCCTAACCCTTTCTGACAAGATGAGTCTATTAGCTTAGGTTTAGCATTATACTCATGCAATACAATACAACTCCTAGGCCAGAGCTAGCTTGTACTGGAACCCAAGCAGAATTGCTCACCTGCATCCAGTTATAGGGATAATCTCTTTCCTTTTCTTATGCTCTTCATTCATTTATGCAGTGAAGAATTTTCCTGAGACACTCCAGACAGAACATCTTCTTTCTTTTGGTCTAAGTTTGTAGTTTACTTTTGGGGAATAAATTTCAGTAGGCTATATACAATACAGGCAAATACATCTCCAGTTTTCATATATTGCCTCAAAGGTGGAGCTATATTTTTAAAATGGCAGATTAGTTTGACTTCTTGCATGTCAGAAAGTAATCCCCTTAAGTAAGAAAAGAAGGACTAGCTTAAGGTAAATTCACAGTTGAGTGTGTGGTTTGATGACTGATGTATTTTGAACGAGACCATCTTACGCCTGCTTTTTGGACTTTATGTACATGAAAGTGCTGCTTCCATAAAGAAATGGCAGCCCCTAGCATCCTCACTGATGAGTTCAGATGTGGCAGCCTGAATTAGAACCTGCTTGTCTGATGTCCTGGCCAGAGAAGAGGAATATTTATCAATTTTGTGAATAATATTTCACATAAAAAGCTTTAAGCAATCTGAATCAGCAGTTGTAAACCCAAAATGGCCGTTGGGCAAGATGGATAGAGCCACTCCGAGCAAGTCTCCAAAGCTGCCTCATGCCCTTTAGACAAAGTGTTGAGGAACTGAGAAGAAATACAACAGCCTTTGTCTTTTGTACCCTAAACATGATAGGGCAGATACCCTACTATCAGACAATCTTGGAGGTGTAAATCATTGAAAATACACATGGCTACTATCCCCCAGAGCAGAGTACATCAATGGCATGAATAAGGCCCTCTGGTAGAGCTTTTGGAAGGGCACCGTTGCTCTGAACTGATTTTCTGGTCTGGCTATCCTACAATACAGCTGGGGAAAAGCATATTACTTTCCAAAGGAGGGGAGAAAATTAAACATCATCAGAAGTGGAAAAATAAGGTAGCATGATCTCCCAAAATATAAAATGGGTTACTGACTCTGAAATGGGATACTGTAATCATAGCACTCTTGTTGTAGTAGTGTTCAGTAACTGAACTGATTAAATGCTTTGTGACAGCTGCATAAGTCTGTACCAGTCTTTTCCTTAACTGTCTTTACATGCTAATTGAAAACTTCAAAACACAAATTCCTCGCATTCCTCTGTTCACCATTTTTTTCAATGTGTGTAACTCAAAAAATATCATTTATGCTAAATTAAAAATGCTTTGAAACTAAAATTGCTTGTTGCCATTAACACAGTTTGTTTAAATTATCAGGTGGTCCAATTTTGATAGGAAATTCCTCAGAAAAATACTGATGAGAAGGTCTGCTCAAAAATCAAGAGACCAAATCCTTAATGTTTTCCATGAGCTCAACTTGAAGGATGCAATTAGCTATGTGGCTGAGGTACTTATGAACACTTGTTGACATATTATAGCATAATTTGGAATTTGATTTTTAAAAATTTATAATATAAACTAAAATTGATATGTTGTAGGAGATGCTTAAAGGAAAACTATTTTCATCTCTGCTCTGCCTTTTTTTTTAATGTGTTTTGAGTGTTGATGTTGCCTTTTTGTGAATCTGCAGTTCTCAGTATTGTGGCTGATCACCAAATATTTGTATATTGTACTTACGTCAATGTAAATGTCTCCTGGATTTTATTGAATATCTTTGCTTCTATATTCGTTACATGAGAAAAATACTCTGATTCTGGAGGGATGCTGTCTTTCTAAATGTGTCTAAGGGTCTGGCTCCTGCAGGATAGTGTTTCTATGTGATGACAAATCTGATTTGAAGAAGCTCACTTCCAAATGATGTGGATATGTGGCCAAAATAGTGGACTGCTAATCTCAATATGCCAGGTCATTGTAACACCACCAAAAAAAAAAAAAAAAAGGAAGGGTAACTTTAATTCAGTGGAATCAAAAGCACTACAATTCAATAATTAGGGTAAAGTATACTACAAATATCAAATGCAATCACAGAATTGTGAAGTTAGGGAAACTGAAGACTTGCAACAGGAGAAATTTTTAAACGAGAATGGAAGAAAGTTTCTGACCTTCTGCAGGAGTACCGTTCCCAGAATGGATCAATGTTGTCAGAGTGTGTAAGAATGCTTAATGTTCTTCAGGATGAAACAAGTCACCATAGTTCAAACAGCCACGAATGGGCAGCACTACCCATAGTGTCCAATTGAACTAATTTTCAGTTAGGTGATCTATCAGTTAATTTCTTTAATTTATATAGAAACTATTACTATGACTGATACTACTACTACTACTCCTGCTAAGCTCTTTTTTTTTTTTTAAAGAGCTACAGCCAGCAGTTTTCTTCCAATGAAATATATGATTCTGAAGACTGAATTCAGAAAAAAAGATGAAATTCAGAAATTATGTTAGTATGAAAAATGGAGAATGGTTCACAAGACAAGCAAATTCTTCCTTTTGAGATTTTGTAAATTATCCATTTTGTTTTCAGACCATCTGAACTCAAGAACTAATTTTCTTTTTTGTGATGCTTTCTGGGTCACACCTCAGAGGAAGAAAGTTGGATAATGACTTTGATGTGGATGACCATGAAACTTGCGTTCGGATTCATCGCTGAATCTGTTCAGTAGATACATTAGAGTGTTTCTTCTCTTTAAGAAACAGATGCAAAGGACTTTATAGATCACTAACACATGCAGAATTTTTCCCTAAGGATGTCTTTGATCCCATAAAGACAGATTATAATGTTTTTAGGAGAGGAAACACAAGGAAACTGTCTTTTGTTACCTTAGTCCAAATGCTATTTGTGTATACTGTTTCTTGTAGATAATTTTTATTGGGCAAATGTCTAAGGATTTGATAATAATAGACAAGGAATTTGAAAGTTCTCTAAGTTCTACAGAACTTTTGCAACATATTTTCTTCCAGCAGAAATTAATTATGAGTTGTGAATCCTAAATTCATTTCACCTTTCTCACTTTAATATTTGCTTCACTGATACACTGCTTTAACAACTTTTTTTTCTCTTCTCAAATATATCTTTGAATTAAATATCTATGAATTACAAGCTGACATTGAAATTGAAGCCATTTCTTCCAGGACAAGTAAAGACCTGCCTACCCCAGTTACTCATTCTCTTCTCCCTTGCAAGAAAGAAGTTTAAAAATTATATCTTTTTCTTTGTTCAGCCCTGTTGTTATGCTGCATCTGTATAATAAACAAGAGCTTGAGAGAGTTCAGTCTCAACCTAAGTAAATTCCATACAGTTGAGGGGGGAGAACCTAAGCCAAGAAAAATGAAAATAATCCAGAGCAACTGAACAAAAGTGACTTAAAATACTCATGGTTCATAACTTGTTTTGGCTAAAATTCCTTCACCCATGATATAGTATGATGTATGCATGAAATATTAAACTTGATTTGAAAAGAAAGTCAGATTTGCTTAAGAAAATGGGTGGGATGATGCTGTCCCAGAATTCAATTTAATTAATCTCAAGTCTTCTGCCTGCAGAAGCTAGAGTGTATTTCCTAATGGTATTGGTAGCCCACATACTGTGGCATATATGTGGGATACCACAGCAAAAGAAAGCATTTATTTGGTTTGCTCCATGAATGTGAAAATGTAAAGGGTACACAGTGAGTGCAGGTAAAGTTGGAGAATTGTAGATAAAACCTCTGTTCAGCAAAAGAGATTATTTTTCTTGATTATTACTGTTTAAAATTTAGAGACCTGCTATGTGATTTCTCTCTGCTGTGATTCAAAGCTATAGATTGGTTCAGCCTGTGTAACCACAATGTCACTCAACAGATCCTTTTTAGCTAAGCAAGAGATTACTTGTAAGGAAAACCCTGAAGACATAAATCTGAGGTTTTGCAGCAGTTCACTTCTGTGACACTAGTTTTTAGAACTAAAAAAAAAAAATCTCATCTCTTCAACATCTCATCTTGTCATGCCATAACCTCTTTCTAATAGTCTTGTATACTTCTATCACCACTTAGAATTTGCTGCTTTCAGACTGGTAGACAACAGAAAACTTAGTGTTGTGTCTTTGAAAATGCTACCATGAGTGTAGTGATGTGTTGGTACATGAAAATCTGTATATATATCCCTATGCACTTGGCTTGCAACATTGCACAAAGTAAAACTGCAAATCTATTCAGGCACAAGAAATCATGCACCTCTCAAAACCAATTTATGAGTGGAATAGATTTTCTCATTGCTTGCTTTGTTGCGATAATGTCACTCAATGTAAAGAAATGATAAAACCATAAAAGGTTGGTTTGTATTTGTTACCTAGATACAACTTGTCCCATGCTTCATGTGCCATTTCCATAAATAGAGTCTCACAAATTATCTATGTTCTGATACACATTTTGTCCCAGGTGTTTACAGCTGTAATATGTCTTGTTTCTTTCCATGACCAGGGAGAACGTAGAGGTTCACTGGCATTTATACGTTCTCCAAGTACAGACAACATGGTAAATGTGGATTTCAGCACTCCACTCCCAAGTACTGTGGAAGGTTCTGTCTCTTATTTACTGTAAGTAATGGGAACTCATGGGGTGGTATATGAGAGGCAATTGAAACAGTGCTTAAAAAACTGAAAAATGCAAATTACAGGGACTTAATTCACTACTTTTTTAATTTTAATTAATATTTTCTCCTACAGAAAATGGGTATAAATGGATTTATATTGTTGCATTTTACACTCAAACAATTTTTTCCAGTAAAGGCTGGTAAGATGAACCAGACATCCACATTAGAGTTGTTCCATTTGCCTTTGGTTCACCAACTGTTATATACAGGGCTAGATGCTATTTCTGTGTCTGCTCCAGAAAAAGCCAGGAGAGAGGTGAGCAAAAAAATTGCCCCTTCTTTAACTTTTTCATGAATCTGTCACTGAACAGATCATGTGTTATGTAAACTCTGAAATTAATTAATGCTACATTCTCCTGACAGGCAAAAACTTAATAATTTTTTCATATTTCCCATTAGGCATTTGTTCACTCATTTGCATTTAGCCATTCTTACTCTTTTTTTTTTTTTTTTCCAAGCTTCATCTTCTTTTCTCCCTCTCATTCCCCATCTTCCTGTTTTTTCCTCCTCTTCAACAACCACTGATTTTAAAAACCACTGTTGGTGTTTCTCTTGTTTCTCTTCAGGAGAGAAAAAGCTGGACCGGTTTGCCTTGACATGCAAGCTTTAGAGCAGAGGAGGAAAAGTATCCGGGACACAGAAGATACCCTTGCTCACCACACCCTACAACAGTACCTATATAAACCCAGGCAGGAGGTGAGAGCAAAAGGCTGGCATTGGACACTTTTCCAGTATAAAACTAGGAGACAATAGGAACCAAAACTTGCGAGTGAAACTCAGATGGAGGGAACCCACTGCAAAATCCACACCCTTGAGGAAGATAAGCTCTTCGTTTGTGTGATTTCTCTTTTAAGAACAATGCCTTTTCAAAAGAACTAGTGCCTTTGAAATCACTGGGACCAGTGGAATGCAGAACTGTGTCCAGCAAAGGTTGTGACCAAGATTAAATTAAGTGTACCAGCTGAAGTAATTCAGACAATTATAGGGAGAGGCTTACTTTGAATGACAGTCCACCTTTATACACTTAAAATTCCTGGACCTGTTTCATGAAGAAGAAAGAAAAATAGGAGTTTCATTAATGCATTCAGATTAGTCTTTAGTTAATTCTTTTTTATGGAGCTGTTTGCATTTTCATGACACTGATTGAATGCATTGATCCAGGGCTTTCATCTGTGTTTCTAAATAAATGAATATTGTCTTCCCTTCCTGGCCACAGCACAAACACCTGTACAGTCGACATGAGATCATGCACAGTGAAGATGACAAACAAGACAAGGAGATTTTCCATAGGACAATGAGGAAGCGCTTAGAATCTTTCAAGAGTACCAAACTAGGAATAAACCATCCCAAGAAGCTCAATAAAATCCACAAACGAGACCGGGGCCAAAAAAGGGTAAAATACTTTCACAAGGACCCAGATGTAGCCACCTATTATACCAAATAATGGGTGGGAAGGGCAGGGAGGACTCTGAAGGGTCCTGTGTCCTGCATTTATCGATGTTCTGTAGAACTTCATGAACTTAGAGGAACTAAGCAAGAGATTAAACTAGGAGATAACTCCAGGGGCTTCTTCTCACATTCTTCACTTCTCTATGCTTTGGGACTCTTCTTCTGTCTGAGAGATTTCTGATCACTTGAAAAATAATAGGCTCTGAACCATGCTACAACGCTGTGGGAGATTTTGCAGGATAGGGTAAAGGTAGTAGGGTAGCACTATAGCATGGAGCATTCAACCAAATTTGTATGAAACTGAGAGGGACCATGCAGCATAAAAAGAACAAAAGTTTCTTTTTTTACACTGTACACACTACAAGTGTAGGTGGGAAACTAGTGGCATCCATATTGAATCTCAAGCAAAGATTGCAATAGATTTCAGGGTTAATCTGCTGGACTTGTCATTTCAAAGGGTGTCACTGCCATTGCTATCTGATGACATTAGCATTTTTGGTCACTTTTTACTTTCTTTTCAGAGAAACAGCAGTGTTATACCAAATGGAAACATTCCTTCAGAAAATCCAGTGCAAGATTTTACTTTGAAGGAAAAAGGTAAAAAGACCATTTTCATTAACTGAATTTTATCAGCTATATTGCTAGTAAAGCATCACTAAAAGATTTTGTGATATGCAACAGCAAATCTGGTATTAAAAAGGTCATAGTTCAGAACTCAGAGTGGTGATCTGCTCCATGCTTAAATGCAGTGTTTCTATGATTTAGGAGTTGTTCTTTAGGAAGCTGTATTGAAAAACAAAATTTTGATTGGCTTTTTGCTCACAATTCTAAAATATCACATTTAATTTTTTCAAACAAAATAATGCAGTGGCTACAATAGAAATGAACTTTCAGCTTCTGTTTGGATAAGGTACGCAGAGCTGCTAACTTTTTTTCATCACAGCAGGAAACGTCTGCAGGACACCAGCCATATAAAATTCAGTAGTTGAGATGACATTCTTATCTGAGTTAAAGTCAATTGTTTTAGAAGGGTCTGAATCAGAGTTTAGGCTAAGCAAGCATAACTCAAGGAGGGCATAGCTTTGGAAAGAACACATAGTCAGAGGTCAGTTCCAGCACTGATTCGCCCTTCATGAGCAGATCCATCACATGGCTCAGCCATGAAAGTGTAATGAGAAGCTGACCAGCCTGGGGACTAACTGTACCAAAAGTTGGTTTTGCATATAAAGCCCCAAATTCTTTCCTGTCTTAGCCATTTTTCAGCATTGATGTCAGGCAAGATGTGGTGGATGTTAAAAGGTTTGTTATATAATTATAAAATAATATGTGTCACTTCAAAACTGAAATGGTGTTAAAAGCCACTGAACTAACGCTTATTTGTGACCTTCCTTCTGCTTATGACTGCAACTCCTTGATCTCAAAGACAACTCAAGTAAAATAGAGAAGGATTTATCTTTTCTCAGTAGCTCCAAGCAAAGATATTTTTCCTTATGTATCTTCTTTGAATCATTTACTGAGTGTTATTTTTGTTTGACTGAGAGGGGCAGTACCGGCTGGCTCCCCAAGTGTAATATTCTAGAACTACTTTGCATGGGAAGTACTTTCTGAATACATATTGGTAGGTCATTCAATATTGTCTTATTAAAGAACTCTGCATATAGATGTTATCATCTACTCAAAACCGAAAAAGTTTAATTGGAAGACAGTCTTAGCAAGTTGTTTAGCAACTATTGCAAAACTTATTCTACTGCAGTAAAAGCAGCAATGACCTCATTAGGTTTGAAATTCATCATGATACTAATGCTGACCTGTGCTGAGTGATGAAAATCCTTGTAAGATGTATCTTTGATAACATCAAACCAGCATGAAATAACATTTTCTATCAAAACTGATACAAATGTCTAATCAAAATGGACTTTTTTTTCTTTTCTTTTTTTTTCCTCTCAGATTTGGAGTTTTCTGAATCAGAAGAAAATAATGATTATGAGCCTTTGCATCTAGGCAAAGGAGTTGATTTCCTGGCTAATGTGACGAAACAAAATTTCACAGATACTCCTGCTGGTAAAAATATTTATTACCTACAAAGGGTTTTTTCAAATGTAACAAAATGCGCTAGAAATGCTGATGAGTTAGGCTGGGTTTTTTGTTTGTTTGTTTGAGTGATTTTATGTGTTCTATTTGAGAATACATTTGTTTAATATTAATGTTGACATAAAGAGTTTTGGATATCTGGAGGTATGCAGAGCATCATATTTGAAACTGATAGAAGTTGTGAACATTACCTAAATCAGTATTAAAACCACTTATTATTTCTAGCATCAGAAAATGTTCTTTTAGAATTGTCTTACCTCACAAGACCAGTCAATACCAGTCCTTTGGAACTGTTTTTCACTTGCGTTGGAAGTAATTTGTTGTGATTAATTTCGTTCTTCTTATTTCAGGCAAGAATTCTCCTTTTATACTCACAACCCCATTAGATCCTTACAGGCTTAGAGAAGGCACTGAAAAGAGCAGATTTGTGGCATTTCTGGAATGCTCATTGCCCTTGATTTCCAGCCCTGAAAAGCTCCAAAATATCAGACTGGAAGCTTATATAACATAAATCATATGCTATGACTTACAGAGTCATAAAATTTAGTATTTCTATGTTTGTGTTTTTAGTACTTCTGTGTTTGATTTTTTCAGCACACCACCGTACACTTCATATGTTACTTGGTGCCTACGGTGAAGAAAAACACTTGTGTCTGTACTCTTTTGGCAGACACCCTTAAATGCAGTTTATGCATGACAGTGTTTCATGACAAATTCTGTGTCTGAGTATGCATAAAGGCACCCAGGAATAAGTGGATGGCAAGATGCAAAATGTTTCTGTAAATGCACTACAAACTTGATAACTGTATGAACAGACTCCTGTATCTTACTTTTGACTGTTTTGTGGCCTGCTACCTCACACTCATTCATTTATGGAGTGGTGAAGTTTATTTTTGCATTTTCTTTCCATCTCTTATTTCTTTTTTATGGATTTGATTTGAATTTTCTGCAGTTATTTTATGTTGCGCTGTTTTTTTGGTTCACACTTGTAGACTGATTATTTCTTTTATTGATTTTTTGTCTCCAGATACCCCTAACATATTTGTGTATTTGATGTGACATCCGACTTTTCTCTTTAATTGAAATCCAATACATGTCCAGCAATAACCAAGGCGTATGTGTGTATAATAGTCTGTGCATTGACTTGGTCACAACCACACCAGCACATGTCAGTCCATTTTTTTCCACCAATAGCCCTTCTCCTTTTATAAAGCATCTTGCTGTATTATCACGAAATTCTTTTGATTACTTTTATTTGTCACTTGTGAATTTTTTTTAGGAATTGATAACCCAGTATTTTCAGCTGATGATGACCAAAGCATCTACACAAAGTTCTCCCCATGGCTATCTGGTGAAGACACTGTGGTACCATCACAAAGGGCCCGAGTGCAGCTCCCATATTCTCCAAACTTCAGACGGCTCACTCCAATCCGGCTCAGCAATAAATCAACAGATTCCTTCCTGCTAGCGGATGGCCCAGAGGACCGACCCAGATCTTTTCTCCCAGAATCAACACATATGTAACATTTTAAAAGATATTATCACCTTTATTTTCTAACCAGACTTCTTATCAATCCTGAGAAGTGAACTTATTTTTCTGTTTTTGCTTCTTTCAGAAAATCTCTTTCCTTCCTGATTTCTTTGTACAACTAAACATCTTTTATTTCCCTCCAACTTAATTAACAAAACATCTTTCTATTTTCCTTCTGCAGATGAGCTGTTCAACTATTTGGGGTCCAAAGCCTTGCTATTTTTACAGCAGATTAGGGTCCTTCTCTTTGTTTTCACTTGAATATTTTAAATGCCAAGAAAATAGTATTCCAAGCACCAGAATATTGGGCATATGTTTTCAAGAGGCTTCAGGTTTCCCGGTTAGTCAGTTCTAGATGATAAAACTGGTACCTCAATTCTCTAAAAGGAATAAAAATTTTGACTATTGCTAAGAAGCCTTGAGTTAGTTGTGCACATTTGTCCAGATTATTTATCCAGTGTTCAGGAAGCAAAAATGCCCCATTGCTACAATAAAACTACTCAGTGACACTACTGATATACCATTAAATTACATAATTTATTATTTAAATTACATATTTATAATTTAAATTACATGAGAAAGGGGTTTAAAATGAATCACATTTACTAAAACGCACCAGAGTCTCCTTGTGGGGATAATTACACAACAGTATTGTGGAGAAGCAGCATCCCAGCTTTATCCCTAAAGTGTGAATTTATCTTAATCCATACCTTATTTTGAAACTAGGAAAAGGCTTAGCTTTCTGATGCAGTAAATAACTTGTTGCTTCTAATGTGTTAGAGGCTTAAAATGAAATTTACTCTGGGTTTAAATGAATATCCCAGTTGCCCTTTAACTTCTGCTGTGTGGAAATTTTTCACACCATAAAAAGAAGCCTTCACTTCTATAATCAAATCAGGCAGTGCTTCAGATGAGGTGGGTCAGGTCCATAGTTCGGCTATTGTAATTGAATAGAACACAGGGCACTGCAGGAATTGTGCAATGAAATGCAAAAGTAAGTGTCATCGTGAATTCACTTTTGTGGAATCCATAGTCACAAATATAAGCCTTAGCGTCCTCTGTGCATCAACAAAATGTAAGTTGACAGTATTCTGTAGCTGGTTGATGAAACTTTTTTCAGACAAACACCTCAGGACAAGAGTGAATGCTGCTAATTTTGACTTCAGAATTTCACAACCTTTTGAAAACAAATAGAAAAGGAAGTTCCATTTTTCTTCTGTTACGGCTTCTGTCCGTTCAGAAGATGTGCTAGTTCAAGGGTAATTAGAAGAAGCATGTCACTTTCTTTACTGGGGTGGCCTTACGTCCGTGTTTGGTTTCAGTACTCAGTTCCTTAATTATGCATCTTTGTTTATTTTTTAAATGATGTTTTAAAATAAACACTGGATTAATTAAAGAACTGTGAATTACAGTACAATATCTTGATTAAAAGCATGAACAGTAAGCAGCATTCCAAAAGGAAAATTTCACCTTGACACTTATCCACATTGAAATCCTCTTCACTTTTTTTTCCCCACTGAGAACATTGTCACAGAATATTGACACATGACCTGCGGAACATTTTCTTGCTAATCTTTGTTCTTTTCTTCCATTTAATTGCCTTATTTATAATTCACTTTCTTATTAGGAAGTGGTATGTGTAAGTTCTTCAGTGGGTATCTTTGATACGTCAAAATAACTGGATTTTTGACTCCTGTGTTTCTTTGTAAGTGTTTTGCAAAGTTAGATTTCCCAAGCTAATAAGCATAGACCTTGATTATTTTCTGAAACACTCCTCTGAATGATCTCCTTAACAGAATTCTCCTAATATGAGAATGATACTAAAATTTCAATTAAGAGGTTTTAAAAACCAATGGAAACTGGAAGCCAAGAGCGGAAATGTTAAGTTTCCCTACATATCTAATATATACAGAAACCTGATCACAGGTTCTGATCAATAAGAGATTAACTCCCTGGAAATACCCTCTGCTACTTGATTGGAAGAGTACAATTTGTTTTAAAATTTCTGAAATACTTCCTTGCTGAGCATCAGGACTGTTTCAAGATAAAGATACACCTTAGTGACCAGATGATGGCTCCATCTCCTAACTATCTAAAAAAGGCAGCTGTTCATCCCAAATACTGAGCTAAGTTTTGCCAGACACTCAGCAAGGATAAGAAGTTTAATTAACTCACTTGAGGTTGTCCAAGATAGAACTGGGTACAGAGTAGCATTTTCCATTAAAAAAAAATCTTAAACCACTCACTTTCATAAGACTTTCATAAAAATAGCCAAAAGCAAAGCCCAGTAGCCAGCACACTAATAGATAAAAAGTGTGTACAAATAGAAAACAAATGTTTCTATTTAATTGTGTTCTCTAGGTGATATGGACCACGATGTTGAAATGACAGAATACTCCTCTTCAGATGATCAACTAAACCAAAATGGAAGTGTTTCAGTGAACCCCCTCCACTTCTTCCCCTCTTGTCTTCAAATGCCTTGGACACAAAACTATTCTTCACTAGAAAACAGAGGGAATATATCTCTTTCTGCTGTCTCTGAGTATATAGCTTCATGTGACCCAAATGTACCTGATCTCTTCTGGGAATCGGGTACAGATATGAATAACAAAGAGACAGTAAACTCAGGTTATTGTTCTGAAGTCAGTTTCAAGTCAGAGAATTCACAAGAAGAGAATACTCTGCTTATGTTTGAAGGGCTGGAAGACTCTTATATGAAGGAGCCCCAAGAGAAGAAAATGTTGCTTGATGTGGAAGGGAATTACAGGTCTGCTGCAGCCAGACATGTACAAAGCCGACGTTCTTTCCACAGGCCAAAACCTCTGCATCACCCTAAGCTTCAGAAGCTGGCATCTCTTCCAGCATCTTGCCATGTCCCTCCACATTCCTTGGAACAGGAGGAAACACAGTTGTGAGCTGGGACTTACTTGAAAAAAGAAGATGAACAAAGGGCTTTTGTAAAAATAGAGAGCAGCCTCTTGGGTCATAGGATCTGCTTTAGGATGGCTTCAGATGGAAAGGGAGTGGGGTCCCATGATGTCAGAAACACTAGAGCTTTTCTGCACTTACATTTTTAAGTTCTTATTCATAATGAAAGGGTGCACAGTGAGGGGGAATTATGACTCCTTGTTGTTTTTTAATGTAAACTGTTACAAATAATCTATTATTTTTGGAGGGCTAAACCAAGAATCTTTTCAATGGTAAATCCTTGGTGGTTTTTTACATGGAAATGGTTTATTATGCCATTATGCCATAAATACATTTAAAGAAATAGGCTGCATTAGCTGCTTCAGTAACAGAATTAAGTATTTATGCTATATGAAATTAAAGTAGGAGATGCCAATGGTTAGCCTCTTCCCTGCTAAGTCTACTCTGATTGAAATGGATCAGTGCCTTTTATAAGTGCAAGCTAAAGAAAAATATTTTCCTGCTCTTAAATATTTGTGTCACTGAGTAATTATGGAATATTGACTCCCATGTATAACTTTCCAGGGAGAGGAGAGTCCTGGCATCTTGAAATTTAATCAAGTACTCCAGGAGGGCCACTTCCTTCCTTCACCTTCATTCCCTCAATTCAGTAGCACTGGAATGAAAGAACATCCAGAATTAGCTCAGAATTTTAATTTGCATTGTCACAAGCAACTCATTTCATATTCTTAATTAAGCTACTCTATTTTAAATAGCCTCACTCAGACAGACGTGTAAATATTTGTCATTTTTACTGCTGCTTTGGAAGACACCTTCCAAATACTGTTAAATTATCGTGTTAATTTATGTATCACTTTCAATAGCTGATCAGGATAGTCGTCTCTCAGATGGTATTCTGCATTTTGCCACATCGTTTAAGTGCCACAAAGACTCAGGATGCTGATGGTTCAAAGTATTGTACAGAGGCAGTTTGGCTACTATGCATGTATATATCTATTTGTATCAGGAATGTCCTTTTTTTTTGTCCGTGGTTTTCTGTCAAATGATACTTACAATTGCACTAGACACTTACTGCATATGAATTAGTTCTACATCACCTTGAAGACAGCTGGAGACATCAGTGAAAGCCAACTTAGATGAAGACTACATAGAAGTCAAAATTCTGAGACCTCTCATAGATGTACAATACTACATGCCACTGTATAGTCCTCTGGCCTATCTGTATTTTGCCTTGGACGATTCCAGTCCTGAAATTTTGGCTTGAAATCTTCAGTGGTATAAATTATAAAGGTTCTATGACATTATTAGAAGGTGAGCGCTTAGCCACTTCTGTGATCCTAATCTGTTTCTAGTTTCTATTTGATATCAGTGTGAGCCATTTGTAAATGAGCTGTCACCTTCAGGAAGGTATCTGAATTGTTTAAGACTGGATCCTGGACAGAGGCCTTATCTGGTAAATTTTATTTTATCTATAGGAATTAGTGATTGTTTCACTCTACCTACCCAGATTTTGAACAGGTTTGAGATGATTCAGTGTCAGATGTCAAAATTGAGATTTATCCAGACATGCAAAAACAGTGGAGCAATGTGTGAAAATTCATGCCTACATCTTTTTTCTGTCTTTGTCCTCTATGCTAAAACTGTATGTTAGGCTGGTGCAAATTGAAGAGCTGTGATGGCAAATACCATATACAGACCTAGATAGATACAAAACACACACCTTTAGAGACTAGATTCAGATTCAGAGAAGTGGTTCTTTTGGTATCAACCCACCTGTCTGGCAGTCATCCTGGGCAATGATTCAGATCAGTGCCCCTAACAGAAAGCTTCATCATCCAGAGCTCGTCTCGCTATAATTCAATAATGTAGACACAATTGTTGTGAACTGAGTACATATGAACATACTATTTTGGCCAAGTAGAGCATATCAGTGCTGTTCCAGATACTATAATTGAACAGGTATTTCAGTAATTGGCATAGATATATAATAGGACCATGACTGATCTCAAATATTAGGACAGGTAAAGTGCAATGTGCCAAAATCTACCCTTATGTCTCAGAGCAAAAGGCTGAAATACCAACACCAAAGCTGGCAAGATGCTCATCAGGTGTTTGCTTTGAAATAAAACTTTCATTTCTCACTGCTGTTGTACAGATGTCACTTCTGTGCTGCAGTCAGAAAGAAAAAAACACACTGTAGACTGTTCTCTGCATGCTTGTTAGACCATTAACAATCTGGTTTTGTACAGGCTACTTCAAGGAAACATTTGTAAACTGTCATCAGCAGATGGAAGTTTTCACCAGATAAATGTCACACAGAGAAGAGTATGCAATTTTGAAAATCACAGGATGTAAGTTTTTGTTGTTCGTCTAAGCTTTTAGGCTAAAGAAGAGAGGATCAACAGACACCACCATATTTACAAACACGGGAATCTCTGTGAAAAGTCAGCAGGATCCTGTACGCTTTTGAGAGGGCTGTGGGCAGTAACTTTATGAGAGGAACATCGTACCATTTTAGAAAACAGAAATGGAAAGACACTGTATACAAAGGGCTTACCTCTCTATTTCAAAAGGCCTTAGGCATTTTCCATATGTTGCATCACCACAGCTGAGCAGATGAAGCATAAAATGGGCCATTCTGATACCGAAGAGATCTTTCCCTGGAATATCTTGCAAAATTCCTGAAGCTCTTACACTCCTGGAAGAGGTTTTCTAGTAGAATTGGTTCTACAGCAAGGTTTTGTTTGTTGTAATTTCTCCATTTTAAATGTGATGAAAACAAGCTTTTTCATGTCACCCATTTCCACCTTGGCAACATACTCATAGCTATAATAGAGTGGATTATAGTTCCTCTTTTTCCCAGGGCAATTGCTCCCAATGTCTACCAGGGTACATACAAAAAAGGACGTTATATCAGTTCATCATCTCACTTCTTTTCTTTTTTTGCATACTCTTTCATCATACATTCACATTTCCTGTGGTATGTGTACCTATGGGTGAAAGTGTTTGGTTATTTCTTCAGCACACTTTAATCAGTCAAGCACCACTAATTTCTATCACAGCAATATAAATTCAGAGCTGCTGAGGATATGGCTGCAAGTATGAGCTTTTTTTTTGCTCTTGTTTGTTAGGTTGGAATGATCAGTTGATAACTAGTTCACCTCTGGTGAGGCCAGTTCAGTTCTTACTTCCCTGAATACTCTGTCTCTAATTTTTTTTTTGGTGACATGCTCTGTCAAAAAAAGGCAAACTGAGCATTCCACAGTTGCTATTTATGGAATAAGTAACTATGGCCAACCTTGTTGCAAAAAGATGGAATGAAGAAGTATTTGATGTTCCTTCTATATATTTTGCTCTATGAATAAAGTTCTTTTTAACAATGTTTATTATGCTGCACTATGGCCTACCAATGTTAAAAAACCCCAGAAGTGTTGCCTACATTGAGATGAATTCTGTCTCTCTGAGCTGTGAACCCAGCTATTGAAATATATGCAATTATGTTTTACTAATATATGGTCTAGTCAGAGATTTATGTAACAAAGGTTGCAAAATAATCACGTGCCTTAAAATGTCACTCTTTGGAGTGCTGCTGTTTGGAGATACTTGTGCGTACTTTCCAAACAGTATCAACTTACTGCATACATTTTTAAACAAGTTAAGTTGTTCTGCTAATGCCTTTATAGAAATGTTTTAATAGTATATTATAATGAGAAGTTTGGCAATAAATTGTATCACTTTGGTGGAATCACACTGCTTTGGCAAGTGATTTAGAGAATAATTTATTTATTACACTTAGAGAAGACACTCCATTCAAGACTTCTGAGATGTATTTCTCTTCCCAAATCAAAGTTTAAAAAGACAATAGAGTGCTGCTGTTAATTCACGTCATTTATGTAACACAAATCTTCAAAAGCAGCAACAGAATTTGTAGATCTCCTGAGGCTCATTCTGACAACTATTACACTTTTTGTACAGTTCTAGCCCCACTGAAGTCAATGACAGAATTCCTATTGACTTTATAAGCCAGTATTTCCATCCACAGAACAGAAAGGCATATATTTTGCCAAATTATACATAGAGATGTCGTAATAAAAATTATTTACCATTTAAAATTTACATATATATAGTGTTCCATTATTATTATTATTATTATTATGCTGCACCTGGATTGGAGCAGTTTGACATCATAGAAGCAAAGACCAAATCAGTTTTAGAAAATTATTTCATCAGTTTCAGCAAAGTTTTAGGAAATTAAAGTGATGAGTTTAAACCCCTACTGCTCTAGGAGGTATTTATAGTTTATTTTAAAGAGTGATCCTCCAAGCGTTATCAACAAGGGAAGAGGCTTTTCAGACCCATTGCTGAATTCTGCAGTGCTTCCAGGAAGCACACGTGTGCATTCATAAAAGGGATCCTGGAAGGCAGTATAGCTGTCTTCATGACTGAAAACAGAAATGAAGAAAGTCTGAAGCAGAGGGATCAGTTTAGTGCTGCTAAGATGTCAGTAGTTAAGAATGGGAAAAAAACATGTGGGCTAAGTGCATGCATGTGAACATCCACGACAGAAAAAATGAAAAGTGGTATGGGTGATGCTGACCTCGAAGATAATGTAGGGAGGTTATAACCTCTCTCTACATAGGAAGTGATAACCTCTAATAAGCAATGCTAAATTCCTACTCGCACATACATATTTTCAAAGGATAACTCTACAATGGACAATTTTAGCAGACTTCTTAATACTAACACTTCCTTCAGCGTAAAAGCAGTAGAAATGACAATAAATGTAGTCACAAATAATCCTGGATCTACAACCCAAGATGTGAGAAAAAAGAAATTCATGGAAGCGTTAACAAAGACATAAAATTGATGCTATAAAGTGACGGCAGTAAGGTACCAAGAAACAATGGGATGATTACAAAACTTGCTATCATCCTAAACTCACTATCTCAGAACATTACTTTATAGAGTAGAGAGAGTTTCACCCAGGAAATAGAAATGGATTTTGATAAGAAGACAGGAGAGGCTGCAGTGACCATTTGCAGGGCATGGCCAGATGAGCAGACTGACCTCTTCCCATGCAACCAGTCCCTTAAATACCCTTATCTCTCTATCTTCTTGCACCTGTTCACCCACAAAATACCTTAATCTCCCCCTTTCCTTGTCTTTGCTTCCTATTCAAAGCATTTTATACAATGTCTTGCAGAATCCCAAGTTGTATCCCATAGGCAGTAACAGTCCTTGGTCTGTAAGGTGAAACGGAGAGCCCATCCACTCTACTGACCTCGATGGCTTTCAGCACACAATGAGGCTGACTGTCCTCCTGTGACAACCCTGGAAGACACCTGATTAGAGTGCCCCAGTTTCTCTTCAGTTGTAAGGGTTTCCTGATTATCACTGTCCCTCTGTGCTCCTTTGTGTGCATGAAACTGAACTTCGTGTTTCATAATCTAACAGTTTCATTGTAGATTCTGGAAGAAAAAAGTTCTAAACCAAAAACTATTCTCTATTTTTACCTCCACAACACATGATTTAGAATCTGTGACATTCTCAGATTTTGTGAGTGATATGCTGGGGTTTTTTTGAGTTGCTGGGATAATCAAGATAGTTACTTGCACCAAACTGGTTTATGCTAAAAGTTAGTGGATTCTATTCATCACCTAACATGCATAAAGAATAACAGCATCATTATAAAATGGCAATTATAATTTAGTCAATTACGTTTTTTGGATAAGAGTTTCAGTAATAATAATTATAACAGCACTCCAACAAACTCCTACTTCTCTGACATGTTCAAAAGCCCAATCAAACAGACACATAATGTACAACCCTAAATTTAATCCACAGAACACTGCCTATATCACTGCCTATATTTCTTAAGATAATGAAGCTCTTCAGACATTCAGAATCATAGAATCATTAAGGTTAGAAAAGAGCCTTAAGATCAGTGAGTCCCACTGTCCCACTTCCAAGTCCACCACTAAGCCATGTCCTTACCATGTCCGTAATCACACACCCAGGTCTTTTAAATACTTCCATGGACAGTGACTCAAACACTTTCCTGGGCAGTCCCTTTCAGTGCTTGTCAACCCTTTCAATGAAGAAATTTTTCCTGTTACTCAATCTAAACCTCTCCAGTCTCATGGGGCAACTTGAGATTGTTTTGTCTCATCCTGTCACTGAGGAATGAGGCCACAACGCTGAGCTAAAACATGTTTAAGACATGGATATGTTGGAGAGCATTAAGTGTGGGATGATTGTAAGTCTCATGCCATAACACAGGTAGGTCTGCTGTAGAAATATATATTTCACAGGACAAACAGAACACCCAAAAGTGTCAATGGAAGAAGATCTGTGTTAAATTGATCATTGGAGTGATTGCTGAACTATACGGGAATAGGTAACCTTTCTGGAGCACTGCAAAATAGATTTTTTGGCTGCATTAGTATATGAATGGTCTAACTAGAGATGCAAGTGTGCTGAAGAAACAGCTGAAGTGAAACAGCTTTTATTACTCAAGAGTAAGCAAAATATTGAGCCTATACATAATGATTACCATATGGAGACAAAACCTGACCTAATTGGACAGAAGATAATCCATTTTTCCAGTGCTGCAAGTCTTTTGACTACTCTTAATCCGATTTTTACATTGCATAATTCCTTCTTGTTTTGGAATAAATACACCTTTTAAAGAAATTCTCATACAAATCATTAGGAAAAAACCTTGTGTTGTGAATGTTTCATTTCTTTAACAGGCTTGCACTGTAAAAAATCTAGACTTTTTTAAATGGCTTTTTTGAAATTACCTGAAACTGGTTTTGCTCATGATTTTGCATAATGTTAGAACAGTGCTTAGTTCTAGCACAAAACGGACAGGAATACAGAAATAGTTTAACCTTTGAGATATCTTCTCATGCAAACACTGCCCTTCTAGACAACTAATTTCATAAGAAGAAAAAGGAAGAGGTGGCTGTCTTTCCCTCTTTTATCCTTCTCCATATCTTGAAACATGTAGCTAATATTTTCAAGAATTTCCAAATCATTTGGTGATTCCCACCTAAAAAGGAATCCGAATTAATTTGTAGGATCTGGTTACACTCTGGACATGCCTAGAAGAAAAAAAAATCTATTGGGAAGAAAGCTAATGGGACTTTCGGTATACATTAGGTGAATATGTGAAGAGACTAGCAGCTACTTTTTTGGGAGTAACTAACTGAGTGCTGACCAGTGGACCCTTTTTGCTAAATTTTACTAGCATTCCTAATACCTATTAGCAACACTACCAGTTTGCAGGAATGGAATAACAAGCTTGAATAGTCAATGGCCACCACATTAGATGTTGTGACAGTTTGTAGAAACCTTTATACAACAGGGTCAGAAAAGGAAAAAGGTAAAAGAAAAAGATTGGGACTGAACACCTAGAACTACTTTGTGCAAAATTAGCAACTCAAATACTTGTCATGAGAGAATACAGACTCTCATCTATATTTCTGCCATACCTAATGAGGAAATAGTGGCAGATTTCAAGTATTTACTGAGCTCTGAGTCCACTACATATTGCATTTATGTTCAAATATCCTTGAATAGGTAGGTAAGTGGCAGTTATGCATTAAGAAACTACACACACCACATGAAGAAATGAATACTTAGGCTTCTCTGCAAATGATAAATCTAGTTCCATACCCTCATTGTTAGTATTTTCTTTCACTTTAATGGACTTTTTAGTTAGGCTCACTTTTAATGATGATAAATATGTATTGAGCAGCTGGGAGGGATACACAGAGAGATCCCTCAAAATGGGGACATTGCACAAGCACAGACTGTTAGCATGGGACAGGTGTTAGCAATCCATGAACAGATAGCTTCAGATAAACATTTTTGAGTAGCTTTATGAGTTTATGTTTCAGTTTGGCTTGCAAACAATTAGAATTTTACTACAGAAGACCGCATAAAAATGGATTAGATTGCAAAATTAGATTGCTAGATTAGATTAGATTAGATTAGATTAGATTAGATTAGAAGCATTACTGGAGCTGGTGCTCACCGAGGCAGATGAGCTCTTTAACAGAGGTGAAGCTTACACGCAGCCTGGGCTGTGTCCCGGGAGCGGCCGCTGGGCCGGCGAGGAGGGATTGTGTCCCGGACGGATTGGGCTGGAACCCGGGAGCGGGGGCAGGGCCAGGGCCGGGCCGAGCTGTTCGGAGCCCGCGGCTTTCCCCGGGTTCCGGGGCTGCTCCGGCCGTGCCCGGGGTGAGTGGCATCCTCTGCGTCCGGCCCCGCTCGGCCGCGGGCGCCTTCGCCGGGCGCTGCCCAGCCTCCCACCGCCCGCCCGCTCAGTCCCGCTGCGTGCCGGGCGTTCTGAGCTCAGCTCGGCCCCGCTCCGCCTCCTCCCCTCCGGCTGCACCTCTCCGCTTTCCGCGGGAAAGGTGCTGGAAGGGTTGGGATTAACAAATTTTAGGAAACGGTTTTATTCTAGCTGGCAGGGTTTCAGACCTGCAAACCTCTGTTAGAAAAAGGGATGGCAGGTCTCAAAGCGCCCGTGGTGTTCCGATTCAGCAGTTTCCCTAGGCAGTGATCGCCAGGGGCTTTCCCGCTCTTTGCTGGCTGTTTAAACCTCGCTCCCTGTTGTCCTGAACACGGCTGTGTTCACACCGTTTTGTTTGGCTTTCTCCACGTCTTCTTTCACTGGCATGAACATAACCTCACTGATAGCCACAGCTTCATGTGAAATATTTAGGAAGACGTTTGCACTATGGTATGGTGGCCTTTTGTTTGGGAGAATAAAAAAAAAGGGTACACTTTGCTCCCATGCTCCAAGTGCTTGATGGAGAAATGGAGTCCAATTATAATATTCAAATACCACCACGTAGCATGATTATGATACCGCATACACATAAAAGCAGTGTGACTTCCAATCTTTATGCTGCCATCAGTTTGGAAAACAAAGTTCTCTTCATGCCACAAGATCCTGAAAGGTATACTTTGGGGAATTAGTATCCTGTATTCTACAAAAACATTGCTCACCAACCAAAAAGTGATACCATTAACTTTTTCTCACCTTAGAATAACAGAATCATTTAGAGTGGAAAAGATCTTTAAGACTGAGACCAGCCATAAACCTAATACTGCCAAGTCCTCCACTAAAACATGTCCCAAATAATCACACCTGTGGGTCTTGGAAATACCTCCAGAGACAGCAACTCAACCACTGACTTCCCTGGAGAGTTTGTTCCAGGGCTTGACAACCCTTTCAGTGAAGAAAATTTTTCTAAGATCCGATCTAAACCTCCCCTGGTGCAACTTGACATTGTTTCCTCTCATCCTATAACTTCTTATTTGGAAAAAGAGCCCTATACCCACCTTGCTACAGCCTCCTTACAAATAGTTACAGGGAGTGATAAGATTTTCCCTGTGCCTCCTTTTCTCCAGGCTGAACAAGCCCAACTCCCTCCCATGCTCATCAGACTTGTTCTCAAAACCTTTAAACAGTTTCATTGCTTTTCTTTGGACACCCTTCCTCAGGTTTAACATACAAATTCAAGGCTAATAATTTTCACGTGTAAACTGTGAAAATCAAGAAATCAGAGCATGCCATATCTTGATTTTTCTGTACTCTATGAGCTGGCTATTTTCATTTTAATCTCTCTTCCCATTTGGCAGATTACCTGTTCTTTACATCTCATGCCCACAGGTTTAAGTATAATCAGAGCTACTTGATGCTGCAGAACATACACCTACAACCAGTACAAAGAGGTAATATATTTTTAAGCAGCAGACAAAGGTGTTAATAATTTACCAAGTTGTCAGTAAAACACCACAGCTCCTTTTGGCACAAAAGACTTTTCTTCACTGCAAGAACTCCTGCTCTGCCTGAAGCTTTTGCATTCCACAGTTCATTCTAAACTTTCTTTGTCTTGCTGAGCCTTGAAAACAGTGTATTTTATTGATCACAGTGCTTCATTCTGTATTCTGAAGTGATGCAATCATGAGATAATCACTTTCCTCATGTCTTTCACACCCTTTTAAATTTTGCTTTTTCAGTTTCTCTAACCTCTTTCCATGTAATAAGGGATCCTATGTATGTGATCTCTTTCATTCAAATAAATCTTTTATTTTCCGTGTCTTCTAGTTACTTGGAAAGTGACTATATACTTTTAAAAACAATCTAAAGTTTGAACTGTTTAATTACAACTGAGCTTTAAGATTTAGTATGTATAGATTAACTCAAAGGACTAACCAAAACCTGCCAGAATGTATAGATTTTGTATTGCAAAACAAATATGTCCAGTGACTGACAAACAAATGGGTATGATCTGAAAAACCTGAAACATTTTGTGCTTTGAAGTAATCCTAAGTGGTAAGTAGTGGCAAAAGCATAAAAGACCAAACAGAGGTATCCATGTTGTGAAAAATCAGATTAAGGGGATGAGATACCAGGCTACTCATTCATTCACACACTTGGTGTGGAATCTTAATTTTAGTCTAATAGAATATAATTCTATATGCTGATTTGCAGTTGGTTTTTTTAAAACTTACAAAGACATTTACTTCTTACATGATAGTGTACCTTTGGTTCCTGAATGGTAACCTTGAATCCTGGTTTTCCCAACAGGTTTGACTTTGTTGTTGAAATCTTTAAAAAAATACTGCAAACAGGATGAATAATCTAAAAGAATATTTTCATTTCCTTCTCTAAAAAGTAAAACTTCATAGACTAAATTGATGTATATTTTTAGAATGAGTCTGTATTGTGATGCAAATCTGCTTCTGTTCAATACTGTTGACACTTAAAGAAGATGTTATGTGTTTGGTACTTTTTATGTCATAAAACAGTAAAAATTTTAATAAAGGGTGAAATACAGCTGTTGCTGAGGGAATGAAAATGTGATACATGTAGATATAACATGTTACACAGTTTAAACAGTTTGAAAGTTCAGTTACCTTTGTCACTTAGGTATGCAAGGGAAGGAAACCAGTTTTACATGTGAGTAGTGTTTGTTGAGACTGCAGAGGAAGACTGATAGTGAAAACTTTTATCTTCCATTTTCTGACTGGCATATTGCTCATGGATCATGTAAAGATTTTTGTATGGTTCTCACATGAGGCCATGTTTAATGCACACGGGTGTCTAAGTTCTCAATAGCAAAGTCCTGTGCATCTGCACCTGATCTGTACATGTGCAGGTGCATTTCAAGTGCATTTGTGACATCGCGGCGAGAGGGAAACTCACAGCACTCTCAATATGAGATATAAAGTAAGCTCCATTTTATTTCACCAAACGAGAAACTTATATACTGTTACAGAAGTTACTATTCATAGATACACACACACCTGCAGTCTGTTCTCACACATTCAGGGATCCTCCTGTTAACTCCCTTATTCTTTTCTCATAACACTTCTGACTCCCTAATCTTTCTCATTACATTCTTCCCACAGAACATTCTCAGGTAAACAAACCACTGTAGCTTGTTGGAATTTTACTGAGGCCTGAGAATGCTGAAGCCTTGCTCAGGCCTGCTCAGTTAGCATGAGTTTTGCTGGAAAAGTGCGTTTTCCAACACATTTGCATTTTGAGGCCAAATGGATTTCTTTACCCTTCCTACCCTCCTTATCTTTTCCCTTCCCTTTCTCTTTTACCCTCCCCTTTCTCTATCTCTTTGCCTTTAGCCTTCCCCTACCTTTCCCTGATGGACCTTTTAGCTCCTGGCCAGGTAGTGGAAGAGCTCCTGTATTGTTATTGCTATCTTGGTTTTGGGGTTGGTTTTTTTTTTTTTTTGGTTTATTGTTTTGAGTTTTTTTGTAACTGAGACAGTTACCTCAGTATGCATCATGAAGCAGTAGAAGGGCATTTTGCAGTATTTGGAAGCAGTTACTCTAATCTAGTTGAGGTGTGCGTGACTGGCAGTGAGGAATGTTTCTTGGGAGCACTTAGTGTTTATAAAATTACATAAAGAAGGGTGGTATAGGATGAAAGATATATCAAGTGAAATTTAGAGCAACATGGATGTTAGTGCTTTGCATTGTCTTGACAAAGTCCCATCCATGCAGCTTTTTTTGCATTGAGATCAGGATGGAGGAAGTCTCAAGATGCGTCACCAAACCCAAGCTCCAAAGACAACTGTTGATAGCTGTTGAAGCATCAAAGTGTGTTGAATTTAAGTGCAGTCAAGGAAGTGATAGCAGATGTGTGTGGCCATAAAAAAGAACTTGAGACAACTAAAAGTGTTTTGATGGATGTTGGTGAGAATTTTATGATTATAATCAGTAATCAAAAGGTTCAGGTAGCATTTGGTAAATTCTGCATTTTGCATCCTGGTTGTCATTCTCCCTTGAGAGACAAACAAAATAAATATGAGTAAACATTTACATTTTTCAACAGGAATTAGGTCCCTGTGTATAAGTTATGAGGGAAGCAGCAACACACCATCCTTCCTTCTGCCTTTGTTCCTCAGCTTTAGAACTGAGTACATTCAACAGGCTGCTTCTCACTTTCAAAAAAGAAAACAGAGATTGTCACACTTCAGTTAGCCATTGGGTTTTGTTATTTAGGGAACTTTGCATTTGGCTTAACAAACATGTATGACTTAATGAAGCAGAACAACAGAACAGTGTTACTTGCACATAGGTTTTTGAGAAAGGCTTGGATTGGGTGACCTTTTGGTAAATGAAGATTGCTAATCAACAGTATTTTTTATGTATACCAGAGCTGGAATAAAAGAACAGATGCATTTACAGCTGTTGGTTGGAGAAAAGCATGTGATTTTCCCCCCTGAAGTTCAAGCATAAATTGTGCAAGCAAAATAATGCCAGAAAAATACTTGAAAAAAAAATGCTCTTACTATTGAAAAACACTTCTATTAAAGAGGATGTTTAAAATTTGTTGATCTGTCAGGTGGTTTGAGTGGCCTTGTAGTGCAATTCTATTGCTATATCCCCATAATTCACAAATCTTTATTAGTGTTCAGTGCTTATAATTTTTGTCAGATAAATAGTGAATTCAATCCTAATTCAGTGCATATTTTTGCTATAAAGTACTCGGCCATGAGGAAAATTCAGGCTCTTTTTTAAGCATAAGCAAATTTCTTTTGAATAAAAATGGAAAAAATATGTGTAGTCCTCTCACCCTCTCCTGTGGGGTCACAGGGAAGCTCAGCAGCTTTGATCTTTGTCTGGTACACAGTGGGGAAGACAATATTTAGCAAGATTAACAAATCTGTCTGTCATGCCTGTTGAGAAACATTCTAGGTGTAGCAATACTCAGTTCAGTAGTTACACTCTGTTTAAAATCAGTTCAGCATGGGGGACAAGTTAAAGTTCAGTAGATAGTTCAAGAGAGAAGTGGAACATTTTGAACTTTTTTTGGAGTTCAACAGTGTCTTGCTATGAAGACTGAAATTACCACCTTATTTGTCTTATTTGTTTTCGAGCTTTAATCAGCAGGTGAACCAAGTTCACTTCCTACTGCTTTGTCACACAGAGACTTCTTGGGGCAGCAAGTGAATCTTTAAATTGTATAATTGTATTTGGTAGAGTGTTTTTTCTGGTTTTTGGTGCTAGCAGGTAGAAACAGCAAGACATCTTTGTAGAAGGGAGACTAAGTCGATCAAAAGAGTCAGGGCAACCAAAATCTAATTTTCAAATACTATTTCTATTTTGTGCATTTTTTGAATTCAAAGTATGTGCTTCAATAGCTGTAAAAGAAGACTTAGATTTAACTCTAGTAAATAGATCAAACTATTTCTTTTGTCTCAAAGGACCTTTCCTTTGGTAACATTGTGTCAAGATCAAGCCTGGTTTTAAGGTTCAAGAATAATTTTTGTTGCTAGCAAATACACAGAATTACAATTAACTCTGACATAAATGCAGGCTTTAAGATGTAGCTGATGAGTAGATGGATCCAAAGGGTCAGACCAGCCTGAAGCACTGAGCTTAGAGAAAGGTTAAGTCTATGTAGCAGCATTAGCAAGTTTTTCCCTGACTTGTACTTGGTATATGTCTATAAAGGTTTTTACTGAAATATGAGGCTGGCGTAATCTTATATGATTATCTTCAATCAGTAGAATTGTTTGTGGAATTCTTTGGCATGTGTGCCAGTGAAAATAAGTACACTGTGCCAAAAGGAATAAGGTGGTCGATGACTGTCTCCTTTTCTCTGCTGCTTCCAGATCAGTGAGCTGGTAGGAAAAGGAGTTTAAAAAATTCTTACCTTTTCCTGTGTGCACTGTGAGGCAGGCACCACTCTCAGGATCACTGTTTGCTCTTCTTCAAGGGAGAGAGATCCTGCAGCTTAGCAACTGCTTAGAGATGATTGCTTCCTGAACAGGTGCTCTTTATGCTCTGTACTTCCACGTGAATAACATCCCTTTATATTTTACATCAGAAATGCTGAATATAGAAACAGATTCTGGCATACTCTGTGTGCTGTAAAATATATTCAGATTCTGGGGGATACAACCCTGGGTCACTCTGTTCCCTGTGGTCCAGTTTTCTGACTTTAAAAGTTTGGGCTGGAGAATTCATCACTTCCAGCCTGTCACTAGTGGTGTCCTCCAGGGTTGTGTACTGGGCCCAGTGTTGTTTTGTTCGTCAGTGACTTGGGTGAAGGGGCAGATGCTTCCTCAGCAAGTTCACTGATTAGACAAAGCTGGGAGCAGTGGCAGATACCCCAGGGTGCTGTGCAACCCTTCAGAGGGACCTCAATAGGCTGGAGACTTGGGCAGAGAGGAACCTTCTGAAATTCAACAAGGGCAAAGGCAGGGTCCTGCACCTGGGGAGGAATAACCCCCTGCACCAGTAGAGGCTGGGGTCCAAACTGCTGGAAAGCAGTTCTGTGGAGAAAGACCTGTGGGTCGTGGTGGACAACAAGAGCCAGCAGTGGCCTTGTGGCCAAGAAGGCCAATGGTGTCTTTGGGTGCATTAGGAACAGCAATAATGGATACATTAATATATCAATTATATTAGGAAAGTTGTGCACTACTGTTCAAAGCATGTATTGTTTATCATGCAGAACAAAGCCATATACAGGTGTTACCTTTAAAAGCAGAATCTGGTCTAAGTGAACATTTTAAACTTGACCTGTCAGAGGACCTCTTTTGATGACAGTGTAGGTGGAAATACAGCCTTTTTAGTAAGTTGGTGGCAAGAGTTGGTGACTCTAAACATTCATTAACAGCCTGAGCCTAGACCATATGCTTTTGGACAAAATAAAAGACATGGATGATGAACTATTTTGAAACTTTCAGAGTTTTTTCCCTTGCAAATGTTTTCAGCATTTGTTTTTGGGCTTGTCACCAGCTCTGAGCCTGGGAATTTTGTGAGTCTGCACAACCCATCTGTTCATTCTCTCTTTGATCCTTGGAACATGAAATGGAACAAGTTTTACTGGCCAAATTAGTTCAAGGTAATCAGCCAGGGTATTAGATTATTCAACATCTGTCCCACTGCCTAGACGAGAAGACAGTTCATTCTGCAGGCTCCGCAAAATCCCCCGAGACAGCACAACCTTGCAATCAGGGAAGAGCTGTGATTCTTTGTGTCTTTGCTTTGCTTTTTTAACATTACCAGGAAAAAATTTCTCAGTCCTTCACCTGTCCTCTGTTGCTCAGTGTCACTGGTTTAGTGTTCTTTTGCATCTAATTCTTATATGATTCAAAAAAAGGCAGGATGTGGAAGTGAACACATTCTCATGTACGCTAAAAGCAGAAGAGAAGATAGGGGTCAAAGTAATACTTTATTGAAACTCTTGCCCTGGACTCTTTGAAGAGTTACAGACTGCTATGTGCAACTTCCCTTTGTTGCAGAAGACTGATCTCTGAAATGTGCCATTAATATGAGGATAAGACTGTGGAGCACCAGTAAATACAGCAGCTTTGCTGACTGGGACAGAAGCAGCACCCCAGACCATCCACTAACTTGGAAATGGAGCATTGTGCACTGCTTGGGATGGTTACTAGCTATGTACACTGAATATGGAAAAGCATTTTTTCCTGACTTGGAAAACCACACCCACTCAAATATTCCTGTGCCTCCTAAAATACACAGCAGTACATCAGGAAAGATGAGCCCTCTCTCTGTTAGTTCTCTTACTGTAAGGTAGCCACATCCTGTTGGGCAGCTGAACCAAGTCAACCAATTTAAATAAATGTTGAAGAAAAAGATTAGTTAACAAATACAGAGATGTAACTGAGGGATGAGTGGTTATTGAAAAAAAAAAAAGAGATGAAGTAAAATACTGCAGATCTAGATTTTGGCTCTAGTCAGTGCATAAGAAACTATGGAATTAAAGTTCAGAAATGTGATATCTTTGTGAGGCCTGACTAGGTATTGTATTTTTGCACAGCTTCTAGGTTTTTCAGAGCTGCTGGCTATGCTTAGCCAACATAAACAGTAGGAGCAAGGCTTCACTAGGAGTTAAGGTTCTGTCTATCTATTCAGTTTTCATTGTTTCTTTCTATGAATGGATACAGTATAAAATGCCATTATTTCTTCTGTGGTATTTCAGTTTAACACAAAAGTGGTTTTCTTTTACACTATTTGCCAAGATTTCCAGGAGGGCTGCAGACATTCTTTGGTCTGATTTTCTACAGGTGCTGCTTATATCATGTATTTTAGATAATCTGTCTGTTGGCTGCAGAAACATTCTGAGGCAGGATTCCTCAGCTATGGTGGGAGTAGTATGTTGCCAGTGCAATCTGATGTATTTATTGCCCTACTCTGAGATACTGACTTTAGAACGGCAGAGCTGCAAGCAGATTTCAGTTTCTTTGAAAGATGGGTTAACTTTGTCTCTCCGTGTTCAGAGATCCAAAAGGGACTTCCCTTGATGATGGAATGTAACTGTTTTTACAGAACATTCTTCTCATCCTTATTCAGTAGCTCATTTTGATTTACAAATATCTTGGTATCATCACAGCCTGCTTGGAGTGGCCAGCATTATCTACAATGATGCTACACATAGCTGTCACCGTCTAGCGTTAGTAGGTATTGCAATGAGGCCATCAAGATTGATACAGGATCTAGAAACTATTGAACTGACCTGGTAAGAAAGAAGGATGCTGGTACACTTTGAGAAAGATAGATTTTAAAGGACACAAATATTTCTGCACATTTCTTCTGGAAGGCTGTTGCATCAGTGATGATGACATTGTGAAAATAACCAGTAAAACTCCCAGTAGATGACCAGGCCAAATAAAGAGGCAGTACATGGAAACAAAAAAATATCAAAGCCTTAGGTCAGCAGTTCAAGTCTCTTAAGCAGTAAACTCCCTTCCCACAACTTCCCAATTGTTAAAGTGTTGCTGGATCAATGTCAGAGCAACAGACTCTTTCAGAGACTCCTTGCATTATACCAGTATGTGAGGAGATTTATTTGAGCTTAGAATGCTTACAGAATCAGAAATGTTTCAAATACACAAGTAATTGTTGTTGACATGAGTAACGTGAATTAATTGGAGTCCTACTGTTAATATACAAAGTGAAATTCCTGCATTTACACCTTTCTTTTTCTTTTATTTTTTAAGGAAGAAAGAATGTTCTTTCCTGATCTGAAATGGAATTTGTCTGTTCTTGTGCCGTTCCATAAGCATAGGTCATAGTCTAATGCATAAATTAGGTCTAAAGCGACAAGTAGGAATAGGTGAATATGTAACTATATCCCAGAATCCCAGAATGACTGACTGGGTAATGTTGAAAGGGAGCACTGGAAGTAATCTAGTCCAACCCCCCTGCTCAGGCAGGTTCCCTTAGAGCACATTACTCAGGACTGTGTCCAGATGGCTATTTAATTGGTAGGTGAAAAGATAAATAAGATTTTGGAGATATCCATGAAATTATTAGTTTACAAATCTTTATTTTAAATTTTGCATCTTAGTAAAATACTTACTTTTGAAACTCAATACTGGCTTTCTGAAGACACTTGTGAACACTGCATGCTGAAAATATTCAGTATAGCTTTTCATATCATAGAATAGGAGTGTATGACATTGAAAAAAACACAAACATTATATACCCAGCGAAGAATTGCTTTATGTTTTGTTGATGAGTAATGTTTAACATCCCTTATATTACTAACTGCATTATATGGCATCCCAGTGTTATTAAATACATATAGGACTAGGTGAAAGTGTTGGTTATTAATATCTGTTATTTCAGGAAATGTACTTATTAAGGTGTCAGTAACAGTGGTGTTTACAGAAAACTAGTTTTAAAATTAGTATTAATAGGGATAAATAAGATGCATCTTAAGAGACATCTGTAGTTCATAATATGACATTTTTCTTGATGTTAACTGGTATTTAAATTCAGCTAAAGACTGCATGAAGAGATTGTAATTATTTTTTTAACTTGTAAGAGGAGATATTCTAAGATACTTCCAATAATAAATACTGATTATGTTTTAGAATGAACAGATTTATGTAAAACATAACTTCCATTAACAGGCATTAATTTTAGTAGGAATTATTTTAACATCATGAAATTGGCCTGAAATTTACAGGCCAAGGTAGTGTACTGAACAGACCAAGATGTTTCAGGTGAACCAAGTTGTTTTCTTAATTTTATTCTGAGTAACAATTAGACTGGGGAACTTCTTTCTGCTGCATCTTAGCAAATGGAAGAGTCTGTGATATTCACAGTAATGAATGTACTGTAAATGCATTTCTTCATCCGCACCAGAATGCAATTCCTCATTCCATTCACAGTGAGCTAGTATTGATTGATAAGAACGGTGCTTTTGGGCCCGTCTGAGACACAGCAATTCAGATAAGCTAAAACTGCTCAGAGCTGTCAAAACATTTATGTAAACTCTGGCTGCATTAAACCTTACGTACTTCACCATGATGCAGTTTTTTTAATCTCAAGAGATTTAGTGTAACTAGCGACTCCTAGTCTAGCACAAATGCAAGTATCCCACATTTGATTCTTAGCTGCAGATTTACTCAAGTTTTGAGTCTACCACAAAGTTTCCATAGGAGTGCAGTGTTCTCTTCTGCAGACGTCAGTGGACCTGTCCTAATTTGTTTGCCAAGAGAGTGATGAAACCCTGGAAGAGGGTTCCTAGAGAGCTAGTCAATGGCCTAAGTCTGTAAGTGTTTTAAAGGCGTTTGGATAATGCCCTTAATGAAATGTTTGGCTTTTGGTCAGTCCTGATTTGGTCAAGAGTTGGACCCGATGATCATTGTAGGTCTTTTCCAGAAACAGTCTATTCTGTTTACTCTAAGGAGAAGAAGAAATAGTTGTTTATTTCATTTGCAAGTTGACATTGCCTTTTGGTCAGTCCCTCTAATGCACAGCTGCTGCATCTTTATTTTTAAAGAAGCTCTAGGGCTCTCCAAAAGCCAGCTGTAGCTCACCTCCCGTAAAGAAAAAGTATTGAAGTTCTGATTCAGCAAATCCCATTGCTTCTAAGCATATAGATTTCATGTTTCATGAGAGCACAGTTTGGGTGAATTGAATTTTAGGCTCAAGTGAAGACAATTTCTTGTATGTAATCTTGAAACGTCTTCTATGCCATGCATTATTTTGCAGCTGGAGTCAGACACAGTTAATATTCACAAACACATTTTAAAAGTGCAGCTGTCACGTTAATGTGGTTCTGAGGAGGTACATTTTAATCTACCAAGTTGAATAAACTAACATATTTTGTAGTTACTGGCTTGTTTTCTGTGATATTATTTAACAAAATAGGGATTGATGCCTCCTGAAGGATGCCGTTTACCCTCTGACAAAGTCCACATCAGAAAAATTCTGTTGATCTTTCCTTCCCACCTAAAAGTGATACCATGGAATTTGTAACCAGATTGTATAATCAAGTAGATGAGGAAGTCCATAGACTATTGCTGTTGTCCAATAAGTGCTTTTGGCAGCTGGGAAACCTTGGAGAAGCATTAAAATGTGAGGAAGATTGTGACCAAGTCAGCATTACTTTTTAGGAATTGTATCAAACAAACTGCAGTTTTAAATTTCTTTTTCTCTGTTTAAATAGCTGAATTTATCTGACATTATGTATATTGCTGTTTACTTATTAGTGCTGCTCAGAGACAATGAGTGTGTAGCACTATTAATATTAATATTAATATTAGCAATTTATGAGCATGCAAAAACAAACTATAGACATTGTGTCAGTGTGCCAAACTGGCCCAATTCAGTTGTAACATAAGGAGGTAGAATTTCTTAAGAGAGAAAAATACAAGGTAATATAGGAAGTATATTAATTTACTTCAATAAACTGTCTAATTTCTATGCACTATATCTGTGAATAGTGTATGTTTGATAAGCTGAATGGGGAAACGAATTTTTTTTGTATTTTTATGCAGATAAAACTGTAGTTTGAAAATGAGCAAGAGAAATATCTTGGCTTTTTAAATCAAGGAGGACTTCCATTGGAAGGAGTGAGAGAGTTGCAAGAAGATTTCCAGGTTTTGGTCGACAAGGCAAAGGTGACGTTCTCTTTGCTTCTACATACACCCAAATCCAAACTAAAAAAACACAGCATAACAGAGCACGATTTAAAAATCTAGATGCACAGAAACATGGTCTGGTTTTTTGCTCTTCCTCCCCTAACATCAGTATTACAAGAAAGGAGTGCAACTGATGCCAGGCAATTGTTCGTTAAATATGGAAGAAAAAGATCAAATCTTTAACAAGTACCTGAGCAATATAATTAATACCCGAGTAACATGATCATTCCAACACAGACAAGGAAGACTGAGCTGACAAAACCAGTTAATTTGTATGAGTTACTGTGTGGTACTTCATTGCTCTTTTTGTTTTTCATTGTAATAAGTTTAATTGCAATTCTTTTTGTAGAGAAAATTGTTATTTTACTTCATTCTCATGTAAAATGATTTCTATGATGGATCCAGTTTTCATGTTATATAATGTAAATCTATCGGGGGGGTTTTTCCCAATCATTAGCATTGCTTGTCCTGTGCAACTATGCCTGCAATAGTGAAATAACAATCTTAGCTCTTTGTAGATGAAGCTGATGTAAAATCTTACCTACACAGATCAGATTCTAAGACCACAACTGTCATGGACTTTTCAAATTTTTCATGACAGCTTGGCAAGGCAGAAATTTTCTGTAAAAATTTGCAGAGTTCTGAGGTTCACGATAAACACTCTTAGGAAGCAGATTAACAATATTACTAATTTACTTGGATATGTAAACCTTATTTGGTCTCAGTATTATTGCCCTTGTTCTTGGAGTCGTGTTATGTAATACCTTACTGCAGTATGTGTTCCCTGTGTGGTGTTTATCACCTTTGGTGGCTGGTCTGAGGTTATAATTTTGTTGTACTTTGTATTACTGGTTTATGACCAATAAAATAGAATCGCTGGTCATTAACCTAATCCTGTGCTAATCCATGAACCTGATCTGTGTGCTCGGCACTGCATCACCTGTGAACCTTGGGAGCCATCTGGTGGGAACTATTAGCAATCACATATATTCTCCCACATCTTCCCTTTCTCTGGCTAATTACAGTGGCATTTGGGAATTTTGAAATATTTGAATACCCTTGGGATGTTGAAACCGGCATGGTCTTATTGCCAGGAACCATGAATGTGGTTCAGGTCGTGTTTAGAGGTGAGATTTTGGGTTTGTCCTCTGTTTTGGTTCAGTTTTTATTTGGTTTTGTTTTGGTTTTTCTTTTTTTTTTTCTTTTAACTTTATTTCAATTAATAAACTGTCCTTATCTCAACCCACGGGTTTTACAATTCTCTTCTCCGTCCCCCTGGGGAGGGGAGAGTGAGCAAGCAGCCATGTGGGATTTTGTTGGCATCTGGGTTTAAACCACCACGCAAGGGTAGACAGACTGCCGAAGCTGGATAGCTTTTCATATAAAAATGCCTGGATAAGGATGTAAGGGCTCCTAGACAAGTAAACACTGAAAGTCTAAACTCCACATCACGTCTCATCAGAGCTGAGGGAGAGAATCCTCTCCCTTGCCTTGCTGGCCTCACTGCTTTTGATGGAACCTGGGATAGGGTTGACTTTCTGGCCTGTGAGTGCACTTAGCTGGCTCATCTCCACCAGCACTCCAAGTCTTTCCCTTCAGGGCTACTCTGAATCCTCTCATGCCTCAGCCTGTATTTATACAAGGAGTTGCCCCAACCAGGTGCAGCACCTCACATTTGGTCTTGTTGAACCTCATGAGGTTCCCATAAGCCCACTTTCAACCTTTTCCAGGTCCTTCTGGATGGCATCTCATCCCTTGCACATGTCAGCTGTAACACTCAGCTTGATGTTTTCTACAAATTTGCTGAGGGTGCACTGGTTGCCACTGTGTCATTGACTGAGACAGTAGTTGTCTCAATATGGTTCCCTGAGGGACATCACTTGTCACTGATCTCCACTCAGCTGTTGACCAATATTTTCTCAATACAGCTGTCCAGCCAATTCCTTATCCACCACACCAAATCCATCAAATCCATCTCTCACCAATTTAAAGAGAAGGATTTTGTTAGGGACTGTGTTAAAGGCCTTACAGGAATCCCTATTAATGACAGCCACAGCCCTTTGCTTTTCCACTGATGTAGTCACTCCGTCATAGAAATCCACTAGGTTGGACAGGCAGGACTCTCCCTTGGTGAAGCTGTGCTGGCTGTGCCAAATCACCTCCCTGTCCTCCATGTGCCTCAGCACAGCTTCTAGGAGGATCTGTTCCAGGATCTTCCCAGGCACAGAGGTGAGGCTGACAGGTCAGTTGTTCCCAGGGTCGTCCTTTCTACCCTTTTTAAAGATGGTGTCTTAAATTGATGTTATGATAATCCTTTATCCCCTATCGTTGGCTTATATGCCCAAGAAAGAAAAAATGTGTGGTCCTGTCTCTTTAACTACACCCAGCCGAAGAGAGAAACGCGAGTTGTTTTGAAAACATTTTCCCCAAGCCTCGCTCCGAGAGAAAATTCATCGCCCAGCAGAAACTGCGTGCTGGACGGGGGTCGGAGTGAGCTCTATTCCCGGTTTTTTTTCCCATTTTTTCTTCTTCCTCATTTAGACCCCTTCTCTTCAATCTGCTTTGCCACCCAGATGTGGCTAGCACAGTTTTTCCCATGAGAAGTTTTCTTGTGTTTTGTAAATAAAGATAAAGTTTGGATGTTTTTGGAACAGTGTCCCAGAACTTGGGCAGTGCAGGCCTGGCCAATCAGGCCTGGGGGAAGGCTTCTGACTGACCAATCTGGGTGACTTTTGAGAACTCTATATATGTGATGAAATCAAAACAATAAAGGTCATTCCTTCTTGCCACTGAGAACCGATGCATTCATTACTCTGCTAGCTGCTCAACAGCGACACCCGGAGACCCAAGAGAGCCAGAAGACAGCAGAGCTCTCCAGAGAGTTCCACCCAGCCCCGGGGGGGCGAGGAGGAGAGAAGCTGCGTCTGAGAAAAGAACTTTTTAATCAAGTTAAATAACTCCTTTTCACCTTGATTTTCCCCTTCCCCTGTGCCTTGCAGAGCACTCTGCATAGTTTTGTCAAATAAATAGTTTTTTCTTCACTTCCATCTAAAAAGTTCTGTTGTGAGTGGGGGAGAGAGTGTCAAGACCCTTCACTCTCAGAAGAAAGAGAATCTTATCATTAACCCGGGACAGTATTTGGCGCCCAACGTGGGGCCTTGATTACTTGTTCTACACCTTTTGTGGGGTTAAAAAAAGTGAAGAAAAAACCCTAATAATTGCATTCTGGTTTTAAACGCTTGGTATTGAATTACAGCCATCAGTAGTCACTATGCTGTTTGATGGGAGGCTGTTTAATATAATACTGTCTGTTTAGCACATAAGTTTGTTTCCCTACCAACAGGTAGGGACAATCTTGTCCCTAATGTATAATTTCCACCAATCAGGGACATGACTCCGACTTGTTATAGTAATGTGTGTGATACTGACGATCTGTAAGAAGGTATGAGACACAGTTAAAGATGTACATGCTCTGTTAGTTTCCTCCTCTAGTTTTAGTAACCTGTTTTAGAGTTTTGTTAGTAATATTACCCAACCTGTTAGAGAAGTAAAGGGTGAAGCTTCCTAGCTCCTCACCCATCTCTTTCCCTTTAAATCTAGTATATCATCTTTTGAAAATATTCAGTTTCCCTTGACTGTTAAAGAAACCATTAACTTAGTTGTACAAGTGCTTTACCTAAGAAGTTCCATGTAGATGATGTTCAGTTTTACCAAAATGAAATCTGAAAAGTCCAGAGGGGCTGAGCAAGAGCAAGCACCTAATCCAGATGTAAAAAAATTTAAATAGTGTAGAGTATGAGAGAACACAGGTAAAACTTTAAAGAAATTCACTGACCCAATAAACTGAAAATTTCCCCCTAAACAAATCCCGAGACCAGCTGAAGTAGAAAAGTATCTGAAAGAAAAGTGCAGAAACAACTGCAGTGCAATATGTTGAGCCCTAGCATATGCTTATCATACACTGTCAGATATTATAAAACAAGTAACCCGTGCAAAAAAAGCCCCACCATACAACCAACTGCCAGCAGACGAAACACGCTACGCTCTTTTCACTAATAGTTCCTGTCAACTTGTAAAAACAAAACAAAAATAAAAAGCAGCTGTGTAGAACCCCACACGACAAGTTGCAAAAACTAGAAAAAAAAAGAGTAAATCAAACCAATTCGCTAAACTCAAAGCCATTCAATTAACCCTGAACATTACTAAAAAAAAAAAATAGCCAAAGCTCTACCTTTATACTGATTCATAAATAGTAGCCAATGTTCTGTGAAGTTAACTAAAAAAGTAAAAAAAAGCTAATTAACAGCGTAAAAAAAAACCAATTTAAACAACTAAAAAATAAAAAAACATCGCTAGCTGTGGCTAGCACAGGTTTTTCCCATGAGAAGTTTTCTTGTGTTTTGTAAATAAAGATAAAGTTTGGATGTTGTTGGAACAGTGTCCCAGAACTTGGACAGTGCAGGCCTGGCCAATCAGGCCTGGGGGAAGGCTTCTGACTGACCAATCTGGGAGACTTTTGAGAACTCTATATATGTGATGAAATCAAAACAATAAAGGTCATTCCTTCTTGCCACTGAGAACTGGTGCCTTCATTACTCTGCTAGCTGCTCAACAGCGACAGCTAGCCAAACAAAAAAACTACCTGTAAAAGTCCGCCATGTAAACGCCCATATCCCCAAAAATCGAGATAATGAAAAACACCAAAACAACAAACAAGTAGATCAAGCTACAAAAATAAAAGTGTCCCAAGTAAACTTAAATTAACAACATAAAAAAAAATTATTCCTAACTCAATAAGCCCATAATACCTCAAGCCATCAGAGCAAAAATGCCACCTATAAGTAAGCACAAAACCGAAAAGTAAATCTAACCATAAACTACATCTCTCAAATTATCCATGACTGTAAAACGTGTGCTGCCATCAAGCAAGCCAAGCAAGTAAAACCCCTATAATATAGTAAAAAGTAGTCTAAATATAAGTATAAAGAAACCTAGCAAATTAATTACATCACACTGCCTCAAACCCGCCATAGCAAGCGCTACGTGCTCACAATAGTAAAAGCCACCACTGAGTGGCTAAAAACCTACCCTGTACCTCATGCTACTGCTCGTAACACCATCCTAAACCTTGAAAACCAAGTCCTGTAGAAACATAGTACCCCTAAAAAAATTGAATCAAATAACAGAACTCATTTTAAAAATAGCCTCATAAACAACTAAGCTAGAAACCATAACATTAAGTAAGTATACCCCATTCCCTATCATGCACCAGCCGCTAACAAAGTAAAACAATATAATAAACTGTTAAAAACAACCCTAAAAGGATTAAATAAAAAAACTTATAAAAATTAAAAGCAACATTTAACAAAAACCACCTAATTAATCAATACCCGAAGCTCCATCAACCGAGCAAGTCCTACCCAATCTGAGCTTCTACATACAGTAAATAAAAATAAAGTCCCAGCAGTACATACCAAAAGCTTATTAAAAAAAACTGTCTAAATTAATTCTACCTCACATAAAAACAAACCCATCCGTAAAGTTATCTTTACCCAAAAACCAAAGTGTACTTAATAAATAATACAAAAAAATAAAAAAACACAATGTATCCCTCAAGAAAATCCCTCAAGTTAAAAAATGTTAAAGTAGACCTTAAGCCAACGCTATAAAATAAAGAGTAGAATGTCTTAAATTGATGTTATGATAATCCTTTATCCCCTATCATTGGCTTATATGCCCAAGAAAGAAAAAATGTGTGGTCCTGTCTCTTTAACTACACCCAGCCGAAGAGAGAAACGCGAGTTGTTTTGAAAACATTTTCCCCAAGCCTCGCTCCGAGAGAAAATTCATCGCCCAGCAGAAACTGCGTGCTAGACGAGAGTCAGAGTGAGCTCTATTCCCGTTTTTTTTCCCCATTTTTTCTTCTTCCTCGTTTAGACCCCTTCTCTTCAATCTGCTTTGCCACCCGGAGACCCAAGAGAGCCAGAAGACAGCAGAGCTCTCCAGAGAGCTCCACCCAGCCCCAGGGGGGGCGAGGAGGAGAGAAGCTGCGTCTGAGAAAAGAACTTTTTAATCAAGTTAAATAACTCCTTTTCACCTTGATTTTCCCCTTCCCCTGTGCCTTGCAGAGCACTCTGCATAGTTTTGTCAAATAAATAGTTTTTTCTTCACTTCCATCTAAAAAATTCTGTTGTGAGTAGAGTATAATTTTTTTCCAGTCACCTGAGACTTCACCTGGCTGGCATGAAATTTTAAGTATCATGGAGAGGGGCTTGGCAACTGCATCAGCCAATTCCCACAGGACTCTGGGATGCCTCTCATCAGGTTCCGTGGATTTACGGACATTCAGGTTCCTCAGGTGGTCACAAGCTCAATCTTCTTTTAAAGTGGGAGGGACTTTGCTCCCCCAGTCCCTGCCTTGAGAAGTGTGGGGAGAGAGATCTGTCAGTGGAGACCGAGGCAAAATATTTCTACCTCAGCCTTCTCCTAGTCTATTACCAGTTTCCCAGCTGTGTTCATCAGAGGAGTACACTTTCTTTGACCTCTCTTTTTTGGCTGAAATACCTGTAGAAGCCCTTCTTATTGTTCTTTCCCTTGCCAAGTTCAGCTCCAGCCAAGCCTTGGCCTTTCTAACCCCATCCCTACACGATCAGGCAGCATTCCTGTTGCTGTATTCTAATAAAAATCTACAACAATAGTAGAGTAGTTTATCTTGGAACTTTTGGAACACTAGTCCAAATATACCAGGTAAGCAGATAAAGAGGTCCAAATGAGTATACTAGGTGAGCAGATAAAGAGGTCCAAATGTACTAGGTAAATAGATTAAAAGTTGTGTATATACCTTAATGACTAGCTTATTCCATTTTGAAAGGCAATAAAACTAAACTGACAAAAGTTTCAATCTATTTGTACATTTTTCTTGTCATACAGGGATCAGTTATATGTGGCCATTTTCAGCGTTTATAAAATTGCACAAAATACTGTAATAACTCTATCATCATTGTCTGATACACATGAACTGAAGTTGAAAAACGGAGGAAAATATTTAATACCTTGTCAAGTTCTATCTATTTCACCTTGCATGTTTTTTTACCACTCATCTATTTGAAGGCAAAATTAAAACAACACAAACCAAAAGTCTTCAAAAATAAAAAGCTTCCTCAGAATGGCACAATCTAATAAAGATGTCCCTTCCCTATAATCTAAAGCATAGCTGGGATTTTTCTTTTGCTTTTGCTAAAATATTCAAATATTCCATAATGAGTTCACTTGGAAAAAAAATTGAATCTTTGAACTGTGGAGTGCATTTTTCACAGTAAAACCGATGTGTTTTACTGTGAAAACCAGGGTCAGCACAGCTTGAAAGAAGTCTCCATCCAACTGACTGCCTAGAAAAACACATGAGAGGTAAGGAAGGTGTCCATCGTTGCTTCCCCTGGGAAGAAGCAACAGATTGAAAGAAACATCATCCCTGCTTTTGTGATAGCTGGGTGACAGAGGCTTTTCCTCTAGCCTGGATAGATTTTGAATGCTTTCCCATTCAGTATCACAATGAAACCATCATTTCTCAAATAACAGGAAAGGAAAGACCATCTGTTGCTCAAAGCAAGAGTAGTAAGTTGCTTGCCTGGGAAGTTATGAGAGAGTTTTAACGGTGCTCTGTTTTGTTCAGCTTGTCTTGTACTAAACCTTCAGTCTCCTGTCACGAGCAGGTATCCTGGTCACCTAGGCTCTGACCTCTTCTAGAATCTTTTGTCTTTTCCACTGCAGCAACTGAATTAGCTATTCCTTGCTGATAGGAATGGCAAAAGGAGGGATTGGTAGCTCGATGACTGTAGCACTTCAGTCTTTCCTTTTAGCTGTAGCTTTTAAGAGAAACTCTATGCTAACTCTGGGAAATTATCCCCATTGAAATCAGCATGTGAATGCCCAGCATAGAATCTTTCATGGAAAAAAGTGGAATACAGATCATGTTACGTATTTAAGTGGAACTCTTGAGTATTTTTTGTATGGCATAGGAAAGATACAGAAACATTCTCATGTAGGTGTGTGGCCTTGGTCTTACTGTTCCTGCTGGGTAGTGGTCTGTATTTACTTGAGTTATCTTTTATATAAATATATAAATAAGCTATATAAATACAGCTTAAAAGCTCTCTGACTAAAGATCTAGCAGTTGATTAGTGCAGACTCACAGTATAGCTCTAAAATAGAAAGTAGCATGTGACTGTTCACTCTGGCTGCCCAGGCTTCTGCTAGCAGCAAACAGCAGCTGCAGATAAAAATAGAAGGTCGAAAGCAACCAGGATCTTTAGTTAAATATAGAAGTCACTCTCCATGACAGTAAGGAGTCCAGAACAGCAATGAAGTCTCTCCGATTCATTAGTGCCGAAGCATTCGTGTCAAATGCAGAGTTTGCCAGGAAGAGTCTCGGTGCTGTTGCCCATGATCTTTTTCCTCTTCTTTTTAAAGCCAGCTATTTATTGGAGCAAGGGGAAGTGATTCACGACTTGGTAGAGAACTGGCCACTTTTTGACTTTAACATGGGAAAACTTTTGGGACCTACTCTGGACTACCAGGAAGATCTGAGCCATAGAACATGCTCAGTGTGCTTGGAAAGCTGTCTGACAGGGCTGAGAGACTATGTGCTGAATCAGTCTTCTCCCTACATGAAAAAGTTGAAAGTAGTCGACCTGACAGGTATAAAAGATGTTGAAGTTCAGTTTTGTAAGTGCAAGAAGACAATGGGCAGGTGGGCCAGGACACAGCTGCTCTCTAAGCTTTGTTCAGATCTGCTGGTTTACCTGCAACAAGCACAGTGCAATCCAGGTACCTTTGAAATCAGTATCAATGTGCTCATTGACTTGTTTGTTACAGAACGGAACTATGAGCTGGTCATGCAGGCCCTGTTGAAGAAATGCAGTTGTCCACTGAAGATCTGCTGTGTGGCATTCAGATCTGACAACCTGACCTTGCAGAAATTCTTCTATATCATAAAGCTCACTGATCCCTCCTTGTTGCGCAAACTGGAAATAGTTCATAATGTTCACTTGGAAATGGAACACTTGGAAATGCTCTTCAACAGTATCCACTTCCCTCTATTAATGTCTTTGACCTTGCCAGCACGAACATTCAATGTGCAGAGGTTCACAGCCACAGATGAACAGATGCTTACTAACATTGGAGAAAAGATGGGTGAAATGATGCAGCTCACTGAGCTGAGTATGTCATTTTCTATACTCACTGGAAGAATTCAGAAACTGCTCAGGTAATTTGGTCATTTTGCTTTCATTCACACTGTAAAGAAGAGCCACCAATAAGCTGGAAATCTCTGAGAATAAGGGAAGTGAGTATATCTCAGGTGGTGTGTGGGAAGGGGCAGCAGGAAGCTGGGAAAGACAATTTGTTGGGTGTGGCTAGCACAGGCTTTTCCCATGAGAATTCTTTTTGTGTTTTATAAATAAAGATAAAGTTTGGATGTTATTGGAACAGTGTCCCAAGACTTGGACGGTGCAGGCCTGGCCAATCATGCCTAGGGGAAGGTTTCTGACCGACCAATCTGGGAGACTTTTGAAAACTCTATATATATGATGAAATCAAAACAATAAAGGTCATTCCTTCTTGCCACTGAGAACTGACTTCTTTTCTCTGCTAGCTGCTCAACAGCGACAGCTGGGGAGAATTGTCAACCAACAGATACCTAGCAAACTTTGAACAACGGACTGTTTTGATTAGTCTTCCAGAGACCACCTGGTGAGAGTACACTTTTAGCTACCACGTGAGAGTGGTACAACCAGACATTTTTTAGTAGAGCTTATGTATTAATCAGCTTGCATTGGCCTGTGCTGCAAGGCCTGAGTCATATTCCAAGTATTTTCAAGAGTGCCTAGTGAATTTTTGTCCTCTAAAAAACAGGCAGTACATGTACTTTTCCGCAGCTGCTGTGTTTTAAGGAGGGCAGGGGAATAGTAGATTTTGATTTGAATCTTTGATTTTAGTTGATTTTTGTGTCTCTTTATGTCAAGACACGAGAGATCTGATGTTTTTCTGTGCTGCAAATTAAGCTGATGCATGAATATTCATTATGAATTCCTGTTAAAAACTGCCAATTTGCAAAAAGATAGCAAACTGCCAGTGAGCAGTATTCATATTGGAACAGGAAATAAGTTAATTGGAAGCTTTTCAGAGCATCGAAAAAAAAAAAGGCAGATAAAAGCTTCATCCATACAAATCACTTTGGTCTAAAAGTCTTCCTGTACAAGGGGACATTTTATTTAAAATGCATGAATAGCATACTGCTTACATTTACTGATGCAGTTGAAATGAATTGCAAGTTTCTAACCTCGATCCAGCTGAACTCTGTGGCAGGAGTTTCACTAAGAGTTAAAATAAGAAAGTGATCTTCTGATTTTAATTTCTCAGAATTATTTTATATTTAACTAGAATATCTGACTGTAATCTCAGGTACGCTTCTTCCAACCTTCCACATCAAAAGGTCTTTTCGCAACTCCAGAACACTATAAAGTGTAAACCTCTTGGGCCTTTAAAAATGTACCAGAAAAAAAAACCCAAACAAGTAGAAACAAAAGCAGATATCCTGTCAGAATAATGGTTGGCTTTCATATTGGAATTAATCCTTCCTTAATGGAAATGATCTAAATCTCTGGAATTATAGCAGCTTTCTACAAGAAGCAGCTACCAACCCTTTTTTGGAAGTAGTGATCTCTTATTAAATCAGCAAGTCACAGACACTTGACAATATATAACTGGTTACAAAATAGATGTATAGAATGTTAACAAATTAATCCCCATTAAAATCACACGGCAGAGCCATGTAAAGGAGATAATTCATGGAACTGATTTCAGGAGGAAAATATACTTGTTATTGTTGGCACATGCTTCTGGTTTTTAAGAGAGGCTAGAAAAAATAATGTGGCAGATGGCTGCATTCATAATGTGATAGATGAATGAAATTTCACAAATGTAGCTTTTCAACATTTTATATCATAAAACTTTTTTTCTCTTTAATTCTGCAGCCCACTAAAAACTCCGCTGAAGATGTTGGATGCTTCTAACTGCTCCTTGAACCATGCTGATATGGCCTATTTAGCCAATAGCTTCCATGCCAATCACTTGGAAGTCCTGGACCTGAGTGGTCACGATATCCCTGAGCTTTACCCAGCAACATTCTCTAAGCTCCTCAGCCATTGCTCTTCAGTGCTCAGGAGTCTTACCCTGGAGGACTGTAACATCCAAGACACTCATGTCAACATGTTGATTTTAGGTTTAAGCCCTTGTCAGAAACTGCAAGAGTTTAAGTTTATTGGAAACCCACTGTCATCCCAAGCACTTAAACACCTTTTCACATTTCTCTGTGAATTGCCTATGCTGAAAAACGTGGAGTTTCCTGTTCCAAGGGACTGCTATCCTATTGGTATCACCTACCCAATTGATGATGCCAGTCTTTGCAGATTTGATCACCAAAAATATGAAAGGGTAGCAGAGGAGCTTAACCTCATTTTACTCCAAGCAAACAGAGAGGATGTGAAGGCTTCAACACCACTCTTTGGGAGTTATGATGCAGCTGTTCAGGAGACAAATAATGAACTGGGAGCTTACCTGATCAAGTCCTTCAAAGAGACTTTAGAGAAGTTCACTACTTCATTTAACAAAATGAGTTAAAATTATAAAAGTTGTAAAGTAGTGATGGGATGATCTGCCAAATCAGAACTTAATTTAGTCTTTTCCAGAACTGCACCTTCAATCATTAGTCATAAATTTTCTTTAGTTTTTTGGATGAATTTACTATTGTTTGAATAGCCTCTGATCACCTGAGGCATTGTAACTTATGCTTTACCTATTGCATACACCTTATACAAACACTACTTGCACACAAAAGAGAAGTCACTTAATAGCTCATTGTTTTATACAAATGCACTTTTTCTCAGTAAAGCAAGAGGTGTTTAAGCTTGGCTGATTTCTTATACAGGTTCCCTTAGATTTGTCAGCTAGTCTTGTAGCCCTGCAGAAAAAGCAGGGAAGTCCTCTCCCAAGTTCAGCAGGATGTCCCAAAGATTGTGCACATATCCTCACATGTGGCTCCCTAAACTAATTTTTTTTCTGCTCATGACGTTCTGAATTCACCAATCTGTGTTTTATCCAGTATATTCCCAATAATGGGGGATGTGTAACAACCTCCATGTCCCTGTGCCTCTCTTTCTCCTGCATAGGTGAGTGCAATAAACAGAATTTGTCTTATACATTGTGCTTGGTGAGAAGTGAAATTCTATACTGAGGAGGCAGCAAACCAAGTGGTTGGTTGAAAGTAGGGGATCTCACCCCACTTATCCCATCAATATGCAGTCTGTGGGGACTCTGCTGAAGTTTCCTGCAAAGTGTATTTTAGAAGGGGGGACAAAGACAACACTGCACAGCTGTGCTTGTGATGTCAGCTGGTCAGCACCTCAAGCCACTCTTCCTGGAATCAGCTTCTTGGGCGGTAGAATTTACCCTGCTCCTTTCAGCTGTTTTAAAGGAAATCTAGGACAGTGGTAATACTGCAAAAAAGACTAGCGTTGAAAAGACATGCAAAAAAACCCCTTAATCTAATGCCAATTTAAAAAATGTGGAAAAGGGACAAGGCTGGTTGATGAGTAACTAGAAGTTAATCTGTAAAACACTGCCAGCCTTCTGTCAGGACTGTGTGTTCTCTACACACAGTAGCTACAACGAGTGTCAGGAAAAGTTGCCTTTATTTGTCAAGCTTCAGTGCAAGGAAAGTATTAAAGACACAGAGTAAAGAGAATCCCAGACGTGCTGCATTGGAGCATAGGCAAAGGGGCCAAGTGGATGCAGGGCCACAAGACACACGTCTGGGGGCAGGAAGCCCTGAGTGGTAAACAAGCGCCATAGTCTATTCAGCTTCTCACCTGTAAAACTAGAGACTTGGTTATCTTCTAGGTAATTAAGAAAAAAAAAAAAAAGAAGCTCAGGTTAAAGCACAATATTCTGCCATTAAATACACTAATACACTCTAACAGTTCATGAAAACTTGATCAAACGGGACTGAAAATGAATGTTGTAGCAGGAGTTGAGTATTGTCATTGTAGTATTGAAGATCACTATTAAAATAACCAGGGCGGTTTATTTGAAATAATACTGAAGGTAATACTGAAGGTAACTCATAATCTGAAGGTAAGGAAAAAGCTTCCTTCTTTTAGGCAGTGCTGGTTTGTCAAGCTGTTTATCCGCAATAAGAATATGCAATCAATTCTTAACCAAATTTATTAAAAGAAACCCCAAAACAAAACAAAAATTAATGGACCAATTACTAAGCAGAACTTACAGGTTCCACAGCATGCATTTAAATTATTTTTTCAATGTCAAATTACATTCTAACATGTTTTATTGATTAAACACATTATGGTAAAGATGAAAGTGAATGTTCATGACACATTTATGTTTACAGAGCACTTAAAAAAAAAGTAAGTTGCTAAGCTAAGAAGTTGTGAATAGGAAATTACAGAATTGAGTTCCATATGGCCTTGCTTATATTTGGACAGAATTCCATATGCTCCTTTGTCTTTGCCTCTACTCTACCTTTTCTTCCCTCTGACCTTGCCATTCTTTCCATCCCAGACTTGACCCATGACTTCTCAGACAGATTTAAGTTACTTGAATTTTACTATGCCAAATGTGTATCCCTTCAGAATGAGTAGTGGCACTTTTGCTGGGAGACGATGCTGTACTGTAGCTGCAAATGTGTAGTGATCCTTCCAACATCCAACCTAACAGGTTGAACCTGGAGGAGAAGAATGGCCATTTTGGAACATGCTATGCTACAACAGCTAGTCCCTGTCTTTTTCGGTACCTACAAAATAAACAACTTTTATTTTAGAATAATTAGATGCCTTATGAAATCTGCTGTCTCTGCAGCTGTCTCTCTGTTTTCTTCTCGCCGTGGTCCACCCCTTCATTTTATTTCTGCCTTTTTCTGCACCCCACAAACTCCTGCCTATCTTCCATTTTCAGTTTCATGTCTATATGGTGGCTCCTGGGCCAGCAGAGGTATGTAGACGCCATAGCTTTTGCTTTGGTACAAAATGAGGATCAGCACTATATCTGTTTTAGAGCTTTATCTCTCAGATATCCCACATTTTTCTCTTTAGTCTCTTTCTTATTTTATGGTTGTTATTGTTGCTTTTAAATACAGGTCAAGCTTTAGCATTTTGGTGTTTGCCTGACTTACTGCAACAAGGATTTATGCCTTCTCTCAGAAGGGTTCCTGCATCTCTTCTGCCCCAGCAGTGTGATTATGGTTTGCACCTGCTCTTTTCTCCTTTTTCCATGTGTGTGGGACTGGGAATGAAGCTATTAGAGAAGAAGGATTAATGCTACAATGACCTAACCATGTAAAGTTACCTTATGCTTTGCAAGTACAGACAAATACTGATTGAATCCCATTTTGTGTTCCCTGTCTTCCTTATGGGACTATTGTCAGCTTCATTGGGTTCAGACCTGAGTGGATCCAAGTCCATTTGTACTGTTGTCTTGGATTGAAAGACTGGTGTCTCTACTCGCTTAGAGTAGAGAATGTGACCCCCCCCTCCCCTCCGAATTATTATAACTTTGAAATCAAGGGCTTTCAGGCAAAGATATGGGAAAAGGAATAACACTTCTTTACTAGTATCTATAATGAGGCAAACAAGCAACAACAACAGTAGCAACAACAAACAAAAAACAGAAACCCGGTGGCAGCTTGCTCTGGGCTGCCAGGCACCCTTCCCTTTGGTGCAGTTCCAGTCACAGCCCGCAGGGGCGCTGTGGGGCTCCCAGGCAGGCAGGGCAGGTGCCATGACTCCTGAGCAGCTGCAGGGGGCACTGTGGGGCGAGGTCAGCTCCTGTCTCACATGGCTAATGGCAGACAGGCTGGGCAGCAGGATGAGGTGCAGGGAGCTCAGAGCAGCAAACTGGAGCAGCAGGACTGGCCCACCCGAGCTAGCAAGTGAAAGGTGGCAGAAACTCCACAGTTGTGGCAGAAGCCACGGTGCATTCCGACAGGTGGGGACAAGGGCAGCGACAGCTGGGCTCCTCTGCAGCAGCTGCAAACGCAGCCAGGGGAGATGTGCACTCCAGGAGGGGGAGAGGGTCGGAATCCCGTTCCCTTTCCCAAGCAAGAGGTCACGCAGCAAGGAAGAGAAGGCAGTGCAGAGCCAGGCTTTCCGCAGTTGCGGCAAAAGGAAGATAGGAACTTCACTGCTCCCCCTCCGGTGCCCAGTGAGCAAGTGAAGTCACCCCCTCCCCCCGCGGCTAGGTGCTCCCCTCGCCACACCCTGGCTACATCTGCTGTCTCTTAAGTATCTGGTCATTAGTTTCCTAGCAACAGAATGGGGAACATTCCCCAACCTCCCACAGCTGTCTATCCAGAAAGTTGTCTAAAGCCTTAACTGCATACCACCTTGATGTGGAGACAGTCTTCCAAGCTCCGGTTAACGCTTCGTAGACAGAGAGAGGACAAGAGTTAACCACAACACTGAAACCACACAGCTGTCAGTGGAGTGAAGATGTGTGATGTGTTGTGAATGGAGTGGTATTCAATTCTCTGCTCTCACATCTGCTCACAGTGTTCCTTTAAGTGTCTGAAGAAGAATACTTGAAGTCCCTTGAGGTTTATTTTTGAAAGACATAGAAGAGATGCATGTAGGAAAAAACCCTGAAAAACAAAACCAGGATAAAACCAAAACCATTCTCACCATATTCAAGCAAATGTTCTAAACAAAAAATCCAGTAATGAGTATCACAGAGAAGCTATAGGATGAATTTTTAGGTCCCATAAAAAGAAAGGGACTGTTAAATTTGTATTTTATTCACCATGCTTTATTCAGTACCATGTTTTATTCACCATATTGTATTTTTTATTCATTAGTGTATTTCCATTTAATTAACTGGGACATATTTTTTTCAGCAGCAGTCGCTTGCAGATCTTTCTCTCTTGTAGGATAAGAATTGCATGAAGAGCTTTCTGCTGTTGAAATTGCTCAACTCCCCTATTCAATAACTGTACATAGAGTAAGTTCAGTGAAATACCTAGCATAGGAAATAATTATTCTCCTTTGACAAGCTTCATAAAACCGAAGAACGGGTAAGAAATCTCTATAAATGACCGTTTCTGTATCTGATCTCTTCATAATTTAAGTCATATTATATTTTGGCCACACACAGAGCGGTTAAAAAAAGCAACAGGGAAAAAGATGATAGCAAGATTTTTTGTCGTGGAAGAAGCTGCTAAGAAGAAGCTATGTACTTGGAGACAGCTACCTGAACAAAATAAGCCTATCAATAGAAAACGGCAAATAAATGACATATATGACAAATAAACATAGAACAGATTGACATACATACACACATAATAAATGCATAATTGCAAAACTGTAATAGCTAAAATGCAATTATGGGGTAAATGCTTTATTGAACTATAAAAATAGTTAAAATTGCAAGTTAAGAAATGCTTGCTTGAAATATAATGCACGTTAAGAAAGGTACCTATAAGTTAGCTGGAATAATACAAATTAGGAAGCCAATGCTCATACCAAAATCCAATTTTGGAGCTGGGATGCATTAGAATCCTGCCTCAATCTTGCAAGAAGTTACCACAGAGCTTGCGTCCAAGTCTTCTTCATGCTCAGTGTCCATGTAGAAAAGCTTCCACCTTTTCTGAAACTTCCTGAGCTTTTATAGGATAAAAAAAGTGTGGCTTTTGGGGGTCACTAAAAATTTTTCACATTCTCTCTACATTCCACAGGGTAGTGTCTTCTCAGACTTTCAGATGCCACCAGGTGACCCTGATTAGGCTATCAACCTAATCTGAGCCATCCATCTTTTGCGACCAAGCAGGGAGAGAGAGAATGGGTGGGGGGAACATCATGCCACCAGCTTGTTTGTTCGCTTTCTGAACACAGACGGAGAGCAGGAGAACTTGTCTGGCACTAAAGCACTCCTTAGCGCGAGAAAGCCACGAACAGCTCTCTGCAGTCGGGCAAGGCTGTGAATAGAAAGGGGGTACTTGACGGATGCCTTCTCTTCACCTGCTTCCTTCTGGCGCAGCTCCAGCTACTTGAGATCTGCACACCTGAAGCTGTGGCAAGCTGTTTCTCTCTCCTCGCTGCACCTTGTGCCCCTCAGTGCAAGTGCTGCAAGCCACTTGCTGAAGCAAAAACAAGCACTCTGAGCACATTCTGCCTGCAAAGCAGCTTTCTGGTGCACTTGGGCGAAGTTCACATGGAACACTGCAGCAGGGTGCTGTGCCACTGGTTTGTTCGCTTTCTGCACACAGCCGGAGAGCTGGAAAGGTTCTCCTTAAGCTGGTACAGAGAAACTGTCTTGTGCCTGCCACAGCTGGTGTGTGACGAAGGCTTTGCACATGTCGCCCTGGCATCCATTTGGAATATTCTGAGAAAACCTGCTTCTATAGCCGGCCATGTCCCGGACACTCCTCTCTTGGCATGTGTGGCCTTCCAAGTGGAGTTTGGCATATCTCCACAAGAATTAAGGGGGAGCAAAGGCAGGTTGCAAGGAGGGACGAGGTGTGTGGACTTGCATAAAAGAAAGCTCTGGAATGACTAAATTCCGAAGGTCTTCCCTGCCGTGAGAGCACACTGACATCTGACACAGAAGCAGAGGAACACCTTCTGGACGGGACCCCCAGAGACGCCAGATGTCTGTGGAGCCATGGTGATAGCTATAAGACCCCTTTTCTTTTCTCCCTATCTTTGCCCAACTCTCTCTTTCTATCGCAGGCTGCTTTATGGACTAAATTAATGATGTCCCTCTTTGGACTGAATTTAATTGCCTTGACTTGTTGAATTCTGTTGTGCTTTTTTCTTCTTTTTGCACCCTGAGATCATAGCTGGTACGAACCATCCCACGTCGGCTTCTAAGTGGACTGTGACAAGCACCTGGGTGACACCAAATCCGGCCGGCACGCGGCCTGTTCCTGTAGCCTCGTGTGCCTTGGCATGGATGGAGAAGTGTATGGGATACAGAACCTGCCCACTGCCTGCGTTTTTTGAAAATCCGGTGCATTTCCTTGTCTCCTTGGGGTGTTCCTGTTCTCCTTGGGACAGTGCAGTTAGGTTCCAGGGGTGTGGGGAGAGGAAAAACCCTGAAACCATTTCTTTCCTGGAAAAATATCCCCTTCTTTCCAGAAAAGCTTGAGTGCTATTTCCTCTTGTCTCATCCCTTTTTCCTGGGAGTGAAGACAGAGAAAATGCAGCTAAACCAACCTTTCTGTGACTTGTTGATTGGGAGTACTTGAGCATACTAGCTCAGTGTTCTATTAATGAAGTCTTTTAATGCAATTATGGATTGGAATTCCACAGTGTTGGAGGTTGGGGAAGGCCTTAGAATTTTTCTCCATCACTGTTACTAAGCAACAAATAGTTGGGTGATTATAGCCATCAACCCTTTTGTAAAAGACAAAAAGGTGTGCTTGGGCAGGGCAGGGTAAGGGAAGAGCCGGCCGTTGGAACACTCACTCTCGTCATTCGGACGCTGAGAGGAAAGGCTGCTCTTTGCTTTTGGCTGCGACCAGAGGAAATCCAATTGTGCCCTGTTTTTCTTCTCCTGGCTGGGTGAGCCTTGATTCAACCTTTTTCCCACTGGGAAGTGCACGTTTCCCTGGGCTGCGTTTTTTCACAGCAACTGGTGGGAGGGGCTGGCTGCCTTTGCCACCTGCCCCTGCCCTCTGCTGCATGAGACCGCGGTGTCTGCTGTGACTGCAGAAATCCTTGCTACCTAGCTAGCTAGCTGGGGAGAGAGCCAGCTCCTGCCCCTACCACCCTGCTTTTTGCGGCTCTGAGTTGCCTGGCTGCTCTTCAGCCTGCCCACCATTACGAGCTGTGTGAGGCTGACCTGACCCTGCGCCACAGCGCCACTGCAGCCACTCGGGAGTCATCGCACCTGCCCTGCCCAGCCAGGAGCTCAACAGTGCCCCTGCTGCTTGCAACTGTGATTACACCACACGGGAAAAGGCTCGGCAGCTCACAAGTCATCTGCTATTGGTTTCTGGTTCTATTTCTGGTTGCTATTATTGTTATCGCTTGTTTATAGATACTAGTAAAGAACTGATAGTCCTTTTCCCATACCTTTGCCTGAAAGCCCTTGACTTTAAAAATTAAATAATTCAGAGGGAGGGGTAAATCACATTCTCTGTCCTAAGGGAGGGTTCAACCTCTCTTGGCAGACACCTGTCTTTCAAACCAAGACACACAGTAATTTCTAGATGAATGATAGAGGAAGGAGAATTCAGTAAGAAGTGAAAATGGACTGTGCCTGAAATGGCCCTGGTTATTTCTGAAGGAGATTGAGATGGCTGTGTATATCCATGTCGCTGTTGAGCCGCTAGCAGAGAAGGAAAGCCCCGATTCTCAGCGTGGCATAGAAAAAAGTACTTTATTGTTTGAATCCAACATATATATATATAGAGTTTTCAAAGGTCACACAGATTGGTCAGTCAGAAACCTCCCCCTAGGCTTGATTGGCCAGGCCTGCACTGTCCAAATCTTGAGACACTGTTTTTAATAACATCCAAACTTTATCTTTGTTTATAAAACACAAAAAGAATTCTCATGGGAAAGACCTGTGCTAGCCACATATCCATGCAGTGTGTTGTTTGCAAGATAAATTGCATGGTCAGAGGCTAACAAGCACAGCCTTCTAATGCTTTGAGGGTGCTGGAGGGTGTATTGATTTAAAAGTTTTGATTCTTTTTTCTACTATTGCACTATCAGAAATCTGCTGGATTATTAGGCTGAGAACATTCTGGTTTCTCTTGACGGTGTTTGAAAGATCTGCCAAGGTTCTGGCAAAAGGTTTCTGTCTGTTGCTAAGCTCACCATGTTCTTGTATTTTGTGTGATTTGTGGTAGTTCCCAGTTTGAATACTCAGTAGATGAAAGAATGAAGCCCCTTGTCTCTCACAAGGGTCACGGAAGAGATTCCTGTTCAAGCTGATCCAGTGGCTCTGTAGAGCTTTTAAAACAGCTACAATTGACATAAAACCAAATCTAAGTTTTAAAAGCAAGATTCCTATATTTATACATTCCTTTCTCTTCTTGTAAATAATGAAGAGGAAAAGGTACATCATGCTTTGTGAAAACCAGATTTGAAAATGATTTTCTGGAAGTTCGATTGAGCCATGAAGTGAGTTGCTCATCCATGCTCTCGAAATGCATGTATTAAGGCCAAGAAAGGAAGCCATTGGAGAGTGAAGTTAAACCAACGCACACTGGAAGGCAGCGTTGACTGCCAGAATCAGTCAATTCTTGTTGACCGTGAGGGTTTCTGCAGCCCGGGCTTTGGAAAGGCTTCCATGTGTCAGATGCCCCACTCACTCAGACCTGATCAAGAAGAATGATTTGTTTTTCTCCTTCAGGAGGAACGTCCATGTGAGTATTGCTTTTGTTCGTGGCAGTGTCCAAACGATTGTTGTGAAATGTGGCAATGTGAGTTGACACAGGCACAGGCAACTGGAGCAACCACAAAACCAGGGCAAAGGGTAACTTTATTTCCATACCTCACTAAGCTGTTCTTGTATCATGAAAGGATGTGGAATATGGAGGTAATTCTTTCTTGTAAGCACACTTACTTTGGGATACCATCCTTCTCTGTACACTTTCGTTTGAAAGGCAGCTACCACCCTCCATCTCTTCTTTTACAAGGCAGAAAAGCGTTACTCTAAGAAACCACCAAGTTTTCTAAAAGGAACCAAAATAACTTACAACTGTATTTAAAATAAAAATAACATACAGATCTTTTGCATTGACCAATTTAAAAAAAAAAAAAAAAAGAACAAAAGTGTTTCTAAGGCTTCAAAAGAGCAAAGAACTTTGAACTCTTTACAACCCGGAGAGCCAGGTAAGGCACTTTGGCTTCCAGTCTGGGTCACTGTAAATTGTGTCTGATGCAGTGTATAAGGTCAGGCAGGGTGTTGGTCACTTCAGCTGTTTTTTCCTCAGCAAAAAAGCCTGGAAGAAGGGCAGGGAGAGAGAAAACCTTTGGTTGGATTCATCCAACAGGGACATGTGGCAGAGGATAGTCAATGACTGGAGTGACTTTGCTCCAAGAGGACCGGCAAAGCCTTTTGAATTTCAGCAGCTGCCTCCTCAGGGGGAGGATTTTTAGGGCCTTGCAGCCCTTCAGCCAGGCACACGGTGTTTCTTTTCTTTTGCAAGCTTGCCCATAGATGGTGGCAATGCATCCCCTTGCCCCGAGGGTGTCACAAAACTTTGTGTTTGATGGAAAATGACACTGCAAAGGCCACGTGGGATGGCAGGTGTCAGCTTGTGAGCATTCCCCACTGCTTGCAACACAGGACAGCACAACATTTGTAAGGACTAAAGTGTACAATAAAAAAGTAGCAGCACCTCTAGGAATTCTGCTGGCAAATCCAGGTCACAGGCCCAGCAGGGAGTCAAAAATTCAAGTGCTGCTCAGCTCTAGCCAACTGACTCAGCAGGTGCTGCCCTGACTGGGCAGCTCTCCCCCGTGTCTCCCTCTCTCTTTGCTCCCGAAAGAAGTGCTGATGATCAGGGAAGCAAAAGTCGGGGAGCTGCAGGGCCACTTCTGCCTGGTGGCTTCAGAAACTACAGGCAGGGCTGCGAACCAAACACTTCCTGTTCAAACTTGAGGTCTTCTTGTCTTGTCTTCTTGTGGGAAAGGTGTCACCGGGAAAGGATTCTTCTCATCCCCCGAGGATCCCTGAAAAACCACGGAGAGAAGAATGCTGCTCAGAGAGAGATGCATAAAGCAATTCCAAAGCCTGGCTTCCCTCAATTTCAAGAGAAAATGTTCATTTGTCCTAGGCATAGTCTATTCGCCAGGCTCTCCCCTCCTGCCTTCTTCCCCAACAATCCCTCCCCTAATGGAAATGGAACCTTGACTTCTCAGCTGGCAGCTCACAATGCTTAGCTCCATTCAGCTTTTCCCTGGCACAGAGGAATTCAGCAGCAGGTGTCCTTGCTCAGTGCCTAGGAGAGCAGTGAGGGCTGCAAGCAGGAAAACGATGGGGGAAAAGCAAGCAGTTAGAAGGCAGCTACTACAGCGTGCACACTCTGGCCTAACACACACAGCCCCCAAACATGCCAGAGCCCACACCCAGAGCCATCAGCAAACAGCCATGGAATCCAGCTTTAGAACCTGGAAATGCAAAGCTGCAAGGCTCACCAAGAAGTTTGTCAGCAAACTAGAAAACCTTAGGCCCAGCTTGCAGCCAAAGCCACAGGTTTGTTGTTTCTTCTTTGTCAACAAACACCCATTGTTTTTAGAACCACACTCCTTTTGACACCCACCAATCTTGTCTTGGCACTTGCCTACAACCAGAAATGGTTCCTTATCTGGGAGGATGTTTCTGAAGAGAATCACACAGCTCTTCAGCGGGGCTTGCAGGGAAGCTCCCCCCAGGGCTCCTGGATGCCTGTGTTGATGCCCTTCGATAGTTCCTTGTGATGTTCCTCCATTTTCCTGTCCTTGGATAACAAAGGATCCTGGTTCCTGGCAGGGTTATCCGTGGCAGGCAGGTCGTCAGTGTCTCCGTTCTGGCTCTCTTTTGCCTCGTGGTGCTAGAGCTTGGTGCACGTTGTGCAGTAGTCGTCATGCCTGGCAGTGGTGGCAGCACCACATTGTTCGTCTTCGTTTGGAATGAAGCTTTTGATGCTCTGCACAAGAGAAGCAAATCCATTCTTACGATGTACATACAATGGAGGGATTTCCTAAAAACTTGGCTACATCCTGAAGCAATTGTTGCCGGTGTCCCAACTAGATAATGCTTCCAATGTTGAGAGGCATCAAGTGAGAGGTGAGAGAGACTTTGAAAGTGGCAGAGACTTTCACATTTAACAGTAGAGTGGCCTAGCAGTTTTCTGATCATCTGAAATGAGCATGACCGGGGCACTCTGGCAACAATGAGCAGAACCAAGCAGCTCTCAACCTTCTTTCACTACTGCTCATTGACATCAGTTTGAGTCAGCTTCTCCAAGTTTCCAAGAACACACCAAGCAATGAATCCCAGCTCCTGGACTGCAGCATCAGAGAAGGAGGAAATGAAGTGAAACCTAGTGAGAAGGCTCAGGTGTGATGCTGCACTTCTTGCCCGACTCTGCTGTGCACAGGTCATTGCCCTGCCCTCTTTCAGCACCCACTTTTCCCATGCTTTGCTCTCTACTCCCTGCACACGTGCTCTCCAGCGTCTCTGTCTTGGCACCGCTGATGCTGCACAGAGGACTATTTGACACAGAGCACAGCACCATCCCCAACCTGATCAAGAGCCCTCTCTCCTCCAAAACACCTCCCATCCTTCCCATTCCAAAAGCCAGCACGTGACTAAGACAGCTGCTCATTTTCCCTGAGAAAAAGGGAGGAAGGAACTCCAGAATTCAAGCTCTTCCATTCTTACGGCGGTTGCAATATCTCTTCCCCCAGCTCCACGTCAGCCCCAACGCCTCTGGGCTTGAGGATGATGTCAGAAGGGAAAGACTCCCTAGCCTTACCCACCTGCACCTACAGAGCTGCTTTCTGCACTGCTTGCTTCCAGCATGTAAAGGCCAATCTGCAGCATTTGAAGTTGCAGAAGGCACATGATGTTAGAAACTACCTCTCAAGTATCACGACAGGAGATGCAGCTCTTCGTCTCAGCCGTCTGAAGAAAGACTTAGATTCACACATCTTCCTGACATCCCACCACTGCATACTCACTTCAATTTCTTGCAGACTTTGTTTGCTGGGGGCTGAAATTATTTGGTTGGGTTTCTTTCAATTCTTTTGTCTTCCTGGGAGTATCTGCCTTGTCTTCTCTCTCTAACACAGGAAGAAAGACAAAAGGAAAAAGAAAATCCCTCAGGCCTTGAAGGTTCACCTCAAGTGAGCAGTACAACTCAGCAGCTCAACTCAGTTGTAGAGCACTACAACTCAGCAGCTGCTTTGTCCAAAGGCTTGGGGGCATTCCAGGGAAAAGGGTGGCAAGGAATCCAACGATGTGACTTGCACATCTTGTGGGCCTTGAGTACTGATGCAAACAGGGAAGCTGTGTCCCAGTCCAGGCAGGAGAAGCCCTGGACTGGGGCCTCTGCAACCTTGTTAACAGGATAAAAACCCCAAAACACCACAGCAATCCAACTCATCTAGATCATTCACAAATTCTAGATGTTTCTTTCTTGTGCAGAGAATTCTTGAAAGACTTCCTGCCACAAAAGATTTCTGCACACTGAGTAACTCCATCAGAATGTGATTGCCATATGACATTTTCTCGGCCAAATAGATCTGGTTCATCAAAAAAAGTCAAAACCAACTCATCACTTGGAAGACAAAAATCATCAAGATGCTGAAAAACAATCACCATCAGGTGATTTTTTTCCTGAGATCAGATGCCTGCAGCTCACTTGCTCTACCTACCTGTGCTCTGCATCATCTTCTTTTGCCTCTGGTTGTTACACTGCAAGTCTACAGCAGAAATTTTTCTGAGAAAAGAGGCAATTGCCTATCAAATTTCTCTTGAGGAGAGCTCTGAACCACAGCAGTAACACCACCGTTTGCTGCCTTCCCTCATCAGAGACACCATACCTATTGGCCAGCCTCTTTCCCACCTAAGCCAGTCACCCAGTCTGAACTTCTACAAACATTGGAAATCAAAGCTGAGCTTCACACAGTCACCTCCACTCCCTGCAATAGTAAAGCTTTCAAGTGTTCTACTTTTGGGATTAACAACCTGGATTGATTTCATTTTTTTGAATCACCTAAGCTATTTTCCTTCACGCATACATCCAGCATTTCCCAATGCATGCGTGTACTCAACGGGAACACAAATTTGCGTAGCCCAAATGTGACTAAGGACTAATGGCTCCACACAGCAGAAGGCTGCACTTGAACTGAAAATCGGTCTCACAAATCCTACTCCTGTGCTACAATGGGAAAATACCAGTTTCTTTTGGAAGTACATGTTTCTAGCAAAGTTCTGTGAGAGAGAAAGAAAAAAAAACCAACAAACACCAAAATATCCATCTGGAATTTTACCATAGCCTGGGGGTCGACTTGTGGATTCCAGTCTGAATCCTAGAGAATGACAACATCAGCAGTAGCCAGATTGATTCCAAGACCTCCTGCTCGTGTGCTCAACGTGAACACAAATTTGGAGCTGTCAGGATCGTTGAATGCATTCATGGAAGCCTAACTACATGAAAAGAACATATCAGTTGAACCAAATGTTTTACAAGTAGTATTTGACTTCAACACAATACTTCAAATTGTAAATACCTGTCGTTTGTTGTGAGGAGCTTGTCCATCCAGTCTGCAATATTCATCATTCATCCACATACAGTCATCTTCCAAGATATCTAGGACTCTTGACATCTGACTGAAGAGAAGAACCCCCGAGCCTGTTTTGGGTAGAAAGGTTTCTTAGGCTTTCACCAAACATAAGAGTTAACAAACTCTGTGAGTCTGCACTACTAGAAAAGGAAGGAGGGCAGTTCTGTGGACTAAGAAGAAAAGTAGTTCAAATTTCAGACCCCAAACTACAATGCAGCAGTACACAATGTGCAGCTGCTACTCTCGCAGTTATGGAACATGCTATGGAACGTTTGCCTTTCTCTGATATGTCCCTGTGTATGGCTGCCTTTTCCCTTTGGTTTTGTGTTGTCCTCCTCAACAAAATATTCCCAGACACAGCAGAGTAAGATGGTAACACAACTAGAAAAACATCATCAAGTAGAAAGAATAAAAATTTGCAGTAATTGGTTTGGATTCAAGATCTCTAGAAATAAAGAAGTCAGTTCTTCTTAGAGACTTGTCCTTTTACTTACCTGCCAAGAACAACTTCAAAGAAAAATTCTGTAAACCTTCAGTAATTTATGCATACATACACAACCATTTCCAGTCTACTGGAGAAATTGAAGTCAATCACAAAATTTCTACTTCCCCCTACTTTCTCTTCATGTGTTTCTTGTTTTGGGGGTTTTCTGGGGGGGAGGGTTTGTCGTTGTTGTTTAGGTTTTGGGGTTTTTTGTTTGGTTGGTTTCTTTGTGGGTTTTTTTTTGTTTGTTTGTTTGGGTTTTTATTGTACTTTGGACTCAAAGGCTAAAAATGAACTCTTTTGTTGAAGATGATAATTTGATTTGAGACCAGGCCAGTATTAATTACAACACCTCTTCAATAAGCCTGATAGAAGGCAGAAAGCAGGCTCAAAAGGACACAGTAACCACTGAATTGTTTGATCCTTGGTCTTGAGTTATACGGCCACAGCTCCTTGGATAATACCTAGATACAAAACACAGGTTACCTTGCTATTACTAAAGGCTGAGGTTTGGAAATGGTTTTGGTTTTCCGCTAAGCGTTCCCAGTCACAAACTTACCTCCAACTCCTTTAGCAAAGTTACTTCAGTAAGCATACTCAAAATCAGATGAGTTAAAATTTTATTCCAGAGTCAAAAACTCTGTGGCAAGTGAGTTCTACAGTAAAGCATTTCAGAGCTTTCGCCCTACTATCAAACAACATTAAAACAACTGAAGAGCTCCGCACATGACTGAGTGTTTCTAGAATACAATGAAAAAATTCAAGTGCTGCACAAAAGCACATCCAGCAAGAAAGACAAACATTTAACAAAGGATTGACATTAACCCTGCATGAGGGCTCTGAATATGAAAGGGGCCCAAAGCGAAAATCAAAGGTAGAGCTAAACCAAAAAACAATGATATTTCAAACAGCTAGTAACAATAGGAAAGCAAAACTAAAGACAGGGTGAAAGGAAGTATCTATGGCCTCAATTAGCTGAGATGAAAAAAAGGGATGAAAAAAAAATCAAACCACCTGATCAAAAAAAGGCAAAAAGGACAATGGTGGCATTGTGAAAGGAACAAAAACAATCCTGCAAAAACTGTTGCCCAGGAAAGGGGGCGAAGAGAGGGGAGTACTGGAAGAAAGCCTTCTCTTCACCTGCTCCTTTCTGGAACAACTATATCTCCTGCAGATATGCATATCTGAAGTCGTGGCAAGCTCCTTTTCGTTCCTTTTAGCTGCACCTTATGCCCCTCAGTGCAAATGCTGCCAGGAGCTTGCTGAAGAAGAAACAAGCATTCTGAGCACATTGTGGCTGAAAAGCAGCATTTCTGGTGAAATTTGAAAAAGTTCTGAACGAATCCTGCTGCAGTGTGCTCAACCGCTGCTTTGCTCGCTTTCTGCGCACAGCCGGAGAGCAGCAGAGCTTGTCCGGAGCTAAAGCGCGCTTTAGGGCGAGA